>NC_080064.1:87944913-88252925 GCF_949987535.1 Balaenoptera acutorostrata | reverse complement strand
TGGGTACCATCTGTGCTTTCCCAAAGGAAGCAGCTTTTTAGGTAGACAGTCATTGTTCCATCTACACAGCCATATCAGAATTAAATCAGTTACTCTAGGTGAGAGATAGCATTAACAAAGCCAAGTTCAGTAGCTGAATGAAGAGAAAACTCTATTCCGCAACTCAGACAGAAAGAACCTCAACAAGCATCTTCCACATACATGCCTTCAGATACCACAAAGCTAGCCAAGTCACAGCAGAGACAGGTCTCCCCATCCCACTCCCTCATTAAGTTTAGCATTATCATTAGAGTCATGTGTGAGGTGGAGTGGGGGGAATGGTAATGCAGGAGGAGATGGAGATGGACAAGCACCCAAATCGTGGCTCCTTCACTTAATTGCTGTGTCCCCAGAAAGATATTTAGCTCTTTGAGTTACAATTTGCTGATTTAAAAAAATAAGGATAATAATGCCTTCTCGATATTACCTTAATACAAATAATCCAGTTCTCAGGATTAAAGATAATGTATACAGGGTCTGTCATATAAAGGAGGCTTGAAATTGACTATTCCTTGTTATTATTGTTATCATTATTATTAATATCCCTTTGAGAATGGTAGAAGGCACCCATTTTTTTCCTTCTAGAGGAAAGTAGGACAAAGATTGCTATGAGTGATTTGTCCATGAAGACACAGTAAGATAGTGGGGGAGCCTAGGAATAGTATAGAATTCCCTAACGGCGGGTTCTATGTTCAATACTTGGTCTCGGTATTTGTGGAAATGTCCTCATTTAGTCTCTCTGAAACTTAGGACTCTATTATCGTCTGTACTTCATTTTTGTTTTTCACCAAAGGACTTTGCACATCGTGACCCTAAAAGAGGAGGAAAGATTTGTCAGCTCATCTCTGTTGGTGGGTTTGGACTACTTCTTTGAGGGGACTATCTATGCCATCTAGAAAAGGGAAAAAACCTGCAGCTACTATTTTGGTACGTGCAATGCAGAAATGTTGTCATTTTGTGCTTCCTACTGATGCTAAAGTTTATGTAAAAGGAAATCAGCCAGCTATATTTCCCAGCAAAATCATATGAGTTACATAATTTTCACATAGATCTTGAGCTAAAACAGAAATCTTGCGAATTAATGTTTGCTACAATTAAGATACAGTGGGGACTTTCCTGGTGGCGCAGTGGTTAAGATTCCGTGCTCCCAGTGCAGGGGGCCCAAGTTCGATCCCTGGTCAGGGAACTAGATCCCACATGCCGCAGCTAAGAGTTCGCATGCCACAACTAAGACCTGGTGCAACCAACCGAACAAATAAATAAATATTAAAAAAAAAAGTTACAGTGGACACTTTCCAGTGGGAAAAAAATAAAAAACATATTAAGGTCTGTCAAGACACCATAATGTCTAGGCATGACGTTCAGACTGAACTAACCAGGGTATCTTTGCTAAAACAAAGGCTTTTTGAACTTCTTCAGGCAGGATGGTAAGAGAGAAATGATGGCTTTTACTCCTGAACACAATGTCTAGTTTACTGACCCTAAACTGTAGTAATTAACCTGCATGAACAAAATCCTGAAACATATCCATTGTTAAGTACAATATTCAAATTAGTGAAAACTTTCTGTATAATTTCAAGTCTGTCATGTTTAAAATAGTTTGAATCTGTAATACTTCATGTACAGTTATTTTACACTCAGTGGAGAGAGGCTATTCTTACTCCCTCTGTGTTTGTGCATGTCTGTATGTGTGTGTGTGTGTGTGTGTGCGCGTGCGCGTGCGTGTGTGTATGAAAAACAAGAAATTTCAAACTATCTGCATCTATAGCTCTATAAAAATACTTTGCATATAGGTCAAACACTGCTCGTTTACCTCCATAAAGTAAACATTAGATTAGTAATAAAAATGTATGCCATAAAGCAGAATGTTTAAATGAGAAGAATCTTTTTCCCATTTATTTATTAAGAACTTGTATCTTTTTGGTTTAAAGAGTAATTCATCATTTGTTTGTATTACATACTGAGTCAATGTGAACCCATATCTTGGAACAGGATGACTAATGAGAATGAAACTGTGAGTTTGAGCACAGGTGGCACCATTGTAACGCTTGGCATAAAGGAAATGCATTAGGCACACAGACAACCAGCCTTCTCACGTATAATATTGGGTTAGTAAGCTGAAAGACCTTTTACTAATTCTAGGCGTGCTGCCGGGTGCAATTGCACTGTAAGTGATACAGCCATCACTTGGAGAGTGTTTTGGAACTTTAAAGGCAAGAGGAACCTTTTCTTCAGTGGAATGTTCCTTTTAACTTGCTTTCTGTTCAACCTGATAAAGCTTTGGATATGCTTGTTTGAGAGTTCCTTTCATAATTTGACTTTTCTTTTCCCACATCGAACAACGCAAAACTGAATTGTCAAACTTGTTCATAAAGTGAGGTACCATCTTGGAAATCACGGTGTGTTTTCAAATCACCATGTAATATTGATATATTTAATTACTGTCAACCATAAACCCCTTTATCAGCATAAACAATTGGCAGCATAAACCAAAGATGTAAGAAAAAATTAGCTCTATCCATTAACTTAACGTTTGTTTAACATCAAGTTTGGTGGTCAGCTGAGACATGATTACTTGATTTTAGTGACTGAACACCTTGGCATATATATAGGATATAATCTCTATACCCTGACACCATGCAAAAGAAACTGATACATCCTGAGTGCCTACTCTAGCTCAGGTATGATATATGGTATCTTTCATGCTTTAACCTCATAATATAGTCTAAGATATATGGTTACTATAATTTCTATCATATATGAATACATATATTTGTATTACTTCATATAATTTCTATTACATATGTAGAAACTGAGGATGAGAGAAGTAACTTGGCCAGAATTATCCAAGTAGTATGTGGCATAGGTGGTATTTGAACCGGGTCAATCTGTCTGTAAGGGCCAGGTTTTTCTGCCATAATTCAGTCTAACTTGATTTTAGCCTCCTCTGGTTGGAATGAAAGTTGCTCCTCAGTTTCCTAGTTAGTTTCTTCATATTTCATGCCTATCATGAATAGCAATTTGAAACAGCCTGAACTGCTTGAAGAAAGGCAAAGTTTAAACTGTCCATGGTGTCACTGACTTGAGACCCAGAGACTGTTTTCTTCTTTAAACTTTCTTTAGAGCATCTTCTGTTACAGAGAAACTTTATTTGGGATGGTAGAAAGATGTGTTAGTCTTTTCCTGTATTATTTCTGACTTTGGTAATATGTTAAGAAAGGCCTTTCTCACTGTAAAATCTAAAAATATACTTCTATGTTATTATTATTATTTAGTTTTTTAACTGTTTCTTAAAAATCTATATCATTGTTCTGTCCAGAATTTATTTTTGTATGGTATATGGTAGGAGCCTAACTTAATTCTTAGGTCCTATTTTCTCCTCAAATTCTGGTCCTTTTTGCCTCTTTTCGTTCCTTAAATTATTGTCTGAAGTAACAGAAAAGGTTTGAAATATGTTCTTTGGGCTGATATGTGATGAAAGATTCACTCATGTTTCACTTTTCCATTTTAATTACAAAGGTCTGGGGAAACTATGTTGGAAGCAAAGTGCCATTACCCTAGAGCACTTTACTGACATGTTAATTCACGCTATATTTATTCATCCTCCAAAGCAGCTACAAAGCTCATTCTCACTGGCCTCAAAATGAGTCTATCCAAAGGAGTTCAGTAGTGCATTCTGTCAACCCCTTAAATAATTGGGGTACTAATGTCTTCCCCCATTTTCTGGAGGCTCTTTAGTGGTTCATCATGCACTTAAGTTTCAGAGAGATCATTTGCAATCCAATTTTGTGGCTCTCCCTTTGAAATCTGTTACCCCCAAGACATAATGTCATAAATGCGCATTGAAACTCCATGAACTGTCCTCAAGTAATTGTTCTGTAGCTTGCCCTGCTAAGGAATTTGTAGAGGGTATCTGAATGGGTCAGAGTGAAGGTAATGATTTTGGGCTATTTCCACTCATGGAAAAGAATTAACATTTGTGAGATGTTTGCTCCTACAGACACATTTCAAATGCATTATGAGGCATTTTTACGTTTAAAATTTTAGATTAAAAGTAATGTCCTCCTGTTAAAGGTACCTCAAAAGTGCACACATAGGTTCTTTTAAGGCACATCCTTAATTCTCTGGTTTGCGTCCTCTTTCATGAAAGTATTTTCCTCGAAGCCATACAGCTGCAATCCAAATGTGGTCAGCTTCTAGCTGACCTCAGGTGCTCCGTCCTGGAGGCAGAAGCCAGGAATTAACTGATGTCTCCTAGACAGATGTAATAGATCCAGACGTGAATCAAAGTGCTTTTGGACAAAACCACAGTGGATTAGCAATGCGATAAGTGGCCTGACAGGATTTAACTTCAAGGCAGGGAATCCTATCTCTCTATTCCTTTACCCCTTTCACCATGGAATCTTCTGTGCCCACATTTTTTTTCTCGATAAAACTCTTCGTTAGCTTTCAACAAAATTGTCTAAACCATGGCCTCAAAATCCCTTGTGAGAAGAGGAAGGGCCAAAAAAAAAAAAAAAATGAATCAATTAATTACTTTAAATAAACAGGTCAATTTTTTTTCCTTCTTTTCTATGGGTCATAGATGAAGGAGTCACCCATCATTTCTCTGAGACTTATGCAAATCACGTACATCTTTCTTAACACTGAAACCATTTTTAAAATTTGTGAGACCTAAGAGAAACTTGCACATATACTGCTATCTATAAAAACAATCTGACAATGTCTCCTCTCCCAAGTTTCAAGACAGTGACTATCCCTCAACACAGATAAGCCTCACAATCATCAAATACAGAATCTACTATCTACTAGCTAGTACTTGGAAATGCTAAACCTCCATATTTGGCTGAAAAGACAGCCAAGGAAGGATATTTATAATTCAGCAACAGTCTTATAATTCTCTATGCAATCCAGGCTCTAATTACACAGAATATAGTTTTATGCTTAAAACCATATGATTTCACTAAACCTATCCAATACATCTCTTCTCTACCTATGATTTAATAAACCTCTTGCTTAAAAATGTCTTCCTAATGCAACGGACCACAGTGCATGGAATCACTGTACCTGTCAATCTTTATAACCCTCCCATAAATTTTTCCTTCTTAAATGCTGCATTCTGGTAAGTTAGCGGTTCATTTATGAATACATCTGCATGTTAACTGCTTATCTGTAATACTGCTCAGCACCGAATAAATGCACACGTACAAATCATGTAAAATCAGATGATGTCACTTATTTTAAAAATATTATACATACATACATATACATATGTATACATATACATCTATTTGTGTATATGCCTATAATTTTTGTTAACCATGGAAAAGGACCAACCGATTGATACTTAGAGATGTGGACCCAATTTTAGAAGCTGATGTGAGCACCGTAGTAATTTTAATAGGGGTAGGGCTTTTGGGGGGTTTTTGTGTGTGTAATAACGCAATCAATATTCCTAATCCTACGTAAACATCCCCAGCCCCCATACACCCCGGGCATGGCTGTGTGTATTTGAATTCCTATAGAAAGCTCACAGAGTTCTAGATACGTAGTCGCCGGTTGAGGACACAAATCCCGAAATATCGGTGTCATGGCCCCTCTGGGCCACGGACGACGCTGTGCACCCAGGCGGTCCAGGAGGGCCAGGGAACTAGCCCCACGCTCACTCACACAGGTATCTCCCGCCTGCAGGCCACCTGGCAGTGGCATCGCTAGTGCTAATCACCCCTGGCTGGCGGGCACTCACAGGCACACTCGGGGGAGCGCCCGAGAAACCTGGGGGAAGGGGGAGCGTGGGGCATTTAGGGGCAGCAGCGCGCACCCAGGCACGGGCTCCGCGCCTCCAACACCGTCCGGGACCCGAACTGGCTCCGGAGTCACCCGGAGGATCTGCATTATGCCAAGGCGCTGGGCCAACTCACCTCCACGAAATAAAAGCAGGGCAGGAGGGTCACGCTGTCCTTGATCACTTTGCCCTTTGGCCTCTCCTTCGCCGACATCCCTGCCGCCTGCCCGGGTCTGCGTTTTCCCCGGGGCGAGGTGTGCACAGCGCAGCCGAGGCGAGATGCCTCCTCCAGCCGCAAGCGCCCGGCGCCGCTGATGTCACATTCCCCGCGGGCACCGCTGGAGCCAGCGCGGTGCGGGCAGAGCCCCCGCCTCTCCCCGCCCCTCTTTGCAGCAACCCAGCGGCTCCTAGAGACAGCAGGTCCTCTGCCTCCCCTACTCTGGCTCCCACCCCCGGTTTTTCTCGGCGGAGACGTCCAGCTCCTTCCCCCAAGCTGTTGCTGCAATGGCTTCCCCTCCCCGCCCCCCTCCCTCTGCTCTCCACCGCGCTGGCGAGGCTTCGCGGCGGTCGGGGCTTGACGTCAAGAATCGGAAAAGAGGGACGCACCCCTGGATTCTGCAGCAGCGAGGCTGAGGAGACGAGGCACCCACGCCCCTCCCCGGGAAGCCTCCTGGATCCCTCTAGGAACTCTAACTTCGGGATTGCTGGAGAGCAGAAGCCAGGATCTTGCGCACTGGCCCACAGCGCGAAAACCGACCTCTATCTGCGCGAAATTAAAACTTGGATCGCATACCGAAAAGTAGGCCGTGGTGGGAACTCTTTGAGAGCTGGCTGCTATCCAAGAACGACTTCCCCGACTGAGGACTCTCTGCCTAGGAGACTCCCTGGCTCCCTAGGATATGCCGACTCACCTGCTGATAAACATTCACTATTGCCTGTCTGGGAATGGTGAGACATTAATGGAGGCGGATGCGTGGGCATCCTCAATGAGCCCAAAAGCCAGGGTGCGCTGTTACCTCATCATCACACCCCCGGAACCTCGTCAGTACTACAGTCATAACCGTGAAAGTAGGCACTTCTCAGACATTAAGAATCCAAATTAAGTCCTTCACCTTTTGGTGATGTCCTTGGCTTGTCTCAACTTTGTGATTATTTTGGCAACCCAGAAGAGTCCAAGGATACAGAGGAGAAAAAACCCAGGAAATATAAAACGTTGTATTATACTAATTAAGGTAACCCACTTGCATGATAACATGCCCCTGGTCATTTCCAATATCTTCAAAGTCTCCACTTCGAGCATCTGAGGGCCAATTCCTACCTCACTTTTCGACTCACTTCTTCAATTGCTAGCCTTAGGTTGGCCTTCTATCAAACAAACAAATAAACAAACACATAGACTGGGTAGCGAAAAAAACAGACATTTGTTCCTCACCATTCTGGAAGCTGGAAGTCCCAGTTCAGGGTGCCAGTGTGGTCAGGTTGTGGTGAGGACTCCCTTTTTGGCTATATGTTCACATGGAGGAAAAAGAGAGCTACTTTTCTGGTCTCTTCTTATGAGGGCACTAATTCCATCATGAGGGCACCACCCTCATGACCTCATCTAAATCTAATTACCTCTCAAAGACCCCCACCTCCAAATACCATCACTTTGGAGGTTAGGGTTTCAACATATGAATTTTGAGGGGAAACAAATACTCAGTCCATTGCATACTCCAGTAGACCTTTGGCAGCATCGGGACAATCTGATCTACCAATGTGCACATTTCTGATCTACCACTGCCACTACCACCTCATGCCCTCACCTTCTACCAGGCTTAGGTTTCAGAGTCCAGCAGTATAATCTCTCAGTTCCCACTCCTTGTTCACCACACTCACCTGGCAAAATCCCAGCCCCAGTTAAACCCAGTTCTCTGCCTTTACCAGAATAACTGAAGGAGGATGGAGAAGAACACACAACCATGTGGTCTTGTGTCACATTCCACTCATGACCACAAACTTCAAATAGTCCCCACTACCTCACAATCCTAGTAATTTTTCCATAGTCTGTTCACATTCTCACTCTCTGAGAACTAACTCATACCTTCTCCAGTCTCTTCAAATCTTGACATTTTCAGCTAATGACTTCAACTTTTATTTCACTCAGAGAATGTAGGTAATCAGGAGAGAATTATGCCATCTTCCAAAGCTGACTACTGTCCTCCAACCTTCACCCTCCACACCTACCACCATCTCCTTCCTGTACTGGCACAATAGGCTCCTAAGTGTTCTACCAGCTTCCACCCTTGCTACCCCTATAACCTACAAACCACTCCTTATACAGTAGCCAGAATGATATTTTAACAAGTAAATCTAATTGTGTCATTCTGCCCAAACCCTTCAAGAGCTTTCCATTACATTCAGGAGAAAATCCAAACTCCCCACTTCTTCCTCAAAGCCCTACCCAAGAACCCTGCCTGATTCATGGACTTCATTCACATTGCTTTGTGCCTTATTGGTCTGGCAGTCCCACTCTAGCTTTGTACTGCCTCAGGGACTTTACGCTTACTGTTCCTTTGTCCAGGAACGCTGTTCTGCCAACATCACATGGTTTAAGCTCTGGCTCCATTCATACCTTTGCTCGAGTTTAAACTCCTCAGGGAAGGTTTCTTTGACCACTCGCTCCACCTAAGCATTAATCACCCCAGGCCTCCATTACTCTACTCTTACACATTATTTTCTTTTTCTTCATAGAACTTATAACTATCTGATAGTTTATAAAGTATTTATTGGCCAATTTTTTCATTGCCTTCCTCATCCACTAGAATGTAAACTCTATAAGGTCAAGCATTTCATTATCATTATGTGTCTGGCTACTGGAACTGTTCCTGGCAAATAACAGATGTTCAGTAAATATTTGTTAAAGAAATGAATGACTCAGTTAAATTACATGATGCATATAAAATCATGTAACATAGCTTCTTCCACATGCTAAATGTTCAAGAATTGTTAGTTGATTCTGTTTATTATCGTGTTATCGATCAGCTATACTTCTCACTACTACCAAAGTTATTGTGTGTGAGTATTGTTTTCTTCCATTTTCTTAGTATCCAAACAGAATTTACAGTTCTTGGTAGATGTAAAAAACAAGTTAGAACATTCCTGAATTTATCATCCTGGAAACTCAGCATTTATATATGAAGGGAAGGTGAAACATAAGGCTGAAACTATAGCTCCTTAATTTCATTGGCCAGGAGCTGAAAATATGTGATAAAAATATCAGAGATGCATGCTGACCACACCTCAAACTTCAAGAAAGTATTGAGACATAAGAAAGGTACTCTTCTTTCCTCTCTAGGTAGTTTGAACAGCTTGACCTGACCACATGGTCAGGGATCAGGGAATGCTTCCAAATTCAAAACCAATTGCTATTGCAAATTCTCTACCCCTCCCTTGCCCAGATTCTCCTTCCTTCTTCTTTCCTTCTTTTAAAACATTCTCTTTCCCATCTAAAATCATTTCAAAAAACAATCAAGCTACTTTATGCAATACCTTAAATGCTAAACACAGTAATAATGCCTTACACTGGGGTAACAGTTGATGTGTTTTACCTACTTAAACTTTCGATGCTCAAAACGATGCAGTAAACAGGGCAAATTGTTTCCTTATTTTATAGAAAAATCTTCTAGACAAGATTCAGAGATGGAAAATAAATAAATAAATAAATAGTTGAACCAAAGGAGAATGAGATTTGGAGTCAGAAAACCTGATTTGTTATGTTTGAAATCTTCTCTTCAGCAAGTCACTTAATAGCTCTCAGCTTCTGTTTCCTAATCTATAAAATGAGAAAAGTATTGGTACCAACTGACAGCAATGTTCTGTAGCTCAAATGTGACAATGTATGTGAAAGCAGTTGGTAAATTGTCAAATTGGTCCATCCATTCATACGTTCATCCATTCAGCCTACAAATATTGATTGATTCCCCCACTATGCAAGAGACATTTTTCTTTCTGGATACTCACAGGAGAAAATAGATATGGTACCTGCCTTCACAGAGCTCACATTCGAATACAGGTGGAGAGGGGAGAGACACAGATGATACACTAGTCATAGCAATAGAAAACACATGATGCTCACTGTGGACAAGGCACTGTTAAAAATGCTTTTCACACATTACCTCATTTAATTCTCACAACATCCTTAAAAATGGGTACCACGGTGTCATATGTCTTCAGTAAAAGAAACTGAGAGTTGGAGAGGTTAGTTATGATTATGCAAGTGCAACAAGTATAATTACTATAATCAGTGGAGCTGAGGTTTCGAACCCAGTGGGTTGCTACAGTTTTGTGATCTTAAAGGCTGCGCATACTGCCTCTCTTAACAAACATATAATTACATCTTGTGATATACACTACTGAAGAAACCATTCGGATGCAGTGGTAATTACCATGAGAAACTCAAGTATGGTGGCCAAGGAAGACCTCGGGAGGAGCGGACATTCAAGCCACTTATGGCATCAAGGCTCCTAGAGGACATTCCTGAAGTAAAAAATATGCTCCATCCCACCTTCACCATGTAAATCCACCTTTAGGCCAAGGACAGAACTTGTATGTGGAATGTTGCTTCAGGTATGCTAGCTGCAGGTCCTCATAATAGTAGTGGCATTAGAAACAATTTAATGTGCCTCACAGAACTTGAATATTTTCTGTGGAAATCCTGTTCCAGTGCATTCAAATGAAAAACGGCACCCACTGAAAAAACAGCACTGACATTTCACAAGAGTACTTCACAGCGCAAATAACCTGGAAAAAATATGCCTGAAAATGCATTTGACATCATCATTAACACTGTCAAACTCCTGAGATAAGAAAGAAGTAGCTTTCCTATGTATTGGTTTTGGTTGCCCACAGCCAAATGCAAACTCTTCTTCAGCTTCCCGGCAACTATTCATCCTCAGGATATTTGTCTGACATTTATCTTTAAGATCATAAAAAGGTGTATTTAATTTCGTAATGCGTTTCCCAGAAATCAGCTCACTTCATAGCATTTCGAGAAGACAATGTAAGCTTTTATTTCATTTTGCTAAGAGAGAGAGGTTTAAAAGAACTGAATATGCAGATGTGTGAAGGAGGAAAAGTACTGGAATGAGGAAAGTTCCGGAAGATGGTAAAATGATGTGACAGTTCTGGCCTCATCATTAACTAACTGTGAGGCTGTGGAGAAGAACGTTTTACCTCAGGGACTCAGTTTCCTCATCGAAAAATGGAGTTAAAATGGTGAAGCGGACATCTGTTGTTTCTGTTTGTCTAAGATCCATTGTTCCTTCTTCTTGGGTCAATTTCTTGAATTTTCCTGATGGACCATCCCACTCCCCACGGTCAGGGCTCTGCCTGTAATGAAGGTATTCAGCCCTCTCTGGAGTTCCTAGACTCTATTCCCAGGAACTTGAAACTTGAAGGGAGACATACCGAGACAGAAAGTTCTTGGTGTTGATCCACAGCAGAAGCAGAGAGAACAGCAATTAATGTTGGCCTTTCAATTCTCAAACTGCCCTTGTCTCCTTCCTTTCAGAAGTCTGGCTTTTCTCCTTTTTTGTTTTGTTTGTTTCTTGGTACATCCCATATCCTTTCAAATAAACTCTTCTCTCTGTCTCTGTCTCTCTTCCTCTCTCCCTCTCTCATTCTTTCATTAATTTAGCCAGAGTCCACTTCCGTGACCCAAAACCCCTAACTAATATGAAGAGATCACAAGACATTCATTTGCTAAAAGATTAACTTAAGACCTAAAACAAAAACAAAACCAAAAAACCCCTAACAGTATTCTCTGGCAGGAGATACAGGAGATACTTTCCAATCAAATCTTATGTTTACTATCAATGACTGGCCCATCGTGGTTCCCTGTGATTCACTACCAGGGCACGGTCGAAGGTGATTTGCACAATTCTAGTGAATGTCATTCCACAGAATATGTCCTTGTTCTGGCAGTAGTGGCTATCCCGAGAAATCCCATAGCAGTGACTCAAGGAACAAAGCAAAATTGCATTACAGAGCTTTGCTGTGGGTGTGCTTTGGCATATTAATGTGTTGGGAATGGATTACAACTGTCCCACAAAAAATGTATCTCTTCAGGGGCATGGCAGGATCTGTGCAAGAACATCAGTGCAGGTTGCTTCTGGTTGCGAGCAGCCTGGGAGCATCCTGGGTGGTGGTGCATCCTCTGACAGCATGCCCAGAGGGCTGCAATCGAGAAAACCAGAAGAGAGGCATCAGAACTTGATGCTCCACCCCAGTGCACTGAACAGAGCCAAGAAGGAGCCCCACCACCTGGAAACCCACTGAGCAGAGCACGGAACCACTAACCACACACCTGGACAGTCAGCTGCAGAGCATGTTTACTGGCATGGCCTCGGGTGTGGCATGTTGGGGGTGATGAGAGAGTGGAAAGAACCAGCAGTCTCTTCATGTATACAGCTGAAGTCAGTGGCTAGTACCTTTGTCTTAGATCTGTTAACTTTGTCCACGGGTTACCAGTGTGTCTTCTATGGGGTGCCCCAGCTAGCTGCATAACAACTGCCCCCAAATACATGCACATTCTGCAAATAAGAGCATCATTTTTGTTTTGAAACAGTTGACATAAAAATATTCAACTGGATTTTAAAACATCCAAGTTATCACAAAAAATTTAAAGGTTACTCTTGTCAATGAAAGCAGAGCTGTTGGATTTTTTCAATATATTGTCATTTCAGGGGTTGCTATATTTTCAATGATTGCAAAGCAATGATTTTAGATTTTTATTAGCTACTTGTGCAAAGTTTCTCTTCAATGATGACTATCAAGAAGTTAAGTACCCAAAATTTAAAATTTTGATCAGAAAATGTAGCCGTTCCTTGTACAAAATCATCTTATGGAAATAACTCGAGTTTCTCATTAAAAAATTAAATAGATTTTATTTGGAAATTTTATATTTAAATTATTTCCCTAAAACTTGATGTGTCTTCATGCTTACATACTATAAAATGTAATTAATTTTCCACCAAGTTTTATATAGCTGCCCTCAATTTCCTTTTAGTTTACCCTGGTGTGCTCTATTAATACAAAATTTCATGTGTGAAAAGGTTGAGAAATACACATGAACATAAACTGGGTCTTCCTTTTCTTTCAGTGTCACACGTTGCAAATGGTTCTCCACCATCTTACTGGTATGTAACAAGCAGCAACTAATTAAAGTATAAGATAGATCCAACCACTCAGTCTAAAAATCTTATCATCATCCTTATCATCATCTTGGATTTATTCATGCCTTGTATCCCCTATAGTCTCCAAACACTTTTGAACTTCCAATGAAATTTTGCTCTTTCATATTCATCTCTTACCTATTTCCACTAGCATCAATTAATGTCTGGTTTCCTACAAAAGTCGGCCGTGACCTCCAAGATCTTCTGCCAGACCACACTCCTCTGGATAAGTGGCCCACTAGACCTTCCTTGTCTCGGCTAAACAGCCTTGTTTCCCCCTCTGCGGACTGTGTCCTCTCCTCTGATGAGCTTGTTTGACCCATACGTGGACCACGTTCATTCTGTCCCTGTGCCTCCTCATAGGCTCTTCCCCTCCCCTGAAATGTATTAACATCTCACGTTTCTGAATTTTATTCATGCTGCTCCAAGTTTCAATGACCTCTCTCTGAACACCAGTGGTCCTTACTTTGCACTGCACACTCTAGCCCTTGATTATGAACTGTTTTGTTTTACCTGATACATTCTAATCTTGTACTCCCAACTGTAGGAGTGAATTGAGGGAGAGACACTTGCCATTTCTCTTCTATCCCTCTCCTTCCCTTCCACCTCTACCCTCCCCATTTTGTTCAATTCTTCATTATCTCTATGACATTGTAATAGCCTCCAGGCCAATTTCCCTGGATTCAGCTCTTCATTTTCTGTTCTTTACTTTTGCACCAGGATAATTCTCCTAAAGCACAATTTTGATTATGCCACTCATTTGCTCAAAAATGCTCCATGGTTTTCCAGCCTCTACCCTAGCATTTAAGGGCTTCCTTGGTCTGGCCTCCACCAATCTTTTTGTCTCACCTCCCATTCTCCCCTATGCAAACTCTACACTCAAGATACCCCAACCTACATGGTACTGCATAAACCATACTCTCCTGCATTGAAGTCTTTTATGTGTGCTTCCTTTTCCCACCCTCAAAATTTGCAGACAAAAAGCAACTTCCTGATTAAGCTTCCTCAATCTTTCCCATGTCTATGATCCTTTAAGACTTCCCTTGGACATTGTTTGTAGATCATGTTATATTCTGCATTAATTGTCTTATTTTTCCTCAAAGATATTTTGCTTCTTGGAAGTATGGAGCATGTCTAACTCACTTTTCTTTTCTTCTCTTTTTTCTCTTGAACCTTCAGGATAGTATTTTGTACATATCAAAAGTTCAGTGAATATTTACTGAATGAATAAATTCCATAATATCTACTCTCCCCTGTGGTGGCTAGCACAGCCCTAGAACAACATAGAGATTCTGAGTACACACTTATTGATTAATTTAAGGTTTTAAGAGTCATGATTCCATAGGAATAATCACTCTCCCCCATTCTCTCTCCTTCTCTCTCCCAACACTTTGAGAACACTGACAAGTCTCACAAGAAGTTTGAAAGGAGTCTGACACACACAAAAGAGAATTTATTTTAATTAGTCCAGAGTGACTCCTGTTCTCTCAATCCTTCCATAATTATTCATTGATCACATAGAGTTTGTATAATAATTAGTCCAAAAGAGGATGTTGAGCATCTGTCTGTAGCTGCTAAGAAGTGTGCTCCAATCAGCAGATTTTCATCCTCCTCTTTTCTCTGCCCAGTGTCTAGCCAACAGGGATCTCTCTTAAATATTGCAGATCAAATTCTCCTCAATTCTACTGAAGAGACACATATCTTAGGAAGCTTTTTAGGCTTGTCTTCGAGCTCTAACAGCTCCAAACATCTTTCATAATCCATACACTAGTTGTCCTCTCCTTTCTCTGAGCAGCTGTGCCCTTGTGTGGTTCTTGCATAGATCCTCTAGCCTATCCTGGTCTCCTGAGCTGCTGAACTTCTCTGTGGGCTAGGACTTCTATTTTATTTGTTATACTAAATGACGATTTCTCTATGTGCCCTCTTCATTTGCCTGTCATAATGATAACCATTATGTTTTCTTTTTATTGAGGTCTAATTAACATATAATATTATATTTGTTTTAGATGTATAACATAATGATTTAATATTTGTATACACTGTGAAATGATCACCACAATAAGTCTAGTTAATATTACACATCCATAATTACAGGGTTTTTTCTTGTGATGAGTGCTTTTGTGATCTCCTCCCTTGGCAACTTTCAAATGTGCAATATTTCAAACATGCAATATACAATATTATTAACTATAGTCACCATGCTATGTTTTATAACCAATTATAAGAAAAATTAGAGCAGGAGTCAAGATGATTTTAGAAGGAATTACTGAAAGGAAACATCTTCCCAGACATGGGAGCAATGTAAATCAATGTAAAATGATGTAAAGAAGTGTAAAAGTTTTGAACCTTTGCCGCCACTCACACCACTTTTGTTCTTGCAGTATGTACTCGAAGCACTTATGAAAAGAGTTAAAGCAATATAGGCTTTTAAAATGAAGATGTCTCATAACTTTAAAATGAAACAGATTACAGTTTAATTTCATAGTAATATATAGACTACATGAAAATTATACATTTCAAGCAACTTTTACTCCTTTACTTACACCTTTGATAAAGATTTGTTCGTCGATATTTGAAAAATAACCATATTCATGCTGAACTTTATTTTGATGTGCAAAATTAATACAAATTTGATTTCACATAAGTGTGGAGAGGATCTTGTCTGTCTTTGCAGATGTGTATATGGTGCTCGTTCAAACTCTAGAATTCTCAGATTCAACTCACTTTTTTACATGGAATTTTATGTCACTGATTTGTAATCTAGTGAAATATTATCTTATCCAATTTTTAGCTTTTATAGATTCCAGGCATAGGAAACATGTGCTGCTTTGGTTTAAGTCCACTCCTTCTTCTGAGATAGGACATCTCCAAACACAAGCTAATGTGTGGTTGTGAGGCATGGGGGCATTTACTGTCACAGAATTCACCATATTGGTCATGGTGTGAGCACACAACTGAAGTGAGGTCTATCATGTATGATACCCTATCCTCTGGCCATGGAGATTTGTCCAGAGATGGTCATAAAACAAGTGGAAGCCTATCAGAGTACTCTCCCAGGAGTTTCCTAAGTGGAGTTAGGGGTGAAGAATGCCCTTCCCTTTTTGGTGGCAAGACTGAACAAGTGTTAAATCCCAAACTGCCTGTAGTTATGTTACCTTGACCAAATGAAGAAAGGCTTACAGTAGTAGAAGAGAATCAGGCTGAATTGAGAGAGAAGAAGATATCAAAGATACAGAGAGATTTCTGAGAGTTTTGAGTCCTTGAATTCAATTACCCACAAGACGAGCTGCAAAACAATCTTCTGGGAGATTCAGTTACATGAGTCAGTAACCAGCTCCCTCCCCAACCACTTTTGCCTAAGTTACTTTTCATTGAATTCCCACCACCTATAACCAAAAACCTCTGTGTAATATACTCTCTGTAAGAATGATACTACTGATATTGTAAAAGTTGTTCTCTGGGAATAAAATATGAGGTGTTAGCAGTCAGTGTCTAACTGATGTCAAGCTACAGTCCTATCATGCCATCGTCCTGTAATGTATCACAATAGACTACAGCAGCGGTCCCCAACGTTTTTGGCACCAGTGACAGGTTTCATGGAAGACAATTTTTCCACGGATGGGGAGGGGAGCGGTGGTTCAGGCGGTAATGCAAGAGTGGGGAGCCATGGGGAGCGATAGGGAGCGATAGGGAGCAGCAGATGAAGTTTCACTCGCTCGCCCACCGCTCACCTCCTGCTGTGTGGCCCGGTCCCTAACAGGCCTTAGGCCGGTACTGGTCCGCGGCCCGGGGGTTGGGGACCCCTGGACTACAAGGGAAGCCTCAACACAAGTTACTCATCACTGCATAACTTGTAGGAAGGGATGATGATAAGGGTGTCCCTGAACCACTCTTATGTAGTGATGCTGGAGCTTCACTACTTGTGGCCACACATAACTTGTCCACATACACAACTCACTGGGGTTAACTGAAGTTGGCAAATTTTGGCTGGTGAATTGTGCAAGTTGTGCGATGAGCCAACACTTGTGAGGTGACGTCAGGATAAAGATAAGTAGAGTACTGGCAATTTAAAAGAATCAAAATGTGCAGTGTTCTTTTAATTTGCATTTTGGATAATTTAGTTTTATTCAATTTAGAAAGCCTCGACTTTCCAGAAAGAGCTTCTTGCATCCCAAGAAAATGACCTCACACCTGACTAAGAGCTTCTTTGAAAGAGGGCTAACTTTTCTTTTTATGATGACAAACTGCTAGTTTATTCTACAGGCAAAGAGAGAAGTCACCTTGGAGCAGATCTTTGCTTTAAAAGGGTTGACATAGGCAAATGTAAATTAAACAGGCTCCAACATCCTTAGAGAAGGATGTCACAAAGTTTTGTGGCCAGGAAAGCTGCTTTTCTGTTTTCTTTGGTATGCTGAGAGATGAACCTGTTTTATAAAAAGTAAGGATCATTATGGAAGAAAGGGACCCAGACTCTGACACCTATCTTACTGGATAAAAGTTAAGGGAGACTCTCCAGGTGACCTAGGGTAGCCCTAAACAAGAGGTCTCCTGGCAGGAGGAGACATAAAAACTCACAGGAGGAACACGCTGGAAGGAAAGAGTTTCTGATTTGGTGACCCCGGTCCAAAATAATAGGGCCCAAGAGTTGTCGAAGAAGGGCTAGTTTTGGAGGGATATGTAACTAAGGTGGGAAGCCCCTCTGGACTTGACCCTGACATGGTGTGGTGCTTTGAGGAACAATGGATGAGCATTTGCAAAATAAGAGAACTCTAACCTGGTCATCCCAAAGTGGGGCGCTGCTGTAGCCTGTGCAGGGTTCTGAGTCACTGAGGGAACCTCAGCAGCTGTAGGCTAATCCGAGTTGGGCTGTGGATGGCAAGGGTGTGGCAGCAGATGGATCCAAAATGCCACAGCCAAGTAAGGCTTGTGATTCTCTCTCTTCTGGTGCTGGCAGCGGACTGAACCCTTTGAGCAGCAAATCAGCCCGTGGGGTCCTTGGTCTCTCCAGAGCAGGGTTGGTGACTGACCAGCTCACAGACCAAATCCAGACTTCTTTTCTAGTGTCACTAGGGCACAACCACTCCCATTCCTTTCTGTATTGTCTGTGGTTGCTTTGGTGCTCAGGTGGCAGAGTTCAGTAGTTGTGACATAGATTATATCACCCACAAAACCTAAAATATTTACTCTTGATGTCCCTTACAGAAAACTTTGCTGACCCGTGATATTCAACAGCTTTCGAAATTTTGCTTCACTCCATTTATTCTAATTCTAACTCCCAATTTTAGTTTCTGAGTTTACTCTGAGCCCATGTGGTTGCTTTTACTGTCTTCAGAATGGACCATGACTCTTTCTTCATATACCATTCTCACCCATCTCTCTTATGGCTGAGTTTGTAAACAACATCCTACCCCACTACAATATCGAGTGCTTGATTCTTCAACGTCACATTCTAGGGACGTGAATTCACTGAGCACAGTGAATTTCTGACATGACTTCAGACACACAGAAAAAATATGAACACAAAATAAAGTCTAAAGTTTATGTTTAAAGATTTGAAAGAAATTTAAAATATTTCCTAATATGTCACAAAATACATTAGAGTATTAGTTTTAATATTATATTTAAATTTCAGATATCCCTGTGCCTTTACAAATATTATTCAGAGAAAAGTTTAAGCCTTCAAATGTCATAAAATGGCAAAGGCCACATTAAACGAATATCTTTAATTTGTTCAATCTGTGCTGAGTTCTTTCAAAGTTATTTAAAACAGCATGCAAATTAGAGTAAATTAAGCAATTTTTCAGGAAAAGCAGATGGAACCTTGGTCTTAATGTCATTTAAACACTGAATCCTATTGACTAGAATGGAATATGACTAGATTTAAAGGAAATAATGTTGTATTCCACTGACCTGTTACTCATTGCCGTCATACACAATACAATTTTGTACAAGAGAGGTAGCTACATACTGGCATATATCTGTCTCTGCATAATTAATCAAATCAAATCAAATCAAAATTTAATAACATAAAATGGGCAAGTAAGAGCATTTTTTCATATTATTTTAAGAGGTAGATGAGAAAAAACTTTGAAGACTGATATCTGTTTTCTAAGCATTTGATTTTGCATAACTTCCCTTAGCCTAGTATGAACTTGTTGAGAATGGAACTGTGCTCATTTATCTCTACCTTTAGTACTGGGTGCAGTTCCTTGAATAGATGAGCACATTTGTTTTCTCAATTTCTTACAAATATATCAAAATATAGTACCAAGACATAGCGAATGACTCTAAACCATACTTTATTCATTCACTTAGGAGCACTCTGTTTATCAAGTGAAATTTATATGATATAGGAAGTAAAAGGAACCCTAAAAAATTAGAAATTATTTATTTTTGGAGTTTTCCCTTTAACTTCAAGTAAAAACTTATATGTTTGTGCCGAATCTATTTCAAATATCACTCAAAGTACTAAAATATGAAACAAATGACCATATAAATAGACAAAATAATTATTACACATAAATTGATTAATATTTTTAAGGTTAATAGCTATTACATTTACAATTATGAACTTGACCAGCACATCTCCATCTGTGGAAGATAAATTGATATTAATTAATTTAATTTAGTTGCTTAAATTCAACATAGTAAATACCAGGTTGCATTTTTGGGATCTGCTACACCACAATAAGAATCAAGGTGGGTGGGAATTATATCTGTCTTTTGTAAAGTCAAAAGAATGTCACATTCTCATTCTCTTGGAACCCTGTGTAGCAGGTATATAGATGAGCCTGGGTTAGTCTGCTGGTTGATGAGAATCACATAGCCCTATTGTGTCCTCCAACCACCAGCCAACCACCAGAAGCAGAGCCACGTAGCTCATTGGCAGCTGATGACAGACCTGTGAGGGAACCCAGTCCAAACTGTCAAACCACAAAACTATAAGCTAAACAAATGGTTGCTACTAAATTGTGGAATGATTCATTACACAGCAAAAGCTATTTCAGCTGGAACGACTTTGCCTGGGATTCTGGCTGCAAAATCTTTCTTTCTTTCTTCTTTCCCAAGCCTGGCTTTCAGCTTATCTGGTGATACTGAGATTCTTTATTAAATATATTCCTTTTCTGCTTAAATCAACTAGAGATGGTTTCTGTTGCTTGCAACTGAGAACTCTGACTGATAGACTTGGAATGAGATAGAATTTTGATACTCTAATGCATTTTTTTTATTGCCAGTAATTTATAACAGTTCATAATATTTTCTTCTACTCAAAATAGCTAATATATTATACGTTAACTTATTTGGAAAACAGATGAAATATATTGCGGTGAACCAAAAAGGCAGTTCTTGGTATAGAAAAGAAACTTAGAATGAGAAAGAAAAAGTTTATCATTTTTCCTGTCTACCCTACCACCCTTGGCACCCCACCAACTCTAGAGGAAGATTGCATGGTCTTGGAAGAAGAGAAAAAATTAGAAGAGGAGTAAAGTGAGCTTTAAGAAAGATGAGTTAAAAAGGTAATGTAGATATAGATGATATAATGATATAAATTAGATATAGATTATATATAGATCTAGACAGACATAGAGATTGATGATGTAGATATAGATATAGGCATAAATGTAAGGCAACATTTTTATATTTGTAAAGCATCTTTTCTTTGAATCAACTTCAGATGTGTTTACTGTCAACGGAATATGAAAGTTGAAAGAAAATTTAAATTTTACCTAATTCAGTCTAAGAATTATTTTTTTCTTTAACATCACTAACCAATGTTTACTAGCCTCTATTTGATCATTTCTGACTTCAGGGTTAAAAAATCATATGGTTAATGGATTAGAGAATAGCATATTTTCCAGAAAACATACCTATGAGAAAAGAAAAATAAATGATGGAATAATAAAAGCATACAACATTGACAATTTTAACAGTCAATCTTTCATTAGAACCAGGGTGGAATTACCATTAATTGAAAAATGTAATCAGTACCTTTGGCTTTGTCTCAGGAAATCAAATAATTCTTCCCACCTGAAAGAAGACAGAAAAAAATTAAATTCCTCTTCAGCCAAATGGCCCCTGGCTCAAGCAATAGTTTTTTACAAGCCAGGAAACTGAGTGGGTATTCCTTTTCTTGTAAATTTCTGCTTTTTGCACAACTAGCCCCATATTCCTACTTTCATTCAGAGACTACAACTCCCAAAAACCAACCAGGAGAGATTTACAGTGGTGCACTGCATGCTGGGAAATTAATTCCCCAAAGTAAACTACTATGAGCTGAAGCAGAGGACATCAAAAAAGCCTAGATAAGAGTGCAGGCCAAGCACCGCAGTTTTTCCTGGATTCCATTACTTAATTAACAGAGAATCAGATAGCGGGAGTTAAAAAATCCCACTTCAGAGCAGCAGAACGGGCACAAAATGCATGCCTTGTATGCAGTGAAAATGATACGGTAACCATGCCCTTATACTAGCTTTCCATTCACTCATTCACTCAGCAAATATTTACTGAACATGCAAGAACAGTCTAGGTGTGGGGAATAGACCAGTAAACAAAAAAAAACCAAGTCCCTGCCCTGCAAGGAGCTACATTCTAATGGAGGGGAACAGACAAATAAAAAAATAAATATACGTCAGGTAGTGAACGTAATGGAGTGAAAAATAAAGAAAGGTAAGGGGGGGTAGGCTGGGCTGTGCGAGGAGTGGTCACTGGCACGTGCATGAAGGCCAGGGAAGGCTATCTGGTAAAGTATTGGGCTGGCCAAAAAGTTCGTTCAGGATTTTTCCGTAAGATGTGGCGGAAAAACCGGCACGAACTTCTTGGCCAACCAATACACTTGAAAAGGTGATTTACAGGAAGAAGTCCAGCATGCTGAGAGGAATCCTGCGCATCTGCCGCCGGCATGCTCTTCCCTGAGTTACCTGCATGCTTTCTCCCTCACCTTCTTCAGTTTTCCGGAAGAAAGAAGAGAGCATCCATGACAACAGAGAATCAGAGTGCTGCTAATAGACTTCTCAAGAAGAATTAGAGAGGGTCTAACTTCAGTTTTTGTAATTGGAGATAATGATGTCTTTCATAAATCATAAACTTAAGCTTTTGCAACCAAAAGCATTACTAAGTGATAGGGTTAGGAAGTGGTGGATTCTAAGCTGCCATGTGGAGATCTTTATAAACCCCCAAAGGCCAGGATGGTTTCCTTTTCTAGGGCTGGCATGATACATAACTGCAGGGGATACTCTTCATAGAGTAGTCTATATCCTGATTAGAATTGTACAGTGAGACTACTCTTTGCCCACTACGTTATTATGCACCAAATAAAGAAAGAAAAAGCCATGGACAATTTGTCTTAGGTTTATGGTTTGCCAGTCTCTCCCTTCTCTTCCCATTGCACTTGGTATCTATTTTCATAGTTTATTCCAGCATCTATTTCATTGTTGTACAATTGTTTATATGCATATTGGTACTTTTCATTAGATTGTAGATTACTTGAGGACATACATAGAATATGAGTCATCTTTGCCTCCACAGTCTAATATAAATAATTGCTAGAAAAGTGATTCAATAAATTAAAAAATATGGAAATTTTGTTAAGCTTGTATTCCCTTTTTTTTTTTTTTTTTTTTTTTTAAGGATTTTCTTATTTATTTATTTATTTATTTATTTATTTATTTTTGGCTGTGTTGGGTCTTCGGTTCGTGCGAGGGCTTTCTCCAGTTGCGGCAAGCGGGGGCCACTCTTCATCGCGGTGCGGGGACCGCTCTTCATCGCGGTGCGCGGGCCTTTCTCTATCGCGGCCCCTCCCGTCGCGGGGCACAGGCTCCAGACGCGCAGGCTCAGCAATTGTGGCTCACGGGCCCAGCCGCTCCGCGGCATGTGGGATCTTCCCAGACCAGGGCTCGAACCCGTGTCCCCTGCATTAGCAGGCAGATTCTCAACCACTGCGCCACCAGGGAAGCCCAGCTTGTATTCCCTTTTTTTTGTCTGTGTATTCTTTTTCTCAAATATTTCTGAGTCTAAAACATGCAACAGAATATAATTTAGCATCAATTGCCAAAACAGTTTCAAAACAGTTGTGTCCACTTATTTAGGGCATGCTTGTGAATGGCCTTTCATCTGGGTTAAGTAGCCATTCTTTTAAGAGGAGATAGCATTGTAATCATAAGCATACATCTGGCCAGACACAGATAGTCCATTGTTTTCCTAAGTCCAAGTAAAGAGCTTTTCAAGCTGTTTGTCACAACCATTGGAGGCAGAGTGTTTGAACTCAGTTTTGGCAACAGGAGGTACGTGATAAAGAAAATGCACCAAAAATTTTAATGATTCCTTTTCTAGGCATCTTATATTTTATTCACAAAGCAAACATCACATTAATAAATGTTCGATACATGAAAATTAGAAAACCCAGGAAAACACACACAAAATCCACTACACTGTGATAATTATTAACATATTAGTGTATATACTCTTTATATTTTATTGGACATTTAAGTTGCTATCAAATTTGTTTTCTCATAAAAAAATCTAGAACTGATTATTTCTTTCTTAGAATTAAATCCTAGGAAAAACGGAGGAGTTTGATTATTTAGGACATTGAAAACCCAATGCACGGCTCTTGGAATGTTTGAAGTGGTCACAAGATTTGGTGAACAAATACTACATGAAGATACTGAGCCTTCTGAAGTCACTGTGGTGACCGGAGTCATAAGCCAACAGCTGTTTTTAACAAGCCAAGGCCCTGTAGATCTTAGTAAGTACAGTCCATTCAGGCTGCTATAGCCAAAATGACTCAATGGGCACAGCAGGCTACAGCTTCTATAGCAAGTCCAGCTGAGACAAGGGTTAGAATATCAGAAAAGGAAGTATATCATTATGCAGGTTTTTAAATTTATCTTCTTGGCACGGGTGGACGGAATCAGTTTTGCTCTATTTTGATTCTTATTTAGAACTTTAGGCCAAAACTGTACTGCAAAGGCAAATGAGATTCATATGCCCCTCAGGGCCCTAGTGCATGAGATTCTAACTTAAATGTGGAGGGCCAGCCATAGGTAGTTGGCACTTTGTTATGACTCCAAATTCCGTTCTGCGTTACCCTGTCTTGAACCTCATCCAGGGTCAAGGAGGGACTGTGGAAAGGCTGACCTCTTAAACCCTTAAATTCCTCACTAGTGGACTCATGTTGAGCTAAGTTTTTAATTTCATAAGCTCTATTTATGTTTTGTATTTATATCAGAGACCCAGAGTTTTGTGTATTAGTCATCTTGGGCTGCCATAACAAAACACCACAGACTGGCTGACTTGAACAACTGAAATTTATTTTCTCATAATTCTGGAAGCTAAAAGCCCAAGATCAAGGTCCAGCAGATTCAGTTCTGGTGAGAGTTCTCTTCCTATCTTGCAGACAGTTCACATTTTTTTCTGTGTCCTCACATGGACGGGAGGTGGGGAGAGATCTCTCTGATATCTCTTCTTATAAGAATACAAATCCTAGAGGATCAGGGCCCTACCCTATGACCTCGTTTAACCTTAATTACTTCCTTATTCCAAATATAGTCACATTGGGGGTTAAGGCTTCAACATATAAATTTTGGAGAGACACAATTCAGTCTGAAGTACTTGGGTTCCACCACAAAGGGATTTACCAACATCAAAAAAAGAGGGCTAGAGAGATAGCATTTTTTGGACTTAGGGACAGAATTAAGTCAATGCAATTATTATAATTACTGATAGACTGCTAAGGAATATAAGCGGGCTGTAGTTTGGACAGTGTCAGTAGGAATCAAGTTTGCTTAGATTTCCCAAAGGAAACTCAATTGCTTAAGGGGATAAAGTAAATTTTGAAATTAGAGCCAGAACAGAAGTGGGAGAATAAAAGAAAAATAAAGTAGTAACCCTCTTAAAAGGTTAAAATTTTAGTGACAAGGTTAGAAGTTTGGGAGTGACCAGGCTACACAGTCATGAAAGGGAAAAGAAGGTGAATTCAAAGCAAATCGTTCTCAAAGATGAGACTTCAAAAAAGGGCAGAATGTGGTCATTAATAAATCAGAGAGGATGGCTAGAACAAAGTATGGCCTAACCTAAGAGAAAAAAGGCAACATAGAGAGTAAATGACACTCGGAAGGAGCCAGATACAGGAAATTATTAGGAGGCATGACCTTAAAGCTACAGGTGTAGAATCAGTGATGAAAGTAATTGAGGAATTGCCTCTCTATATTGGAAAACATGACTGAGAAAAATTTTATGTGGGAAAAAACAGTGCATGAATTTTCAGTATAATTGTAGCATGCGTTTGGAGTTTATTAATTTTTGCCCAATTAGAATTTCTGAAATATGGTCAGTTGTCTCAGAATTTTTGCATTTAAGGAGTGGATTTATGAAGATGGAAGCTGATCTGCCCCCCAACAAATTCCTGATGTCTTCCTCCAGTAGGACACAGATACGCACTTTGTCAAGGTACAGAGATAGATAATGATAGGTAGATTGATAGATAGATAGATGATGATGATATATAGATGATAGATAGATAGATAGATACATAGATGATAAATAGAGCGCTTTCATTTTTATTTCCATTGATGAAAAGCTACCTTCCCAAGGAATAGTTCCAGTTCTGAAACATTTCTCTACTCTTCTGAGTGAGAAAAATACCTGACATCTCAGATGAGACAAGGAGGAAGACACTGAGTGTGTATTTTTCTCTCTTTCTCGCTCTCTTTCATATGTTGTAAACTCCCAGGGGTAAACTGTCTCCCTGATTATGCAGCTTCCCTATCTGTGAAGGACTGTGTGGGAGGGAAGGAGGGAAGAATGGAGAAATGGGAAACCCATTATGTCCACACGTCTATATTCTCTGATTCCAGTTGCATCAGCAATAAAGCTAATATTTTATTTCTCAGTTGATTCGACACTGAGAGGGGAACCAGATATAGCTAACCAACATGCTCAAAGCTCCCAAAGTTCAAAAGCACTCAGAATGAAAAGCAGCAGCTCTCCACCCGGCCCCCCCACTTCAACTCCAAGTTAACTGTTTCAACTGTTGTTTTAAAATCCTTCTGGGGACTATTGATATCACGTACACATCTATTTCTTGATTCACCAACTTTGGATAATATTATTGACCCTTGTTCTCCTCTCATTTTATTAGTTATATGTACATTCTAGTTCATCTAGTGGGTTTATTTATAAGATAAATGATACACTTAAACCTCCATTTCTTGAACCATCAATTCTAGACAGTACAAAATTTCCATATAATTCTGATTTCATCCTACATCTTTTGTAACTCTTTTCTCCTTCCAAATTCTGTCAGTTTTATTATTATTGCTTATATTTACATTCTCTTTTGCCACTATTCATGAAATGTCAGTATCTTATCTATAGGGTGATTCTAAAAATTGAAAGAAAAAGACAGTCCAATATTATAAACACATAAATAATTATTCACTGAAGAACCAATAATGTGATAGTGTCTATAAAGAAGAAAATATTACCTTATACTGCTTTATTTTTGCTAATCAAAAGAGACTATTCCAAAGAGCAATTTCATATGGATTATTTTTTCTCATTCTCTGTTATTTATTCAAAATGTGTTCAAAATCTTTATTTAGGTTTATTGTTTTGAACAATGTTTACTTTTACAGCTGTCATTTCCCCCAGCATTTCTTATTTCATATTTTACTAGTTGACAGGATTTATTTAATATATTCAATAGAAAATATATGTTTGTCTTATCACTAATAAATTCCAGATTCTTAATTGAACATACAATTAACATATTCAAATCCACTTCCTTATTTAAGATATTCCTCTGAGGGCTTTCTGATTTTCTGTTATAATTTAAACTGATTTCTAGGCTAGCTTCAGAGCTGTTTCTGGGATTTCTTTTTCTCACATTCCTAGGTTATTTACACTGTTTCTTGTAGTACACATCCTGCTTTCTTAAAAATACAGTTCTCATTTTGCTAGAGTACATCCTTAAGTATTTTTTTCCAAAAAGTGTGCCTAAGATATAAACTTTCTATCTAAAACCTTCCAATGACTTTTTTCCCATATTTGAGTTATAGTTTGATTGGATTTTGAATTCTAATTCTAAGGGGAAATTGGCCAAGATAGCAGAGTAGGAAGACCCTGAGCTTACCTCCTCCCATGAGCACACCAAAATTACAACTATTTACAGAGCAATTATGTATGAGAACAAAGTGAAGACTAATTGAAAAGATTTTCCACAACTAAAGATATAAAGAAGAAATCATGATAAGACAGGTAGGAGGGGTGGAGACATGGTATAGTCAAGACCTACAACCCCAGGTAGGCAACACGCAAATGGGAGGATAATCACAACTGCAGAGGTTCTCCCCAAGGAGTGAGGCGTCCAAGCCCCACATTGTGCTCCCCAGCCCAGGGGTCCTGCACCAGGAGGGTGAACCCCTACACGTATGGCTTTGAAGGCCAATGGGGCTTACATACGGTAAAGCCAGAAGGCTATAGGATACAGAGACTCCCCTCTTAATGGGTGCATGCTCCAAGACCCAGTGTAAAGAGAGTAATTTGAAAAGAGCCTAGGTCAGACCCACTTGCTAATCTTGGAGAGACTCCCCTCTTAATGTGTGCATGCTCCAAGACCCAGTGTAGATAGAGTAATTTGAAAAGAGCCTAGGTCAGACCCACTTGCTAATCTTGGAGAGCCTCCCAGAGAGACAGGAGGCAACTGGGACACACCCTGGGGACATAGATGCTGGTGGCAGCCATTTGGGGGAGCTCATTCTACCATAAGGACATTGGTGCTGGCAAGCACCAGGCCACCAGTCAGTTGGCAACAATCCCAGGAACCCCTAGGCTGAGCAGCCAATCTGTGGGGACACAATCCCACCCACCAGGGGGCAGGCACAAGGCTCAGGCTCCCCCCAAATCTCCCATCAAGCCACCCTGGGATCTGGCATCACCACCAGCAGGCCAGGACCAGCCCTAGGAACCCTGGGCTTTGCAACCAGCCACCCTAGACCTGGCCCTGCCCCGCATGGGTTGGTATCAGCCCTGAGACCGCCCAACCCCATTGCCAGCTATACCAGGCCCTGGGCAGTAATGTAATGGAATCCTAGTTGGCTCTTGGAAATCTGGTGGAAAGGGCCTGGGAGCAAGTGCCCAGGCAAATCACTTGTCTTTTACCTACAGGCAAGGGATTTGCTGAAATTAAATAATTATCCTGAGTTGAGGCCAGACTGAGCTGGGAAACTGAAGACATAAATCAGAGAAGGTAAGTCTAAACTGTTCATCAAAAGTCAAGACAGAACCAGAAAATCAGAAGACCAGGAAGCTATGAATAAGTGAGAAACCTGAAGTTTGGTCCTTGGTAAATACAGGGGTCAAGCAGCTGTGGCCAAAGTCGACTTTCAAGTATTCTCCATAAAGTGATGTGTGGGAGAACAACTGTAAACTGTAAAAGCCAGTAGCAAGAAAGAAAACTTTAATGTTGAAAAACAAGCAATATTTTTGGATAAGAAATTTTTTTTAATATAGTATATAAAACTAAAGTCCATAGGGGAGGAACACTTCCAGTAATTAGAAATGTATTGCTTTATGAAGAAATATCATCCATTGTTGGACATATCTAATTAAAAAAAAACTATCTCCCTTGTATTGAACTCAACTACTCCCCATCACTAAGAGGAGAGGCACTTCTGAAAGCACTTCTGAAACTGCTTCCTAAATGACAGAACTTCAGTATTTGATGGCAAGTAGAGTTGTTTAGTTTGAGATACTAGCTCACACTTATCTGAATGGCTATCACCAAAAAGACCACAAATAACAAGTGTTGGTGATGATGTGGAGAAAGGGAACCCTTGTACACTGTTAATGAGAATGTAAATTGGTGCAACCACTGTGAAAAATAGTATGGAGGTTCCCAAAAAAACTAGAATTAGAACTACCATATGATCCAGTAATTCCACTCCTTGGCATATATATGAAGAAAATGAAAACAGTAACCTGAAAAGATACATGCACCCCAGTGTTCATAGAAGCATTAGTTACAATAGCCAAAATTTGGAGGCAACCTAAGTTTTTATCAACAGATGAATGGATAAAAAAGATGTGGCATGCACACACGCACACACACACACACACACGTATACACAATGGAATACTACTCAGCCATAAAAAAGAATGAAATTTTGTCATTTGTAACAACATAGATGGACTTGGAGGGTATTATGTTAAGTGAAATAAGTCAGACAGAGAAACACAAATACTGTATGATATCACTTATATGTAGAATCTAAAAAAATAAAACAAGCTAGTGAATATAACAAAAAAGAAACAGACACACAGATATAGAGAAGAAACTAGTGTTTACCTGTGGGGAGAGGGAAAGAAGGAGGGGCCATATAGGAGTAGGGGATTAAGAGGTACAAACTACTACATATAAAATAAATAAGCTACAAGGATATATTGTACAGTACAGAGAATGTAGCTAATATTTTATAATAACTATAAATGGAGTATAACCTTTAAAAATTGTGAATCACTATGTTGTATAGCTAAAATTTATATAATATTGTAAATCAACTATACCCCAATTAAAAAAAATCTTCTCTTCTAAGTGCTAAATCTCTGCCTGATCAAGTGTTCTCATGTGAGGTAACCCCTTCTCTGGATCATTCAGTATGTCAGTATAGTTTTAAATGAACACCTACCACTACAGCATGCTATAAGCCTTTCTTACCATGGTCTAAATACCATGTCACGTGCAAAGTGCATATAGTGTGTGATTAAGCCAGTGGGTTTTAGATTCAGAATTTGAAAGATAGCCGTGTGTCCTTAAAAAACAAATGATTTATTCTAATCCACTCTTTCCTAATCTGCAAACTATCAATATCTCTGTGTAGTCATAATGATTGAATGGCCTAATATATGTATCTCAATAAGTGCTGTTATTATTAATAATAATCCAGTGCATTTTTAGCAGTTTAAGACTATTAGCTTGTATTGGCTTGATGTCTACTTAAACTCCCAAATTTTTCATGTGGATTGTTATCAATCTAGATTAATCACAACCTGTGCTTTTGCAAAAGACTTTTTAATTAATAAAAACAGAAATTTTCAGGTTTCCTAATTCTGTTTTGTTTTTGGCAGTGAAGAGGAACAGTAAGATTTATATCAATCTTACAGTCTTTGTTTTACGTACCTCATATCTTTAACTTTTCATTAGCCTTTTATAACAAATCTTTCAATGAAGCTACTTTGGAATTTTGAAGCATTTTGGAGGCTTCTGCATACCAATTAAAATACGCATCCCATTCTATTTGTTTGGTTTAGAAGCCCTCACTTTTAAGTGTACTTCTTATATGATCTTATCTAATTGAAACATTCTTTATAATGGCCATTGTAATTCTAGGTTGTAATTCCCCTGAGGGCTAGCAACGATTTGGTAGGACACGAGCTACAAATGAAGTTCAATTCACATTTCTGTCTAGACATATTTTGGAGCCTCCAACCTGACGATTACCGAGCCAAGTTCTCATGACACAAAATAAGCTTAGTAAGATTTTGCCATTTTTATAGATATTTACAGTTTCTGGGACTGCAGTTCTCAGGCATAAAATATCCTAGGTATCCTAGAAGGTGACTCTTTGGATTTTTAGAAGGGGGAAATTTACATTGAATGTGGAGTTTATTGTTTTTGGTCTAACTATAATTTCTGTTCTTTCATATTATTAAAGGAGTCCCTAAAGCTAGCCTTTATGTCTTTATATCCATTTTTTAACTTGGTCATACCAAGGGACCAATAAGACAACTGCCTAGGACAAGAGCTCCTTCTAAAAAAAGTTAACTAAATTTCCAATTCAAAGGATCCATCATCTGACCATTGACAAGTAGGATCTTAATAGTGACCCAAATCAATAAGCCTTTTTAATGGCTTAACCAAGTACATAAGAGGCATCTCACAAGAGAGTGCAAAAGATGCAGCCCTCACAAGATCCAGGAAGTTCACCCACAAAGATTGTCTAAGAAAGAAAAAGACCTTCATTTTTACAGGTGGTAAAAATTGTGTAGTGAAAACAGTGTCTCCAGTTTCCCATGAGAATGTGATATACCTCCAGTTGCAAATCTGCTAATCTGTGACACCAGGCAGGTGCTACTAAAATGGGACTTTTCTAGCACTAACAAATAACAAAGGTTGAGATGACAAAAGCCCTTTATGGACCAGGACCTCTAATGATAAACTTCCCTGTGACACAGCTGGACAAAGAGTGCTGCTTGTGACTTCATGTCTTAGAACCCCAGTCTATTCGACGGGAGACCAAGTGCATGTTGATACGTGTACCTACTAGCCGGCAAAGACCAGAGAGATATTCTAACTGGTGACAAAGCCAAACTCTTAGGACATAGAAAAGGATGACAAATAACACAAGAGACAGAGACAAAGAAAAACAGTGACCATATCTGAGAGAAAATGGATCAATAAAAGCCAAGAGTATTCATCAAATACCCGAGTAGCTATACCCAAGAAACTAATTCCACAAATACTTTCTCCTGCTAATCTAAATTTAGATAAAGAAAAGGACTTTCACCACTCTCACTTACATCAGACTCTGGAGACTGAGATCTGGGAGACGGATGTGGTAAGAATTCTTACCTTCTGCCTGCTTTTGTTAGAGGTCCTAGGATCTCTCGGTTGCAGCAACCCCAGAGTGAGCAGTGTTCAGCTGCTTTATTGTCCCATCTGGGTCTCCAAAACTTTAGGGGTGGAAAAAGTTTTCCCCTCTTTCTTTCTAAGTTCTTTGGTCTAATAAATTGATATGAGACAGATTAATGGGAGAAAAACAAACAAAAGTTTAATAATATGTATACCTCCAGCATCCATAGGAGATACCCAGGAAAACTGAGTAACTCCTCCAAATGGCGAAAGCCGTCACCTTAAATACCTCTCCAGTTAAAGACAAAAGAAGATGTTGGGAGTAGGGAGTCAGTTTGAGAGGTTATCAGGAAAAGCACAGTAAATAAGAATATGATTGTTATGTAGATTTAAGTTGTAGCCTTCTTCATTGATAATAGTTTCTAGAGATTTAGATACATTCCTCTTCCTGGTACAGCAAGGAAGATGCTCTTACAAATGGAGATTTCCCCAATAAATGTAAACTTTTCGTACAAAAAGTTAACTTCTACTCAGTTTTCAGAGATTTTCCTGTGTCTGCAGTTTCTTAAAAATAATCAGCTTAAAATAATCAATATGCCAAAGAGGCATATTTTGGGGTGGCATATTTTACTCCCCTTCAGCAGTTAAGCCCACATTTACAGTGTATTTAAAAATTTATGGACATTGATCTATCATCTTCTAATTTGGCTATCTGTAAAAACATTATGTAATCTGCAGATTTCTTTCTCTCAATACACATTTATGGAGCACCTTTTATGTTTCAAGTACTAAAGTAGGTATGAGAGACATAACTAAAAGACATATAATTTGATAAATGTTATAAATGAGGTGATTCAAGAAATATTAATTGAACTATATACTCTTTATCTAGAGCTGTGTTGAAGATCTTAAAGGCATTATCTCATTTAATCTTCAATCTCACCATAAGAGGTAGGTATTATTATTATCCCTTTTTCATAGATGGAGAAACTAAGCCTAAATGCCTGACTCTAAAACTCTCTCCCTTAATTGTGAAATACTAAGAAATGAAGTGAACTTTCCACGGCTCTGTGGAGAATGAGTGGCATTTGTAACATGTGTTGGGAGTACTAATCTCATTCTGGCTTAAATTTTCTCACATTTCAAGTCTCTTTTCTTGTTCTAAATAATGTTTTTATGTTCTAGTATGGGAACCATTACAAACTATGTCAAATTTCTTTTTGGAACAAGAGTGAATAATAATAATCATAGTGTCTGATAAAAATTGTCTCTATATTTTCAAGCCGAGAAGCTTGCTGGATGTGAATGATTTCCTTAGGTGACATAAATGCATTTCCTTGGTTATCATTATTTAATCAACTATGTATCTACATAACTCTACTATTATTCATTTTTGTTCTTCTCCATTATTATATCACAGAAGACCATCCAATGCTTTGCTGACATCTAAAAATAATTAATTTCTGCAGCGTTCCCCTCATCAACAACTTTAGATACTCTTTTACAGAAAAAAAGATAGTAGTGTTGGATTGCTTTTTAATAATTCCATAAAGAAAATAAGCTATCACTCTTTGTGTTTCTAAGATACACAAACCATCTGTGTGTGTTTTAGAGTTTCTTTCAGAGGCATACATATGTAAGATGTTATTTTAATTTTCAATATATATGGTGTTTTGTGCTGCTTTGCACACAGTGAACTAGATTATTCTTGCTGGTGTACTTCCCTCGAGGACCAAAAGGGACACTTTGGGAAACTCCATTAACTCTCAAGGCCTATTAGGGCACCACTCCTGAAATTGCTTCTCTGATGCGTAGAAATAAGAGCCTTAATGACTTAAAGTAATAGTTTACAAAATGATACCTCGGTGATCCAGGAGTGTTTAACTTGCAGGCAGGGTCAAACTTGCCTACCAGCTCCCGGTCTAGGAGTCTAGCTACGTGATTTCTAGACCAGGCGCTGTCATTAACTGGTTGTTTGCTGTGGCAACTCATTAACCTCTCAAGTTCTCAATTTCTGCATCTGGAAATAAGAGGGTTGGCTTGCACTATCCCCAGGAGGTCCTTCCTGCTCCAAAAAGGATTGTTCACAAAAAGAGACTCAGCCTTAATATGTAGCAAAATCAAAGGGTTACATGGCGATCTGTGAGTATGTCGTGTGTGTGTGTGTGTGTGTGTGCACGCACACGTGTTTGTGTATATATATATATATGAAAAAGTGTTTTTATATGCTTAAATGTTTTATAAAAAAGCCTCAGCAATCTCTCAGGCAGTAATTTACAGTAAAAACATAATAATGGCTCCACATTTGAAATTATTACCTGCATTTGCTGTTTTTAATATTGGAGGGAAAGATGCTTAAAGTATTTCGCATCAACCATAGCTGAGAATTGATACTGAGGTTAAAATTATATTCTTCCCTAGGAAAAGATAATATATACTAGATTTCTTTCCAACCTAGTTTCAAAGAACAATGCATTCTTTACAAATGAATCAAATAAAAAGAAATTCTTACTCTTTCATTTGTGATTTTGCATTAAAAATATAAGAGAAGGTACCATACAAGCAGAATAGCATTTTAACAACATCCAAGAGAGTTGCAGAAAAATACAACTTTGGATAAAATCTATAGTGCTGTGTAAGCATTTATTCCAAGAGCACAGACTAATAATATCAACAAGTGTACCTGCAGCAAGAATTCCTTTAACCTCTCCGTGTTTTCATGTCAAACTAAAGTTTTTCAAAATGATAACTTATTCCATTAGGTTTTTAATAATAGAAAATATAAGATGGGTCCAAACTGAGTCAAATTAGCATTCTGAGAATCCTGACTCGGTGTCAGTAGCTTAGTTTCTGTTGTAATAAGTTACCGACCATTACATTTGCTGGCAGTGGGTTAATTCCATAATGGCAGTTTAAGGGAAATTATGGAGTAGAATCTGTCAGAACAAATCTTGAGTAGGAGGAGTAAATGTTTCACAGCACACCGTGTGCTTCCATGTCCATCTGGTGTTCTGAAATAAGAAAAGACAGAGAGGTCTACAAAATGTGCTTGATGGCACATTTGAGGAAGAGAAAATCAGAAGATAATGCATATTCATGTTCTTGTTTTATTATAATACCTGTTAGCAGAGGACACCAGACTGAACAGACCATAACTTTATTTTGCCTAAAACAGATTTTAGAGATGCTTTCCTTCTCACTCGATGAAGGCAAACATTGTTTTCAGATACATTTCACTTTTTAATAAAAAAAATTCCAATTCCAAATGAAATTATGACTCTAAAGGTGCCAGGTGACCACTTTTCCATAACCATTGCTACATGCAGATATATGCTTCTCCTGTGCATGATTCCAATCTTGCATTATTTAATTCCATCAAATTATTTAAGTATATAGCATTCTGATATTAAAATCCTCAATGCAACAACACAAACCACTTGAAAACAGAAGAAATCACAAAGGAAAAATACTTTTACTCCTATTGCCAAAAGATTATCACTTTAAACATTTTGTGAGTCCTTCCGATATCACATATATTTACACATTCAAATTATATGTACAATTTCCAAAAAAAAAAATGTTGTTTACATATTGCTTTGTAGGCTGCTCTATTCATTTAGTAATATAGCATGAGCATTTCCCCATGACTATGAATATTTAGCTATAGTTTTAAATCAAATATGTTTAAAAATTAGCTTTATAACTAGGTGGTATCATCTTGATGCTCAACCAGTTATTTTCAAAAGATCATTTGCTTCTTTGCTGGATGCAACCCCACTGTTTCATCATTGGATGGGAATAAAGAGATACAACTTCACGAGATCTCCTTCAGGGATGTCTGACACAAGCACCTGATTGCACACCAAGAGGGTCTCCTTCCCCATCGTGCCCACTGGCTAACTGATAGGCAGCATGTGGACAAAGCCCTTGTCAGATGCTATTCCCTGGGACAGGCCCCTGGAGGTTGAAATACACCCAGAAGCAGAGAAGGACTTTTCACGTGTAACAGAATTAGTGGTTTAAAGCTCTGCTCATGTCAAGGCTACTAGGGAATGAAGCAACTGTAGCCAGGATTAGATAGCAGAAGACATGCCCATCTGATACAGCAGGAGTTTGTATGAAAAGTATGTTTTAATTTCCTGAACAATTCACTACTAGGAATGGTTTTCTCTCAAAAAAGACTGTTGCTGAACAAGTTGGCAGCACTCATACTTTCCATTTCAAAGCTTTTGCCCTGAATTTTAGTGACTATTTCTTTCCTCCTTCAGGCACAAATTCCAAATGTGATCTTGCTGCCCCAGAATCTCTGGCCACTCGGCACAGGCCATCTGATGCTTTCATGCCTGCAGAAGTAATGTAGAAATATATATGTCGTCTTGCCCAAGCACTTTTTTTTTTTTTTATGTTTCTTTTTTTTTTTTTTTTTCAAACATCTTTATTGAAGTATAATTGCCTTACAATAGTGTGTTAGCATCTGCTTTATAACAAAGTGAATCTGTTATACATATACAATATGTTCCCATTTCTCTTCCCTCCTGCATCTCCCTCCCTCCCACCCTCCCCATCCCACCCCTCTAGGTGGTCACAAAGCACCGAGCTGATCTCCCTGTGCTATGCGGCTGCTTCCCACTAGCTATCTATTTTACATTTGGTAGTGTATATATGTCCATGACACTCTCTTACCCTGTCACATCTCACCCCACCCCCTCCCCATATCCTCAAGTCCATTCTCTAGTAGGTCTGTGTCTTTATTCCCGTCTTGCCACTAGGTTCTTCATGGCCTTTTTTTTTTTTTTTTTTTTTCCCTTAGATTCCATATATATGTGTTAGCATACTGTATTTGTTTTTCTCTTTCTGACTTACTTCACTCTGTATGACAGACTCTAACTCCATCCACCTCATTACAAATACCTCCATTTCATTTCTTTTTATGGCTGAGTAATATTCCATTGTATATATGTGCCACATCTTCTTTATCCATTCATCTGTCGATGGACATTTAGGTTGCTTCCATGTCCTGGCTATTGTAAATAGAGCTGCAATGAACATTTTGGTACATGACTCTTTTTGACCTATGGTTTTCTCAGGGTATATGCCCAGTAGTGGGATTGCTGGGTCGTATGGTAGCTCTATTTGTAGTTTTTTAAGGAACCTCCATACTGTTCTCCATAGTGGCTGTATCAATTTACATTCCCACCAACAGTGCAAGAGTGTTCCCTTTCCTCCACACCCTCTCCAGCATTTATTGTTTCTAGATTTTTTGATGATGGCCATTCTGACCGGTGTGAGATGATATCTCATTGTAGTTTTGATTTGCATTTCTCTAATGATTAATGATGTTGAGCATTCTTTCATGTGTCTGTAGGCCATCTGTATATCTTCTTTGGAGAAATGTCTATTTAGATCTTCTGCCCATTTTTGGATTGGGTTGTTCGTTTTTTTGTTATTGAGCTGCATGAGCTGCTTGTAAATCTTGGAGATTAATCCTTTGTCAGTTGCTTCATTTGCAAATATTTTCTCCCATTCTGAGGGTTGTCTTTTGGTCTTGTTTATGGTTTCCTTTGCTGTGCAAAAGCTTTTCAGTTTCATTAGGTCCCATTTGTTTATTTGTGTTCTTATTTCCATTTCTCTGGGAGCTGGGTCAAAAAGAATCTTGCTGTGATGTATGTCATAGAGTGTTCTGCCTATGTTTTCCTCTAAGAGTTTGATAGTGTCTGCCCTTACACTTAGGTCTTTAATCCATTTTGAGTTTATTTTTGTGCATGGTGTCAGGGAGTGTTCTAATTTCATACTTTTACATGTTCCTGTCCAATTTTCCCAGCACCACTTATTGAAGAGGCTGTCTTTTCTCCACTGTATATGCTTGCCTCCTTTATCAAAGATAAGTTGACCATATGTGTGTGGGTTTATCTCTGGGCTTTCTATCCTGTTCCATTGATCTATATTTCTGTTTTTGTGCCAATACCAAACTGTCTTGATTACTGAAGCTTTGTAATATAGTCTGAAGTCAGGGAGCCTGATTCCCCCAGCTCCATTTTTCGTTCTCAAGATTGCTTTGGCTATTCAGGGTCTTTTGTGTTTCCATACAAATTGTGAAATTTTTTGTTCTAGTTCTGTGAAAAATGCCAGTGGTAGTTTGATAGGGATTGCATTGAATCTGTAGATTGCTTTGGGTAGTAGAGACATTTTCACAATGTTGATTCTTCCAATCCAGGAACATGGTATATCTCTCCATCTATTTGTATCATCTTTAATTTCTTTCATCAGTGTCTTATAATTTTCTGCATACAGGTCTTTTGTCTCCTTAGGTAGGTTTATTCCTAGATATTTTATTCTTTTTGTTGCAATGGTAAATGGGAGTGTTTTCTTAATTTCACTTTCAGATTTTTTCTCATTAGTGTATAGAAATGCAAGAGATTTCTGTGCATTAATTTTGTATCCTGCTACTTTACCAAATTCATTGATTAGCTCTAGGAGTTTTCTGGTAGCATCTTTAGGATTCTCTATGTATAGTATCATGTCATCTGCAAATAGTGACAGCTTTACTTCTTCTTTTCCGATTTGGATTCCTTTTATTTCTTTGTCTTCTCTGATTGCTGTGGCTAGGACTTCCAGAACTATGTTGAATAATAGTGGTGAGAGTGGGCAACCTTGTCTTGTTCCTGATCTTAGTGGAAATGGTTTCAGTTTTTCACCATTGAGGACAATGTTGGCTGTGGGTTTGTCATATATGGCCTTTATTATGTTGAGGAAAGTTCCCTCTATGCCTACTTTCTGCAGGGCTTTTATCATAAATGGGTGTTGAATTTTGTCAAAAGCTTTCTCTGCATCTATTGAGATGAACATATGGTTTTTCTCCTTCAATTTGTTAATATGGTGTATCACATTGATTGATTTGCGTATATTGAAGAATCCTTGCATTCCTGGGATAAACCCCACTTGATCATGGTGTATGATCCTTTTAATGTGCTGTTGGATTCTGTTTGCTAGTATTTTGTTGAGGATTTTTGCATCTATGTTCATCAGTGATATTGGCCTGTAGTTTTCTTTCTTTGTGACATCTTTGTCTGGTTTTGGTATCAGGGTGATGGTGGCCTCGTAGAATGAGTTGGGGAGTGTTCCTCCCTCTGCAATATTTTGGAAGAGTTTGAGAAGGATAGGTGTTAGCTCTTCTCTAAATGTTTGATAGAATTCGCCTGTGAAGCCATCTGGTCCTGGGCTTTTGTTTGTTGGAAGGTTTTTAATCACAGTTTCAATTTCAGTGCTTGTGATTGGTCTGTTCATATTTTCTATTTCTTCCTGGTTCAGTCTCGGCAGTTTGTGCATTTCTAAGAATCTGTCCATTTCTTCCAGGTTGTCCATTTTATTGGCATATAGTTGCTTGTAGTAATCTCTCATGATCTTTTGTATTTCTGCAGTGTCAGTGGTTACTTCTCCTTTTTCATTTCTAATTCTATTGATCTGAGTCTTCTCCCTTTTTCTCTTGATGAGTCTGGCTAATGGTTTATCAATTTTGTTTATCTTCTCAAAGAACCAGCTTTTAGTTTCATTGATTTTTGCTATTGTTTCCTTCATTTCTTTTTCATTTATTTCTGACCTGATCTTTATAATTTCTTTCCTTCTGCTGGCTTTGGGGTTTTTTTGTTCTTCTTTCTCTAATTGCTTTAGGTGCAAGGTTAGGTTGTTTATTCGAGATGTTGCCTGTTTCTTGAGGTAGGCTTGTATTGCTATAAACTTCCCTCTTAGCACTGCTTTTGCTGTGTCCCATAGGTTTTGGGTCGTCGTGTCTCCATTGTCATTTGTTTCTAGGTATTTTTTGATTTCCCCTTTGATTTCTTCAGTAATCACTTCGTTATTAAGTAATGTATTGTGTAGCCTCCATGTGTTTGTATTTTTTACAGATCTTTTCCTGTAATTGATATCTAGTCTCATAGCGTTGTGGTCGGAAAAGATACTTGATACGACTTCAATTTTCTTAAATTTACCAAGGCTTGATTTGTGACCCAAGATATGATCTATCCTGGAGAATGTTCCATGAGCACTTGAGAAAAATGTGTATTCTGTTGTTTTTGGGTGGAATGTCCTATAAATATCAATTAAGTCCATATTGTTTAATGTATCATTTAAAGCTTGTGTTTCCTTATTTATTTTCATTTTGGATGATCTGTCCATTGGTGAAAGTGGGGTGTTAAAGTCCCCTACTATGATTGTGTTGCTGTCAATTTCCCCTTTCATGGCTGTTAGTATTTGCCTTATGTATTGAGGTGCTCCTATGTTGGGTGCATAAATATTTACAATTGTTATACCTTCCTCTTGGATCGATCCCTTGATCATTATATAGTGTCCTTCTTTGTCTCTTGTAATAGTCTTTATTTTAAAGTCTATTTTGTCTGATATGAGAATTGCTACTCCAGCTTTCTTTTGATTTCCATTTGCATGGAATATCTTTTTCCATCCCCTCACTTTCAGTCTGTATGTGTCCCTAGGTCTGAAGTGGGTCTCTTGTAGACAGCATATGTATGGGTCTTGTTTTTGTATCCATTCAGCCAGCCTGTGTCTTTTGGTGGGAGCATTTAATCCATTTACATTCAAGGTAATTATCGATATGTATGTTCCTATTCCCATTTTCTTAAATGTATTGGGTTTGTTATTGTAGGTGTTTTCCTTCTCTTGTGTTTCTTGCCTAGAGAATTTCCTTTAGCATTTGTTGTAAAGCTGGTTTGGTAGTGCTGAACTCTCTCAGCTTTTGCTTGTCTGTAAAGGTTTTAATTTCTCCATCGAATCTGAATGAGATCCTTGCTGGGTAGAGTAATCTTGGTTGTAGGTTTTTCTCCTTCATGACTTTAAGTATATCCTGCCACTCCCTTCTGGCTTGCAGAGTTTCTGCTGAGAGATCAGATGTTAACCTTATGGGGATTCCCTTGTGTGTTATTTGTTTTTTTTCCCTTGCTGCCTTTAATATGTTTTCCTTATATTTAATTTTTGACAGTTTGATTAATATGTGTCTTGGCGTGTTCCTCCTTGGGTTTATCCTGTATGGGACTCTCTGTGCTTCCAGGACTTGATTAACTATTTCCTTTCCCATATTAGGGAAGTTTTCAACTATAATCTCTTCAAAAATTTTCTCAGTCCCTTTCTTTTTCTCTTCTTCTTCTGGTACCCCTATAATTCGAATGTTGGCACGTTTAATGTTGTCCCAGAGGTCCCTGAGACTGTCCTCAGTTCTTTTCATTCTTTTTTCTTTATCCTGCTCTGTAGTAGTTATTTCCACCATTTTATCTTCCAGGTCACTTATCCTTTCTTCTGCCTCAGTTATTCTACTATTGATCCCATCTAGAGTATTTTTAATTTCATTTATTGTGTTTTTCATCATTGCTTGGTTCCTCTTTAGTTCTTCTACATCCTTGTTAAATGTTTCTTGCATTTTGTCTATTCTGTTTCCAAGATTTTGGATCATCCTTACTATCATTATTCTGAATTCTTTTTCAGGTAGACTACCTATTTCCTCTTCATTTGTTAAGTCCAGTGTGTTTTGAGCCTGCTCCTTCATCTGCTGTGTGTTTTTCTGTCGTCTCATTTTGCCTATCTTACTGTGTTTGGGGTCTCCTTTTCACAGGCTGCAGGTTCGTAGTTCCCGTTGTTTTTGGTATCTGTCCCCAGCGGCTAAGGTTGGTTCAGTGGGTTGTGTAGGCTTCCTGGTGGAGGGAACTAGTGCCTGAGTTCTGGTGGATGAGGCTAGATCTTGTCTTTCTGGTGGGCACGTCCACGTCTGGTGGTGTATTTTGTGGTGTCTGTGGCCTTATTATGATTTTAGGCAGCCTCTCTGCCAATGGATGGGGTTGTGTTCCTGTCTAGCTAGTTGTTTGGCATAGGGTGTCCAGCACTGTAGCTTGCTGGTCGTCGAGTGAAGCTGGGTCTTGATGTTGAGATGGAGATCTCTGGGAGGTTTTTGCCGTTTGGTATTACGTGGAGCTGGGAGGTCTCTTGTGGACCAGTGTTCTGAAGTTGGCTCTCCCACCTCAGAGGCACGGCCCTGATGCCTGGCTGGAGCACCAAGAGCCTTTCGTCCACACGGCTCAGAGTAAAAGGGAGAAAAAATAGAAAGAAAGAAAGAAAGAGGCTATAATATAGTGAAGTAAAATAAAGGTATTGTAAAGCAAAGCTATACAGACAAAATCTCACCCAGAAGCATATACATATACACTCACAAAAAAAAGGAAAAGGGGAAAAATTAATATCTCCTGCTCCCAGAGTCCACCTCCTGAACTTGGGCTGATTCGTTGTCTATTCAGGTATTCAGCAGGTGCAGGCACGTCAAGTTGTTTGTGGAGCTTTAATCCGCTGCTTCTGAGGCTGCTGGGAGAGATTTCCCCTTCTCTTCCCTGTTCGCACAGCTCCTGGGGTTCAGCTTTGGATTTGGACCCGCCTCTGCGTGTAGGTCGCCTGAGGGCGTCTGTTCCCCGCCCAGACAGGACGGGGTTAAAGGAGCAGCTGCTGCGGGGGCTCTGGCTCACCCAGGCCGCGGGGAGGGAGGGGTACGGAGGAGGCGGGGCGAGCCTGCGGCGGCCGAGGCTGGCGTGACGTTGCACCAGCTCGAGGCGCGCAGTGCGTTCTCCCGGGGATGTTGTCCCCGGATCCCGGGACCCTGGCAGTGGCGGGCTGCACAGGCTCCCGGGAGGGGAGGTGTGGAGAGTGACCTGTGCTCACACACAGGCTTTTTGGAGGCGGCAGCAGCAGCCCCAGCGTCTCACGCCCGTCTCTGGGGTCCGCGCTGATCGCCGTGGCTTGCGCCCTTCTCTGGAGTTCGTTTAGGCAGCGCTCTGAATCCCCTCTCCTTGCCCGCCGCGAAACAAAGAGGCAAGAAAAAGTCTCTTGCCTCTTTGGCAGCTGCAGACTTTTTCCCCGGACTCCCTCCCGGCTAGCTGTGGTGCGCTAACCCCTTCAGGCTGTGTTCACGCTGCCAGCCCCAGTTCTCTCCCTGCGATCCGACCGAAGCCCGAGCCTCAGCTCCCAGCCCCGCCCGCCCCGGCGGCTAAGCAGACAAGCCTCTCGGGCTGGTGAGTGCTGCTCGGCGCCGAGCCTCTGTGCGGGAACCTCTCCGCTTTGCCCTCCGCACCTCTGTGGCTGCGCTCTCCTCCGTGGCTCTGAAGCTTCCCCCCTCTGCCACCCGCAGTCTCCGCCCGCGAAGGGGCTTCCTAGTGCGTGGAAACCTTTCCTCCTTCACGGCTCCCTCCCACTGGTGCAGGTGCCGTCCCTATTCTTTTGTCTCTGTTATTTCTTTTTTCTTTTGCCCTACCCAAGTACGGGGGGAGTTTCTTGCCTTTTTGGAGGTCGGACGTTTTCTGCCAGCGTTCAGTGGGTGTACTGTAGGAGCAGTTCCACGTGTAGGTGTATTTCTACTGTATCTGTGGGAAGGAATGTGATCTCCGCGTCTTACTCTTCCGCCATCTTCTCTATCATCCGCCCAAGCACTTTTTAAAACTCAGCTTAATCATCATCTTTACCAAATCTTTCCAATTCTGTATTTCATCCCTCAGTCCTATGGGATCTTTTACTTCTAGTGTCAACTACAGTGCCTAGCTCACAGTAGGATATCAATAAATGTCTGTGGAACTATGATTAAATGAATGAAAGAACAACATTTTTAAAAAATGAATTTCCAGTGCTGCAACAGCAGGCATTTTGGTTCAAGCTTCTTTCTGAAATCCCTCACATCCAGCATGGAGTTTGTGCCTCTTTCTAAAATCAGACCTGAGTGGGAAACAGGTTTTGCAGTGTCACAAATTTGACCAAAGACCTCAAGTCGAGTTGCTGGTGGTACATTATTGCTGCTGAAGGCTTAAAAAAATCAACTTCGGGGCTTCCCTGGTGGCACAGTGGTTAAGAATCCACCTGCCAATGCAGGGGACGTGGGTTAGAGCCCTGGTCCGGGAAGATCCCACATGCCATGGAGCAGCTAAGCCCGTGTGCCACAACTACTGAACCTGTGCTCTAAACCCCGCGAGCCACAACTACTGGAGCCCACGCGCCTAGAGCCCGTGCTCCACAACAAGAGAAGCCACCGCAACGAGAAGCCTGCGCACCGCAACGAAGAGTAGCCCCTGCTCTCTGCAACTAGAGAAAGCCCGTGCACACCAACGAAGACCCAACGCAGCCAAAAATAAATTAATTAATTAATTTAAAAAAATCAACTTCATTTTGACACTTTTTTTAAATGTAGGAATTAAAATCTAAGGCCATTTTACTATTGTCTGTCCCATTTCATCTAAGCAGGATAAAATTTGAAGCTCTTGTTCATCTACCAGACAGGCATTCTCAAGGCTTAAGAACGTGGAAATATCCACATAAAGCAGTGTAAGGGAATGCTAGAGACAATAGTAATACCTACCACCTTCTCTGACTAATGCTTTCTCCAAATTCTGGTTCCAGTGACTTTTAGAATTATATAACTTTTCTGATGGGTATGGAAATTCCCAGAGCCATCCATACCCTCTTTCATTTACCATTTATTGATTACATTAAGCCTAGTGTCTTCCTTAATATTTGGACAGTGTCTAGAACTTCTTACTATAGGGGAGCAAAATGTGCCACCCCCAAAAGTCTCTGGCATGCTGATTATTTCAGGCTGAAAGCAATTAAAGCTCAAAAGACTCAGGAAGAAAATTTGACCTTCCCCGTAACTGCCTAAAAATAACTTAGATAGAGGATCTGTTCCTGGAATGGAGCTATCACCAGAGACTGCAAAGAATATGGGCTAGGTGTGGTACAGGGAACTCTAAGAGATCAGAGTCCATTCTGTGTCTCCGGCATGGCCCAGCAAACATTTATTTACCAAACGCTTGCTTTTCCATCTCCATGTCAACTGCTTCCTCCCTTTTGAAGTCCCAAACCCCTATCCCCAACTTCCTCTTTTGTCTTTATCTGAAGATGGTATTTAAGGTGAAGGTTTTGGCTGTTTTGGAGAGTTACTCAGTTTTCCTGGGTCTCTCCCATGTATACATTTCATTAAATTTTTCTTTGACTTTCTCCTAATTAATCTGTCTCATGTCAATTCAATTCTTAGACCAGCCAGAAGAACCTAGAAGGGTAGAGGAAAATTTCTTCCTCCCTGACATTACTAATACCAAGAAACCATGGCCAGGACTGTCCTATTTGGTATTATTTCATCTGCTCCTAGAAAAATACGTACAATATAAAATGAGTTAAATAATTTATTTTCCTTAAATGCTTTGCAGCCTATCTGTTGCTTCCTACATAAAAGAAGATATCAACTCCAGGGCACTTCTATTGAAAAAATTGCTTTTCCTTTTGTTATTTTTCAGTAGAAAAAGAAATTATTCCTGATGTCACAATATTGCTTTCTTTTTTAAGAGTTATTATTCTGTTTTAAGAAAATAAACATCATGGCATTCTTTAATAAAAATAACCATTCCATAGTCTTTGTAAAAATGACACCACTATGAGTATAGATCAACCTAATCTCCTTACCAAGAATATTTAGTTATCCTTTATATCTCTCTTCTTTTCTTCCACCCTGAACATTTTTACAGATCGTAACTTGTAATTTTTGGATTTTTAAAACATGAATGAGTAATTATGGATGTAGACCAGACTTCAAGATACAACATGGCAAAAGCTCTAGAAAGGATCTTGAAGATTCTAGCCTAACGTGTAATCCTAGCAAGGTGTCCTTTGAAGACAAAAGCCATGGAGGTTGAGTGGCTGGGCAAGGTCACAGGGTAAGTGGATAATGGCTACAAAGCTAAGGCAGCAGAAAGTATTTTGGAAAATTTGGAAAAAGCATCACTGGTAGAAAATTGAAAGAGATAAAGGTAGAGAGGTCTCTTCTTCAATATAACTCAACTCAACTCTCAGAGAAAAGAATGTGTGGAAAGAAGAAAAAGTTGCCAGAATATCCATGTTGATATGGATTAATCTAGTTTCTATACTAATCATCATGCACTTCATAAATAAGATCTCCAATTTGAGTGTCAGAAATACGAATGTAGAAAGAAGCAGACAGATTGAATCCTGGGGTGGGAGAATATGACTTTTACTTACTCTCAGATCTTGTTATTGAAGATGGTAGTTTTCAGTAGTATAGATATTCTTTAACCTGAAAAATTTCAGCCACCATCATGGATAAGACCTTATGAGCTGTCTCAAAAGTTATCACAGCATATGAACAGCTCTTAATCTAATGACAGTACTCATTTACCATTAGCATTCATGTGAGTGAATTATATCTCTTGAAACAAGAAAATCTCATAGCTTTTTATTTCGGTTTGGTGATAAAAAATGTTTTTCCTCTCCTGGATTTCAATTCTGTCTTCCTAACACTGGAGAAGACAATATTTCTTTTTGGATTTCTCAATATGCTGTTTCATGAAGAACTATAAAATTAAAAACAAATGATGAAAAATGTTTAAGTGTAAAAGACCACAGAAGATATTTTCTCATTCAATTAACATCCAAATGACGCAATCACATGGAGCTTTCTGTGTAATTTTCATGTCGAAGAGTTTATTCAAACTGATTAGAGAGAATTTTATATAAAATTTGGAGGGTTTTCATAACAAAGCATTTACTCTGGATAACATATTAAGAACATTCTTTTCTTCATCAGCAGTACTGGTCTCTCAAATGTTTCTTTAACTCAAAGATTTCTGACAAATAGGAAAATCAAACTTTTTTAAAACCCCACAAGTGAGCAATAATCTCCATATTGCAGCATTGTCTTTGCAATTCTTTTATCTAATGTGTTGTATGTGTAGAGATTCCCTCTACAGTAATAATATGTACTCATGGCTTCCTTATTGTTGTGTAGGGAATAAATTTAAAATGAATACTGTTTCTGTAAAGATGTATTTGCTCTAAGGAAACACAAATGAACAGGGTATTTTGAAATTATTTGGAAATTCAGGAACATGTGACTAGGAACAGGTCAGTAGATAAAACCTCTCTTTTTAATAGATGTCAGATGCTGACAATACATAAATACATATCAAGCCAAACCCATTATAATTTTGGACCCCAGATGGAAGTTGTTTACGAACAACTAGAGAACATCCAGTTATTTATAGTACAGAAAATCACTAACACTTGAAAACAAAAAAAGCAATTACTGTATCTCCAACCGTGTAATGACCATGTTAGACAGAAGAATCACAAATTCAGCTTCATCATTCTTGAATCAAAAGCTGGATTGTAGAGATTATGGCTGTGTTTGGAAAATTAGAGAAAAATAACACTTTCAGAATTATAACACAAAAAGACAATTAAGCTGCTACCATTATTCTCCAGAACAATAAAGTTCTATTTTGGAAAAGTTATAAAAGTCATGAGAGAAATATTAAAATAAAATTAATTAGAAGACAAAACAGTCTTCTCTGTTTCTATCTCTCCTCTTTTGATGGTGGATACCTTCGTATAGCTTCCTTTTATTTTCAATTTTCCTTTTTTTTCAGAGTCACAATTTCCATCTCTTTTTAATATTCATTTATTTTCCTTATACATTCTTTTTAGTTATCATGTGATCTTCCACTATACTTTCCCTCCCTTCCCTCCCTTCCTTCCTACTTTTTTCTTTTCTATATTTTCTCTCTGTGCCCACAGAAGTACACCATTGGAAGTGTTGAGGAGAAAGACATTTTCCTCTGCCCTTCTAAGTTCTTCTGGTTGCTCGAATAATTAAATTGACATGAGACAGATTAACAAAAGAAAGTCAAACAAAAATTTAATAACATGTATGTATGTGAGAGACCCAGGAAAACTGAGTAACTAGCCAAAATAGCAGAAACCCTGACCTTAAATACCATCTTCAGCTAAAGACAAAAGAGGAGGTTAGGGGTAGTGGTTTAGGCACTTCAAAGGGGAGAAAGACAATTCACACTGACATGGAAAAGCAAATGTTTGGTAAATTAATGTTTCCTGAGCCAAGCAGAGACAATGGACACAGCGGGCTCTGATCTCTAGGCTCTGCTGAGTTTTCTCCACCACACCAGCTCATATTCTTTACGTACATCTCTGGTAATAGCTCTATTCCTGCAACAAGCCCTTTATCTAAATTCTTTTAGGCAGTTAAGGAGGAGGTAACAAGAAAAACTTCCTGGGTCTTCTGTTTCTTAAAAATAATCAACCTAAATTAACTCTCATGCCAAAGAGACGCATTTTGGGGTGACAGATTTTGCTTCCCAATTTTTTGGAAGCAATTTCTTGTTCAAAAGAAGGAAGAACTTTCCATATCTGAACATTATCTAAAATGGACACAAACAACTTTTCTGGTAGTGACTTCCTCATTTTAAAAGATCTATAAGAAGAGGATGGAGAGCTAATTATCTGAAAAGTTATAGCGAAATCTTACATTGAATAAGAGATTGAATTAAATGACCTCTAAATTCCCTTTCAGCACTTAAATAATATGTTTCTATAATTTCTTTCCTTGGCCAAAGCAGGTCAAGGTACCTCCCATGATGCTGTAGCACTCAGCAATGCTCACAGTGGTAAATGCTCATTCATGTCTGTTTGTTCCCCTGTTTAGGAAAATGGGAAAATCTTCCTCCAAGACTACTGAACAGGTGCTTGATTTTACTCAGGTCCGCTCAGTTTTCTTTCTGCTCTGTTTCTCCATCTGATCACCCTTTTTTTTTCTCTCCCTTTTGCTTTACTCTTCTTCTTGCCACATGCTCATCTCCTCCGCTTCCCTTCGTCTTCTCCTTGCTCTGTTCTCCTTTACATCTTTTTTCCTTTATTCTTTGTCCCATTCTTTTCCTGTTTGCATTCTTATTCTCACCCAGAAAAGGCCTATTTTAGGCCTTGGCATTCAGTCCCAAGGCTCAAAAGCAATTAGTCATGAGAGAAGGTAAGGAGATACTCTCTGACCTCTTTCAGAAATGAAAATGACTTCTGGAGCTTCCCTCCCTCCCTCCTCCCTGTCCCTTTCCTCCTTTAAATATTGATGGTATCACACTAGCAGCCTGCTAATGTAACTGTGGTTGGCACTCTGCAGAGGCAAAGGGAACTGCAGGTACAGTCGCAGGTAAGAGACTTTAGCCATCTTTTTCTTCTATCTATTACTTGCTCTTCTAGCCCTGTGCTTCCAGCTTGCCAAAGACAGAAAAGCCCATGTGCCTGTCAGTAGATTTGCTGCCCAGGGAGAAGCTCCACTTCTCCCGTGAGCTATAAATTTTTCTGATGCTTATCAGCAGATGCACAGCCTACCGTGGCAGCAGGAGGACAGGCCGGGCCCTGTTTATCAGGAGGTGCAGCCAAGATTCTAGGTACTGATGTCATGATGCTTCTGAGCTGGAGAAAGAAAATGCATTTGGTGTGGGGTCCCCTGCTTCCAAGTGCTGCTTATTCACACCACATCCCAGGGAACTAAATCTGTGGCTGCCCTCCTCCCGGGTTTGATGGTGCCCAGAATAAGGGCAGTGTACTTTCTGGATTTCAGTGCAGCACCATCAGGTCCTGGAGAATTACGAAACAGCTGAGTGCTTAAATGTGTACCACTTAATTACGTGCCACATGTAATTTCAGAGCAGTTCTATTTATAGTAGAACTTTATTTTTAAAAAGCTTATATTTCAGAGTGCGAGGCGCTGCAAATCATTTTAGGCCCAGTAATGAGGCTGAAAATGTGACTCAGAGGAGCTGTAAAATTGGCCAGCCCTCCAAATGGGTCACATTCGGATCAAGACGGCAGGGAGGACATTAATGGCGTGAAAACAAGCTCGGGATTTGAAAATTGGAGACTCTTGCTGGTCTGTGAATGTGTGCGTGTCTGCGTGCGTGTTGTGGTGGGGGTGTGTGTGTCTCTGTGTGCGTGTGTGTGTATGTCTCTGTGTGCGTGTGTGTGTGTGTGCGTTGTGGGGAAAGGTGGTTATTTATTAGCAGTAAAGATAGGGAAGAAGTCAACAGAAATTCAGGACATCTAACAGAAACTCAGAGTTTATATAAATACCAAACAAGGTCAGATTGAGTCAAATGCATATTCGGGGCGCAGTTCCACAGGGCAACGACAGAAGTGAGACACAGGTGTGAGGGCAGGGCAGGAGCAGCAAAGCTCAGAGCTGAAGTGCGGGAGGGGGCATGTCGGGGCTGTCAGTCACGCATCAGCAGCCAGGGCCGAGGGGAGACCCTGAGCCTTCTCCTCCACTGAGGCCAAAGTGTGTGTGTGCGTGCGCGTGTGTGCGCGTGCGTGTGCGCACGTGTGTGTGTGCATGCGGAGGGGCGGCAGCTGGTTTATTAGAAGGCCCTTAGTCTCTTGTAAGCACAGTGACGTAGCTTCCCTACTTTGGTGTGGCAGGGAGTGTGACTAAAGCACGATCCTTTTTTTTTTTTCTTCACTGAGTGAAGACAAGAATGATTAGAGGCTTGTAAATAATTTTGGGGGGACCTAGAAGGGTACCAAAAAGTACATGGGCCTGGTCTAAAAGTGACTGCTGGGGAGTGAAGTACGGCTGTGCCTCTTTTCCCCTACTCTGTCCCCACCTGCCCCGCCCCTGCCATAGAGACTGATCTCAGTCGCCAACAATTCAGCGAGAAACGCAGAGATTGTGCACAGCCTTCGCTGTGATTCAATGGGCAGGCTGTGGGGCAAGTGGTGAACAAAGGTCATCCGTAAAAACAGTCCCAGCAGCATGATACTCAGTGGATTGAATGTTTCTAGTTTTCTGGGACTGATCGTTGCACTGAGGAAATATGGCTGCACTATTTCTCACCTTGACTTAGCTGTTCTCCCTTATACTTACATCCTGCTTGCTTGCGCTTCTGCATTCAGCCTAAATCCTTACACCTACTTTCAGGCACAAGCACATCTTGTAACCAAGGTTGAACTAGAACTTCGGCATCCCACTCATGTCCCCACTCCTTTGGCCTCTATTCTTCACCCAGTGCCCTCACCCTCATGTCTGACAAAGAAAATAAATACATGCTCATAGCAGGGGAAAGAAATCTTTTGCCACCAAACAATAGCCAAGAGATTAAATAAATATATTTTCAAGATTTAGCACAACATACTACGAAAATAACAATGAAAAGATTGAATTTAATCCAAGGGTCCACAGCAAAATATCACCTTTTGAATAAAAAAAAGCCAATACAAGTTTCAAGGCCTAGGGTAGTACTTTGAAAAGATTGAATTAAATCTTGTGGATTGTTATTAACTAGTTAGTTCTTACTATTTGCTTTTTTGAAAAAATACTGATGAGAGTATTAATCTGAATATTAGTTTATAAATTATTGTCATAAATATCGCTATTAACAATACATGATATTATGGTAATAATAAGAATTACTAGTAATAATAATAGCAGCATTTTATTTATTTAGGGATTATAAATTCTGTGAGGGCAGGGCCTGTGTTTAATAGGTAGGTGTTTAATAAGTATTTATGGAATACAAATGATTTTCACATATATGCTTTCTTGGTCCTCTTTAACAATTCAAGGATTCTGGCTCATACATGCTTAAATCTTTCACATGCTTGGTACTTCAACTGGTAAATAGTAGAAATTTAGCAAATATTTGTTGGCTGAGGGATTGGTAGGGCAGGTGTTAACATCTGCTTTGCGAATTCAGAACACACGTCTATGGCCTGACCATCAACTGACTCACCACAACCTTCTAGGAAGCAAATATCACCACTCCTAGAGTGGACAGATATAAGATTATATATTTTACATTAAACAAATGTAAACTATGATCCCAGACCGATCTTGGACCTTGCTATTGATAAGCCTGTATCTGCAGATCGCTGGAAAGGCAGAGTTTTCTTGTTCTATTCGTATATGTATGGAGCATTGAGATTGGAGAAGCAATAGTTGCTGACCAAGAGGAATTCTGCCTAAGAATTAACATCTAACAAATTTGACATTCACACTTGGAATGGTTAATCAATCTTGCCATGGGTTACTGAGACACTGCTTAAATTTTCTGATAATGTTTGCTTAAGTAAAGAGTTCCAAATACATTTGAAGTTAGCTAAACTATTGTTGATAAACACTTATGTGATCCTTCAAAGAATTCCCAGAGGATATAATAGTCCACCTGTAGGAGCAGTAACAGGGACAAATACTTGGGAACTTGCTGTGTGAGCAAACTTTTAAGCCTTTTCTCAACAGCAAACTCGAGAAAATACGGAGCATACTACCTACCTCAGATGTAATTGTGAAGGACAATAAAAGCACTTCACAAACTAGAAAGCGCTATATAGATGTAAGTTGATATTATTATTATTATCTATAAAATAGAGGTCACAATTGCTCATCTATCTTAAAAAGTTGGTTTGAGAATTAAATGAGTTGGTGTGGGAAAATATTTGAGGAAGACAAGATGCTTTTCAACTGCATAATGAAACTATTATTAAAATGTCCTATTCAAGGACATCAATATCTTTTTCTTATGACTAAAAATGAGGGTTGTTCTTTCTAGAGAGATTCATGGCATGGACACCAATAAAATAATTATCACCATTACATGCTCTTTGATTGAGTGCTACATGCTGATTCTTCAATATCAATTCTCTGTGAAGCAATGGACACGATACAGAAAATGCCATCAGAGTCATAAAACCCACATGCCAAATAAGTTACCTGTTTGCTCAGCATCACTGATGCTTTTTAAAGAGTTGCTAACTGAAAAAGCTGTCTCCTTAGGACATAAATCATTGTAATTGGAACTTTGGAAATTGTATGGTAGCTAGGATGATGAATAAAGCACAGTTGGAGAGTTTCAAGTAGGGCAGTTTGTGTTTTCTTTAAAGCCTTTCTTATGAGAAATTGGGAAGTCAGACAATATCTATAACAAACATATGTCATACGAAATCCAACTGCACATCAGATTTTTTTTTTTAGCAGCTAGAAAGTTCTTTCATGAATAGATTTCAATTAGCCACAAACATAAACAGCAAATTTGGTTTTGATTATATGGTATTTTTCCTAAGTCAGACTAACCCTCCAATTTTGAGAAGCAAATATTTGACGCTGTTTTTGTAAGTAATGCCTCCATTATCCTCACTGGCTCTGAGCTTGCCAGCGGTTCTTTCATTCTGAGGTCTTTGGAAAGAGCAGTTGAAGAGTAAGAACCAGTTTTGTTTGCTCATTAAGGGGTTCTGCAAGGGACAGGAGGAGAAACAATGTTGTCGACTGCAGCTATAGTTCCCTTATGGTACCTTTTCTCACAGTGTCCCTTCCTTATCAGACTTGGCAGTAGGAGAGGTTGACTTTCACACTCTCTTCTGGACACAGTTTTATGGGTAACAATAAAATCTCTATTGAGAAGGATGGAAATTATGGAGATAAATGTGGCATAATAGATAATGAGGTCAAGTGTCTGAAAACACTTTTTTTTTTTTTTTTAAAGCATTCAACTCTTCTACTAGTCTCTTCTAAAAGCATCATTCAAAGGACTAAGGACACTTTGCCTCTTCAGATTTGAGGAACAGGGCCTGGGTCTTCCTTTTCAATGACTTTGGGAATCAGCACAATCTCAATTAATTGTATAGTACAAATTACTTTGCAATTGAATAAAGATTCTTTATGCATAAACTACATGGAAGCAGGCAAATTTTAGATCGACAGTATCACTGTAGTTAATATTACTACATAAGATTGATTTTCTTTTCTAGGGCTTTACTCTGTTAGGTAATACCTGTCACTTCTCCTTCCCTTACTCAGGACCCTTTCTGAGTTGCTTCCAGTGATAACTCCTGGTTCAAGTAATAGGTAAATCTCATAACTTATCCCCGATACCTCTAAATTGGCTATTTTGATTTTGAATCCTTAGTCTAGAATGTCCTGAAAATTTTACATTTCTGCAACCATTTCGCTGGGTTCAGCAAGATAAACTTTATCAATTCTTTCTTTTCCTAAGATTCAGTACTTTCCCTGGATTCTTTATTTCCCAGTCCCTTCTTTATCACTTTTCTCCACTGTGCCTCTTCAGGTTCTCTGTTCCACCTCAAGCTACCCACCTAACCTGCTTCATCTAATCCAGAGGTTTCCTCTTTGACCGACTGACAATTGCAAAGTGATTCCATTAATATGTAGATGACTCTGGACAGAGCTGAACAGGCTAAACATGTGTTTGAATATATGGATTAATCAACCTATAGGGTACCAACGTGTACCACACAAAAGGGAGAACATTTCTTTCCCTGTATTTGTGTCTTCTTTAATTCCTTTCAGCAATGTTTTGTAGTTTTTATTGTACAAGTCTTTCTCCCCCGTGATTACATTTATTCCTATATGTTTTATTCTTTTTGATGTTATTGCAAATGGATTGTTTTCTTAATTTCCTTTTAGGATAGTTTGTTGTTAGTGTATATAAGTGCAACTGATTTTTGTATGTTGATTTTGTATCCTGCAATTTTGCTAAGTTCATGTATTAGTTCTAATGATTCTGTTGGTGGAATCTTTAAGGTTTTCTACACATAAGATTATGTTATTTAAAAACAGAGATCATTTTAATTCTTCTTTTTCTTATCCAGTTGCTCTAGCTAAGACTTCCAATATTATGCGGAACCGAAGTGGTTGGAGTCAGCATCCGTGACTTGTTCCTCATCTGAGAGGAAAAGCTTTCAGGCTTTCACTGTGGAGTATGATACTACCCGTAGGCTTTTCGTAAATTACTCTTATCATGTTGAGGTAATTTCCTCTATTCCAAGTTTGTTGAGTGTTTTTATCAAAAAATAGTGTTGAATTTTATCAAATGCTTTTTCTGCATTCATTGAAATGATCTTGTGATTTTTACCCTTCATTCTGTTAATGTGGTGAAACACATGCATTGATTTGCATATGTGAAGACATCCTTGCCTCCCAGTGATAAATTTCATTTGACAGGGTGTATGATCCTTTTAATGTGCTGTTGAATTTAGCTTGCTAGTATTTTATTTAGGATTTTCACATATGTGTTCATGAGGGCTATTGGCCTATAGTTTTCTTTTCTTTTTATTTATTTATTTATTTTATTTATGGCTGTGTTGGGTCTTCGTTTCTGTGCGAGGGCTTTCTCTAGTTGTGGCAAGCGGGGGCCACTCTTCATCTCGGTGCGCGGGCCTCTCACTACCGCGGCCTCTCTTGTTGCAGAGCACAGGCTCCAGACGCGCAGGCTCAGTAATTGTGGCTCACGGGCCCAGTTGCTCCGCGGCATGTGAGATCTTCCCAGACCAGGGCTTGAACCCGTGTCCCCTGCATTGGCAGGCAGATTCTCAACCACTGCGCCACCAGGGAAGCCCTAGTTTTCTTTTCTTGTAGTGTCTTTGTCTGGCTTTGGGTAATACTGTCCCCATAAAATGAGGTTGGAAGTGCTCCCTCCTTTTCAATTTTTTGGGAAGGGTTTGAGGATTATTAAAATGTCCTCACTACCAAAACAATCTACATTTTAAATGCAATTTCTGTAAAAATTCTAACAGCATTCTTTTCAGAAATAGACAAAAGAATTGTAAAATTTATATGAAACCACAAAGGGCCCTGAATAGCTAAGCAATCTTGAAAAAAAGAACAAAGCTGGAGGTCTCATGCTTCCTAACTTCAAAACATATTACAAAGCTAGAGTAATAAAAGCAGTATGATATTGGCATAAAGACAGACATAGACAAATGAAATAGAATAAAGATCCCAGGAAATAAACCCATGCGTATACAGTAAATGATCTTTGATAAACGGGGACAGAATAGTCTTTTCAACAAATGGTGTTGGGAATATCCACATGTAAAAGAGTGAAATTGGACCCTTATCTTACACCATACACAAAAATAAATTCAAAATGGATTAAAGACTTAAGGGAAAGACCTGAAACTATAAAATTAGAAGAAAACATAGGGGGAAACCTTGATGACATTGGTCTTGGCAATAATTTCTTGGCTATGACACCGAAAGCACAAGCCACAAAAGCAAAAATAGGCAAGTGAGACTACAGCAAACTAAAATGCTTCTGCGTAAAGGGAAGGAAACAATCAACAGAGTGAACAGGAAACCTGTAGAATGGGAGAATATATTTGCAAACCATATATAAGATAAGGGGTTAATATAAAAAAATGTATATAAGGAACTCATATAATTCAGTAGCAAAAATACCCAAATAACTTAATTTAAAAGTGATCAAAAACCTTGAATAAACATTTCTCAAAGAAGACATACAAGTTGCCAGCAGGTATATGAAAAGGTGATCAACATTACCAGTCATCAGGGAAATGCAAATCAAGACCACAATCAGATATTAACTCACACCTGTTAGGATGGCCATTATCAAAATCACAGAAAATAAGTGCTGAAAAGGATGTAGAGAAATTGAAACCCTTTTGCACAGTTGTTAGGAATGTAAAATGTGCAGCCCCTATGGAAAACAGTATGGAATTTCCTCAACAAATTATAAAAAGAACTACTGTATGATCCAGCAATCCTACTTGAACACAGGATCTCAGAGAGAGGTTTGCACTGCCATGTCACTGCAGCATTATTTGCAAAGCCAAGAGGTGGAAAAAACCTATAGGTCCATTTATGGATAAATGGATAAAGAAAATGTGGTATATACATACAGTGTAATATTATTCATCCTTAACAAAGTAGAAAATCTGTCATATGCTACAACATGGATGAAACTTGAGGACATTATGCTAAGTGAAATTAACCAGCAACAGAAAGACAAATACTGCATGATTACACTTATATGAGGTATCTATAGTAGTCATATTTATAGAAGCAGAGAGTAGAATAGTGGTGGCCAGAGGCTGGGGGCAGGGGGGAATGGGAAGTTATTGTTCATTGGGTGTAGAGTTTATGTCACATAGAACAAAAAAGTTCTAGAGATCTGCTGTACAACAATACTCATGTAGTTAACAATATTGAACTATACGTTTAAAAAATTGTTGTGAGTAGATGTCATATTATGTGTTTGTTTGTTTTTTTACTACAATTAAAAACAATAAGGAGAAGGGAGAAATTTTTTCTCCACGTTTGACCAGAGGAATAGGTCTGAAACTGGTTGGGGTGGTGGTGGTTGTCGCTATACTTGTTGTTCTGTTTAAAAATCTGGGGTATTGGGCTTCCCTGGTGGCACAATGGTTAAGAATCCGCCTGCCAATGCAGGGGACACGGGTTCGAGCCCTTGTCTGGGAACATCCCACATGCCGCGGAGCAACAAAGCCTGTGCGCCACAAGCACTGAGTCTGCACTCTAGAGGCCACGAGCCATGACTACTGAAGCCCACGCAACTAGAGCCCGTGCTCCACAACAGGAGAGGCCACCACGATGAGAAGCCCGTGCACCGCAATGAAGAGTAGCCCCCGCTGGCCGCAACTAGAGAAAGCCCACGCGCAGCAATGAAGACCCAACACAGCCAAAAATTAATTAATTAATTAATTAATTTTAAAAAATTCTGGGGTATTAGGATTTACCAAGTATAAAAACTCTATTTTGAAAAAAATTTTAACATAAGCAAAGTTTTACTTCAATTTTTTTCGGCTCATAAATGACTCTGCAATATCTAACATGTAAGAGGCAAACATGGTTACTGTCTAAAGGCAGCACAGAGGCCACTGAATATTTGTACAATTTTAGGAAAAGAGGAACAGCTCAAAATCTCCTTCACACTGAGGCAGGGAAAATGGGATGGGATCAGGATAGATGAGTAAATAAACATCTTAGCTCTGTCATCCGGGCTGAGGGTTCCCCGCTGAAACTCCAGCTACCTAGGTGATCGATTGGACCCTACCTGTGTTAGGGAAATATAATCAACAAGAAAAAAGGTCTTCTTCCAATCCAAAAATCCTCTTCACAAAGATAGTTGAGAAACAAACCACTTTTATTATTAAATAAGCATTAAACTAGAATGTAATGTGCATCACAGGCAATTTGCTAAGAGAGTGCAAGGAAAGAAATCTTCCCCTTTTTTTACACAAGCACATACAACCCATCACATACATGCTTTCTTTTATTTTTTAATTTAATTTAATTTAATTTTTAAACAGCATGTTCTTATTAGTTATCTATTTTATACATATTAGTGCGTATATGTCAATCTCAATCTCCCAATTCATCCCACCACCAACACCGCCGCCTCCCTGCTTTCCGCCTTGGTGTCCATACATTTGTTCTCTACATCTGTGTCTCTATTTCTGCCTTGCAAATCGGTTCATCTGTAGAGTTTTTTAGATTCCACATATATGCATTAATATACAATATTTGTTTTTCTTTTTCTGACTTACTTCACTCTGTATGGCAGTCTCTAGGTCCATCCACATCTCTATAAATGGCACAATTTCGTTCCTTTTATGGCTGAGTGATATTCCATTGTATATATGTACCACATCTTCTTTAGCCATGTGTCTATCGATGGGCATTTAGGTTGCTTCCATGACCTGGCTATTGTAAATAGTCCTGCAATGAACATTGGGGTGCATGTGTCTTTTTGAATTATGGTTTTCTCTGGATATATGTGCAGTAGTGGGATTGCTGGGTCATATGGTAATTGTATTTCTAGTTTTTTAAGGAACCTCCATACTGTTCTCCATAGTGGCTGTATCAATTTACATTCCCACCAAAAGTGCAAGAGGGTTCCTTTTTCTCCACAACCTCTCCAGCATTTGTTGTTTGTAGATTTTCTGATGATGCCCATTCTAACTGGTGTGAGGTGATACCTCATTGAAGTTTTGATTTGCATTTCTCTAATAATTAACGATGTTGAGCAGCTTCTCATCTGCCTCTTGGCCATCTGTATGTCTTCTTTGGAGAAATGTCTATTTAGGTCTTCTGCCCATTTTTTGATTGGGTTGTTTGTCTTTTAATATTGAGCTGCATGAGATGTTTATGTATTTTGGAGATTAATCCTTTGTCCATTGATTGCTTTGCAAATATTTTCTCCCATTCTGAGGGTTGTCTTTTCATCTTGTTTATGGTTGCCTTTGCTGTGCAAATGCTTTTGAGTTTCATTAGGTCCCATTTGTTTATTTTTTATTTTATTTCTATTTCTCAAGATCAAAAAAGATCTTGCTGTGACTTATGTCAAAGGGTGTTCTTCCTATGTTTTCCTCTAAGAGTTTTATAGTGTCCTGTCTCACATTTAGGTCTTTAATCCATTTTGAGTTTATTTTTGTGTATCATGTTAGGAAGTGTTCTAATTTCATTCTTTTACATGTAGCTGTTTCATTCTTTTATATGTCAGCACCGCTTATGAAGAGAGTCTTTTCTCCATTGTATATCCTTGCCTCCTTTGTCATACATTAGTTGACCATAGGTGTGTGGGTTTATCTCTGGGCTTTCTACACTGTTCCAGTGATCTATATTTCTGTTTTTGTGCCAGTACCATGTTGTCTTGATTACTGTAGCTTTGTAGTATAGTCTGAAATCAGGGAGTCTGATTCCTTCAGCTCCATTTTTTTCCCTCAAGTTTGCTTTGGCTATTCATGGTCCTTTATGTCTCCATACAAATTTTAAGAATTTTTGTTCTAGTTCTGAAAAAAAATGCCATTGGTAATTTGATAGGGATTGCACTGAATCTGTAGATTGCTTTGGGTAGTATAGTCATTTTCACAACATTGATTCTTCCAATCCAAGAACATGGTATATCTCTCCATTTGTTTGTATCATCTTTGATTTCTTTCATCAGTATCTTATAGTTTTCTGAGTACAGGTCTTTTACCTCCTTGGGTAGGTTTATACCTAGGTATTTTATTCTTTGTGATGTGATGGTAAATGGGATTGTTTCCTTAATCTCTCTTTCTGATTTTTCATTGTTAGGGTATAGGAATGTAAGAGATGTCTGTGCATTAATTTTGTATCCTGCAACTTTACCAAATTCATTGGTTAGCTCTAGTGGTCTTCTGGTAGCACCTTTCAGTTTATTTATGTATAGTATCATGTCAGCTGCAAACAGTGACAGTTTTACTTCTTCTTTTCCAATCTGTACTCCTTTTATTTCTTTTTCTTCTCTGATTGCCATGGCTAGGACTTCCAAAGCTATGTTGAATAGTAGTGGTGAGAGTGGACATCCTTGTCTTCTTCCTGATCTTAGAGGAAATGTTTTCAGATTTTCACCATTGAGAATGATGTTTGCTGTGGGTTTGTCGTATATGACCTTTATTATGCGGAGGTAGGTTCCCTCTATGCCCACTTTCTAGAGAGTTGTTACCATAAATGGGTGTTGAATTTTGTCAAAAGCTTTTTCTGCATCTATTGAGACGATCATATGGTTTTTATTCTTCAATTTGTTAATATGGTGTATCACACTGATTGATTTGCATACATTGAAGAATCCTTGCATCCCTGGGATAAATCCCACTTGATCATGGTGTACGACCGTTTTATTATGTTGTTGGATTCTGTTTGCTAGTATTTTGTTGAGGATTTTTGCATCTATATTCATCAGTGAGATTGGTCTGTAATTTTCTTTTTCTGTAGTATCTCTGTCTGGTTTTGGAATCAGGGTGATGGTGACCTTGTAGAATGAGTTTGGGAGTGTTCCTTCCTCTGTGAGATTTTGGAAGAGTTTGGGAAGGATGGGTGTTAGCTCTTCTCTAAATGTTTGATAGAAATCACCTGTGAAGCCATCCGGTCCTGGACTTTTGTTTGTTGGAAGATTTTTAATCACAGTTTCATTTTCATTACTTGTGATTGGTCTGTTCATATTTTCTATTTCTTCCTGGTTCAGTCTTGGAAGGTTATACCTTCCTAAGAATTTGTCCATTTCTTCCAGGTTGTCTTCCAGCAACTCTATTGGCATAGAGTTGCTTGTAATAGTCTCTTATGATGCTTTGTATTTCTGTGATGTCTGTTGTAACTTCTCCTTTTTCATTTCTAATTTTATTGATTTGAGTCCTCTCCCTCTGTTTTCTTGATGAGTCTGTCTAAAAGTTCATCAGTTTTGTTTATCTTCTCAAAGAACCAGCTTTAAGTTTTATTGATCTTTGCTATTGTTTTCTTTGTTTCTATTTCATTTATTTCTGCTCTGATATTTATGATTTCTTTCCTTCTACTAACCTTGGGTTTTGTTTGTTCCTCTTTCTCGAGTTCCTTTAGGTGTAAGGTTAGATTGTTTACTTGAGATTTTTCTTTTTTCTTGAGGTAGGATTGCATTGCTATAAACTTCCCTTTTAGGACTGCTTTTGCTGCATCCCATAGGTTTTGGATCATCATGTTTTCATTGTCATTTGTCTCTAGGTATTTTTTTATTTCCTCTCTGATTTCTTCAGTAATCTCTTGGTTATTTAGTAATGTATTGTTTAGCCTCCATGTGGTTGTGTTTTTTACGTTTTTTTCCCTGTAATTGATTTCTAATCTCATTGTGTTGTGGTCAGAAAAGATGCTTGATATGATTTCAATTTTCTTAAATTTATCAAGGCTTGATTTGTGCCCCAAGATGTGATCTATCCTGGAGAATATTCCGTGTGCACTTGAGAAGAAAAGGTAATCTGCTGTTTTTGGATGGAATGTCCTATAAATATCAATTAAATCTAGCTGGTCTATTGTGTCATTTAAAGCTTGTGTTTCCTTATTAATTTTCTCTCTGGATGATCTGTCCATTGCTGTAAGTGAGGTGTTAAATGTTCCCCACTATTACTGTGTTACTGTCAATTTCCTCTTTTATAGCTGTTAGCATTTGCCTTATGTATTGGGGTGCTCCTATGTTGGGTGCATAAATATTTATAATTGTTATATCTTCTTCTCAGATGATCCCTTGATCATTATGTAGTGTCCTTCCTTGTCTCTTGTCACATTCTTTATTTTAAAGTCTATTTTATCTAATATGAGTATTGCTACTCCAGCTTCCTTTTGATTTCCATTTGCATGGAATATCTTTTTCCATCCCCTCACTTTCAGTCTGTATGTGTCCCTAGGTCTGAAGTGAGTCTGTTGTAGACAGCATATATATAGGTCTTGTGTCTGTATCCATTCAGCAAGCCTGTGTCTTTTGGTTGGAGCATTTAATCCATTCACATTTAAGGTAATTGTCGATATGTATGTTCCTATTACCATTTTCTTAATTGTTTTGGGTTTGTTTTTGTAGGTCCTTTTCTTCTCCTGTGTTTTCCGCTTAGAGAAGTTCCTTTAGCATTTGTTGTAGCGCTGGTTTGGTGGTGCTGAATTCTCCTAGCTTTTGCTTGTCTGTAAAGCTTTTGATTTCTCCATCGAATCTGAATGAGATCCTTGCCGGGTGTAGTAATCTTGGTTGTAGGTGCTTCCCTTTCATCACTTTAAGTATATCATGCCACTCCCTTCTGGCTTGTAGAATTTCTGCTGAGAAATCAGCTGTTAACCTTATGGGAGTTCCCTTGTATGTTATTTGTCATTTTTCCCTTGTTGCTTTCAGTAATTTTTCTTTGTCTTTAATTTTTATTAATTTAATTACTATGTGTCTCAGCGTGTTTCTCCTTGGGTTAATCCTGACTGGGACTCTCTGCACTTCCTGGACTTGGGTGGCTATTTCCTTTCCCATGTTAGGGAAGTTTTCATCTATAATCTCTTCAAATATTTTCTCGTGTCCTTTCTCTCTCTCTTCTCCTTCTGGGACCCTTATAAGGAGAATGTTGGTGAACTTAATGTTGTCCAGAGGTCACATACATGTTTTCAAGATAAATAATAACTAGTCCTCAAGTAAGAGGACTTGATAGCACAGTTTGTCATATATAGTTCATCCTAAATTGTCCTGGTAGTTGGGGTGTTGTTGGCTAATTGCCTTATCCAGAGGACCAAAAAGTCTCATGTTTTTATGACTGTAGTTAGTTTTGCTACTTCGAGCAAGGGACCCCCTGAAGTTAGGCCCCCACTCTTCCACGGAAACTGGGAAACAGCGGTGCTATCTCCTTTGGTGTTAACATTTCAAAGACAGGGCTCCTAGGCCCTTGAGAAAGATGATTCTGGGTCATAAAGCTGGCAAGAATCTTATCTAGTTTTCAAAAGGATTTTTATACGTTTCAAAGGGATGCAAAAGTACCCCCAATGATAAATTTTTTAAGGTAAGTGCTCTAAGAAAAATGAGGGGATGGAAATCTCTTCCCCATTTTCAACAGGGAGAATTAAACCTCTCATTTTTAATTTGTATTTGTTCTTACAGTGGAGCTGACAGCTTGGAACTTTCAAGGCAACCCCTGTGTGTTGGGGGGGGAGTGTCGGGGGGGCACAATGAGCCTCAGTTTTCATGAGGCCCAGGTGCCTGGTGGGGATGGGGGCTAGGCGGCACCATATTCCCACTCCAGCCACAGGAAGAGCCATGCCGGGTCCTGGGGTGGGGTGAGGGGGCGGGTCCTGGTCCTTCACAACCCACACCTCTCCAAGAGGGCTTGTTTGAATCTTATATAGTGTCAGGTGCTGAGGCTTGGCTATGCTCAAAGAGGTTTTTAGTTAAATAATAATATTTAATGGTGTGTGCTTCTGTGTGTGAGATTTTTATGGGGATAAGCCTAGTAGGCCTTTGGGAAGGGTCCTTTCTATCAACTTTAGCTTCTGATGCATGTGCATTGCTAGTTAATGCTTTTATTTCCAAAGGACTAGGTTTGAATTCTGTCTGAGGCTATCTTTATCAGAAATTTGCTTTTTTTTTTTTTTTCAAAAAAAGTGATATTCCTTCTAACTGGTTCTGTTTAAACTCAATTTATCAAGCAGCTGAGTCTTAGCCAGCAGGTTTTGAAATCACCACTTATTAGACCAGATTCTATTATTTTTTTCAGTCGGTCTGTGAGAATAAACCTAGGTGCCATTTGAAATGAAGGCATATAACAGCCTTGCTCCAGAGATAATTTTCTCTGTTACACAACACTGGACCTCCAGATCGGTTGCTCAGTTAAAAGCATTTAACCCAGACCAAGTGATAATAGCAGGTGTGTGTATCATAAGAGAAGATCAAGTTACATCACCCCCGTCTCAAATTCTGCTTTACTTTGTTTGGCTATTGCCACCATTGGTTCTTGATTTTCCACAGATCAAATGAAGGTGAACGACAGCTGTGTTGGAATTACAATGTAAATTGCAACGTGCAAAGCCTACTTGAACAGGAAAAGCTGATGTGAAGCGGACAGTCATGATGAAGGCCTCCACTCTGACCTGGTTTGAACTTTTTAGTATGCAATAAACATATGTTAGTGTAAAAATGGTTAGGGTCTTTACTTTGTGCTATCACGTATCGAGTTCATTTAGCAAAAGCTTCAAGCAGTGAGCAAGTACTTAGTTACCAACAGTCTTAAAAGACAATATTACATTTCCAAATTACTTTAAGTTGGACCTCAGGAAATGTAATTATATTCTTTACATTATTTCCTGACTGTGAATCCATTGCATTCTTATTCATTTTTTATAAAGTCCATCATATATTTATTTGCATTTGCTCCTATTTCAGATATTAATTCTCTCTCCTCAGTACCAGCTGTGCCTTTCAATCAAGTTACCTTTGACTTCTTACATCATTGAAGAGAAGTTTTAGCAATTCATAGCCTTTATACACATGCTTAGTTTTCTTCTGCATTTGATTGCCCTACCTAATAGAGAGTAATAGGTAATGGTCAAGCAATGAAGCAATAATGTGGTGATTCTAAAGAAAGAAATAAAATGTGAAATATGCCGGATATTATAGGTCCCTCTCTACATTTTGTATCCCCAGATAGATTTTAAATTTCCTAAGAAAGCATCCTTGTTTCCCACATCCCTGTGTCTCTTACAGTGACTAGTAAAGGGCCTGAAGCATGGCTTTGCACAGTAGATGCTCAATATATGCCTTGTTGACTGGAAGATGAAATGCACCAGAAGCAGATGCCCATCTAACACTTCTCTATAAAGAGGACATGACTCTGAATATCAAGGAAGTTGAGATGGGCATTTTCAAGATAATTAGTTCACCAAAATGAATTCAATAAGCTTATTAGAGTCCCTGGCAATGTATTCTATTTTGGACATAATACATTTAGTAAACACACCTATTGTCTGGCTTTCTGGGAAGGACAGGCTTATTTGCATCTTACTCAGCTGCCTATCTGTTTTTGACCCTGTGTTAACATAGCACCAAAGAGTTGATCAAAATATTCTCATGTGTCTTTTGAGGATAAAAAACATTCAGTTTTTAGAAGAGAATTTGTTTTGTTTTAGATTTAAGGAAGAGTTGAATGATCACTTGGGATGTTCATAAACTGATGTCTGTACTGCATCCGTGCTGTAACAGATCAGACAGTTTCTTCCCCCACATTCCTTCACCAAAGGAAATACCCTCACTATTTACATGTGACATTTTTCTTTATCAGAGAGCAAAAATGAATCTACAAGCCCTTTTGGCCTTCATGAACTTAAAGAAATTGATTTAACTGGTTTTTAAGAGAGATTGAATGAAAAATGTTTTTTCTAATGCCCCTTTAAAATCAATCACATCAAACCATAATTTGGTTTCCAACATTGTTACCTCATTATTCTAATAAATTAAAGGATTAACTGATATTTCCAAATCTTTGCAATATATTATACGACTTTAATGGGGAGTTCATCACCGTCGGTGAAATGGTAGCTCAAAAACTGTATGTATTGGTGAATTATTTTTGTCTCTCCTCTCGGCATAGAAGAGTCAGTGGCCAGTGTGTTAGGTTAAAATAAAGTAGGCGGTTGAGAAAAGAAGAAAGGTGAAGGGCACTAGTATTTATTAGACATCTGCTTTGTGCTCAACACATTGCCTCATTTAATCTTCCTCTTTCAAGATAAGTTTTATTGGCTCTACTTTACAATGATGAAACTGGGACTCCGAAATTTTGCCCAAGGCTCCCTAGCTAGAAAAAAGTGGGGAACCCAGGATGAGAAACTGGATTTCTCTGGCTCCCAAATATTTCTACTAACCTGTGATGGCACAAACCTGATTCAACTATGGAAAAGACATAGGATAGGACAGGAAAAATTTAGCCTGAAAAAATGAATACATTGGGAGAAATTCATGTTTCACCTATACTGTACAAAGAATAGTTGCACAGAGAAAGAGGAGATAATTTCCAAGGGCAGGTTGGAGAACATTAAAATAGGAGGTGAAAAATTGTAATTAGATTTATGGAAAAAGACTTGCTTGTGAGGGCTGTAAACACTGTAGCAGATATTTGAGAGGAGGAACTGCCTTGTCGGAAGCTCTTAGAACAGAAGAGATTCTCTCCCATTAGATTACGCTAATAAATGTCAAGGCGCTTAACCCATCATGAGTCCCTGTGTGTGGCATTTGATCGTCACCCCTGCAACTCCTTCAGTTGAATTGTCAGTTGGAATAAAAGAAAAGGACTTGAAATCTCGGGCAAAAGTAGAGTCTACTATTGGTGAAAGCCCAACAGATTAGCTCAAATACACATGTGTGAATATAGATTTGGTAAGATCAAGACAGCCTTAAGCTTCCCCACAGCTTGATTCAAGTTTAGACAGGTGTCTTCCTGACTTGAGGTCCTTGACCTTTCTTTTCTGAGTTTTACTAAGTTACTTTAGAAAACTTGTAAATTCTTTCTCTGCCCCTTTGAGATGCAAAATGTTAAAAGCCTTTTGCCAGTTTGACTTCCTAAGACAGTCTTTCTCAAGGACCTGGGAGTCATACCTTTGAAATGCAATTATCAAGGGAGAGAGCACCCTTATCTCCCATTGCTTCCAGAGGGTAGGAGCCTAACTTTAGTGGGCATCTTACACCAAGTTGTAAAACTACCTCCTGTCATGAAGATTAGAGGAAGTTTACTTTTCATTTAGGTAAAGATAATTAGCAGACACAGTGGCCTACCATTCCCCTTCCAGCTCTTAAAAACTCTCCAATCCTTTGTTTTAGTAGATTGAGCTCAGACTGAGTTCTGGCCTTTCTCCTCTATTGCAGTAACCTTGAATAGAGTGTTCCTTGCCTGCTTAATTTTGTCCAGTGCAGTTTTTGCTTTGGCAGATATTATAAACATATTCTCACACATGAAGAACTTCTGAAAAACTGAAAAAAATGCAGCAATTTAAGACAGAAACCATAGTAATTTTCAGGTGACGCAGAAAACACAGTTAAAAATGCTTATTTGATTTTTTGGGTCATCTTCACTGCGAAATTATATTCTTCATTATCTGTATTTTACTTTTTATTTAGATCTTAATCAATTAAGTTGATGTGTATTTCACAAATGTCAAAGTACTATTTTGTCCTGGTTTTGTGCTAAAAAGATGTGCAATTCCATTATGCTTAATGTGAGTGGCTTTTTGGAGAAATGATAATTTGTTTGTTTTTGTGCTTTCAAGTTTCTTATATAGTAAGCTGCCTATTTGGGGGCAGAAAAATCATCCTAGCAGTTAAGCTCACTTATAATGTTAAATTATTAGTTTATCATTAATCTTTCATGTGATTTACTAATGTAGACAAGAGATTAGTTTCGAACTCAGAGTCTCCTTGTGAGTTATGCTCTTCAGTGTGTTACATTGTTTATCAGTTTTTCTGTCTTAAAACAAGGAATCATAATATAATGAAGTCTTTCTTTATATAATATTATTTAACCAAATGTCTTGAGTTAAATGGCACTTAGATCATTATTTAGTTCTTTTAACTTGGGTCTCTAGAATTCATGCATATTGATATCACTATGATATTTTGGAACATCCTTGGTTCCCCAAGTAGATGTATGGGTAGTAGTCTCATTATACTATAGTAGTATAATCTCATTGAGATGGTCTTGGGGTAATTCCTCAAGCCAAAACTGAGTCTCCCATGAATCTTTGGGACCAGAGATAAGCTTTAGCTAGTCCACATTCTCTAGCACCTATCTATCATATATCTATTTAACCAATGATGACAGCTAACAAAACTCATTCCTATAAAATAGTTTATTCTAGAACTGATTTTTATTTCAGACTCTGAGCTCCCGGACTGTCTTCTGATAAATAACTCTACTCAAATGATTGCTTGTAAGTTTAAACAAATACAATGATTTGTTGGTCAAATTTGGGATGATTAACTCAGTTCAAATCTCCGTCTCTGAACTCATCCTTCCTCTGGGTATACCCTAAAACTTTGAGGGTTTTGATAATAATAGCCAGGCGTCTCAAGGTTGGGGCGATATCCCATTTCAGCCATGTCATGAGGCCACTCCAGAAGTCCTATGAAGAGGTCCACCTGGGAGGAACTGAGGCCTCCTGCCAATAGCTATGTGAGTGAGTCATCTGGGAAGTGGATCCTCCAGCCCCAGTTAAAACTTCCGATAACTGCACCCCCAATCAACATCACGACTGCAAACTTTTACAAGACCACTGAGCCAGAATCACTCAGCTAAGCTGTTTCCCAAATTCCTGACTCACAAAAACTGTGAGGTAATAATATTTGTTGTTATTTTAAGCTGCTAAGTTTATGGATAAAAATTTTGCAGCAATAAATGACTAATAGAGCCCAATGTGTGTGTGCCTGTGTATGTTTGTGTGTGTGTTTTCTCTTTCCTGTGTTGGGCTGTCTACACTACTCCTGGGGGTATTTTCCAGTTAACCACCAGGTTGGAGGTGAGCACTGAATTTGGGAGAGAGCGATAGAATAGAGATAGCCCAAGGGTTTATGTTGAACCTGTCCATGAAGGTTCGCAGAAGGCTACAAATAACAAGAGTTTAGTTGGGGTCTTAGGAATTGCAATTCAGGAGGTACAGATTCAAGCAGCACCTCAAGTGTTCTCTGAGAGAAGTAAAAATGGTGGAGGTTTATAAAGACAGCAGACAAAGACATCCCAGAGAAGCTACATAGTTGTTTTGCAGAACTATGATTGATTCCAGCAGACATTCATTTACTTGTCAGCAGCTGATTGGTTGCTAAGCTGTGGTTTCCAGGGAGTGAAGAAAATTAGTTCCAGGTGGCCTGTGGTTCACCAAGTCAGAAATTTATGTTGCATCTGGGTGTGGACATATGTAAGTTCTACTTCCTTAATGGCCTCTTGGCTCCAATATAGATCCCTTTGACATAAGTGACTCCATTTTGTTGTTCATGGTCTGCAAAGCACGTTTTATTGTCATATTGTTACAGAAAATGGTATCTCTGAAGAGGTGAAAGTAATGGTTTCCGATTTAATAGTCATGACACACTTGAATTCCTTTTCCATACTGCAGTCAAAAAGCTCTTTCTGAAGGGTAAATCCAGCTATCTAATTCCACTGCTTAAAACCCTTTAAAGGTTAAGGTCCATACTCCATAAATGGTTGACAAGACCTTTCTTAATCTGGGCTCTTCTGACCTGTCCAGCCACTCTTACCCACCAACAACTCTCACCCCTAGACTTACTGAAAGATCCTCTCTCCATGAGCGTGGCTGCTTTCACTTGCCAGCCTTGCTCAGGCTTTCCCCTCTGCATGGAATTCCACACTCTTACTCTGCCCTTTTTATGCCTCCATGAGTCACATCCAGCCCTTTGATATTTTGCTTGATCTTCGCAGCATTTTTGATAAATTTGAGTGAACATTTTAAAAACATAGATTTCTTCTTCAGGAACAATCTGAAGATACGGCAAGATGGAGTTGTCCCTTGGCCCTGGAGACACATGATGTCCTCCTTTTTTAATAGTATTTTTAAAATACCATTTTTAGCAGGCAGCTTGAGTTAGTCTGGAGCCTCAGATAGCAGATGCCAAGAGGAGATTAAATATGCAAGGATGTTATTAGGGGGGTGCCTGTGTGAAAGGAAATAGGAAGCTGTTTTAAGAATACCTGGGATTTGTTTTAATCAGGTATGGTAAGGCATGCAGACATGGAAATAATACTTACAATTCTCTAGAAACAGGAGGCATATCATGCCACACAGGTGAGCACCAGGGTTGGTCAGGAGACAAAAGGAATGGAGGAAAATGTGGGCAAAAACCTTTACTGTGGTTTCTGTGGGAAGGAATAGGCAGAGGCAAGTTGAGCAGGTTTAGAATTGGCTAATTTCAATAATTTCAGCAGCTCGGGAGCCTAGAGGCTGTCTCCAGTTGCCTGGTACCTGGCCTTGGGATGATTAGTGCAAGTGGATAGTGGCCTGGGGTGTAAGAGACCAATAAAGAGGCGGTTGGGTATACGGGCTCTGGATTGAGGTTTACATTCGAAAGAAAGACATGCTCAGGGACAACTTGTTTATTATCTCTTGGAATCTGCTAATCCTGGGAGGGCCCTTCCTTCCAGGCTCAGCAAGGCCCCAGATGTCAAAGCATTAGAATGCAAAAAATAAGAAGACATGGTTAATAGAGAAGGGACCTAGCAAAGGCAGGGAACCAATGGACTGCAATGAGAGTATGATCTAGAGAGAAGAAAAAGGAGAAAAGGTTGGGTGTAAGTGTTCAAAAGTGCCAAGCAGTTTGAGAAATATTTGGCAAGGTAGTTGGGGAGTATTTAAGCCCAAGTTTGCCGATGAAGAGTCCCCTGTCTCCCTGAAACAAGACCTGGTACCCGATCAGATCACATTCGTTCATTGGATGCAGGTGGTCCATGGGAGCACAGCCTCAATGCAAACATAGTCATGGGTTTCAAAGCAGAACAGCTGGACCCTCAGCCTGGTGTGCTTCCTGTAGTAGGGGTCTGGGAGGCACATTTTCATGGCCGTCATAGAGTTCATCCTTATTCAGAGGTGAGGAAATTGCATTTCAGAAAGTTCAGGAAACATTCCCAGAGTTACAATGCTAACAAATGAAAGAGTTAGAATTCAGCATTAAAAACCTTTGCTCATACTCCCATGCAACATATCACCCTATCAACAGACAAGCTATCTATTCATCAGGCAGGGCTTTTTAAAAACTCTGGAGACGTGGTAGCTTCAGCCAATTCCCTTTATCAGTGTCAATAATCCTTATATTGTCAGTTGAAAACTACTGAATTCATCACGGAATTGATGAATAATACAACTTTGAAAGAGGATTTTCATTTATCAGACATTTAGGTGTTCAACAGACCCCAGATAACTTTAATATAATACGTTTAGGAAATATGTTCCTGAAGGGAAAATTATTATAAACTGTGCTCTTTATCGTTTCCATATTTTTTAATCCTTGATATTAGTGACCATTGACCTGGAAGCCACACAGTCATGATGTACTCAGGCATTGTTTGTATTAGGACCAAGCACTCGTTTGATCAGGGCTAATGAGGCCAAGGTCACTGGCTTAACCACCTTGAGGTCAAGTTAGCTTTAACTAGTCCCAAGGTCACAGACTTTTGACTTTTCAGCTAAGTTATCTATACTGCAAAGGTATGTGCAAGAACACCAGCACTTCTTGGCATCATATCAAGATGGATTCACTTTTACCTTACTGCCCACTCTTAAGCACAGGATGTAAGCATTTGCCAGATTTACAGGTGTCAGTCTATTCCATTGAATGAATTTCACACATGCCCATTTTATCTACTGACAAAAATGTCATCAGACTTTGGTATGGTAAGCTTTTTCTACAAGACTTTGAAAAATGTAAATTACTGTTGAAGTATAAGTTATTCATGCTGTTGCATGACTCTAATAATAATGATAATAATGTTTGTCTTATGATCTAGTGAGTGTTGGTTTGTGTGGTAGGCAGCCTCTAAAAAGAGCCCCAGTGATCTCTGCCTCCTGGTGCTCACAGCCTTATATAATTGTCTCCCCTTGAGTGTGGGCTGGACCAAGTAACTCAATTGTAAGAAACAAGAAGAGCACAAAAGGGGTGAAAAGCCCAACATTGGAATACAAAAAGACTGTAATTTCCATCTTGTTTGCCATCCTGCACTTTTTCTGGCTTGGAGATCTTGCTCTGGGAGAAGCAAGCTGTCCTGTTGTGGAGAAGACCATGTGGGGAGGAAATGATGTCTCCTTCCAAAAAGCCAGTGAGGATATCGGGCTTGCCCAAAGCCACATGAGTGACCTTGGAGATGGATCGTGCGAGGCCTGCCAACAGGAAGCAGTTCTGTCCAGGTCAAGCCTTGAGATGACCGTGGCCCTGGCCTACACCTTGATCGCCACATGGTGTGAGAACCTGAGCCAGAGAGCCCAAGCAGCCGTGCCCAGGTTCCTGTCCCACAGAAACTACGAGACACATATTTTTTTAGGAGATTTTGGAGGTAACTTGTTATGTAGCAATGGACAACTAATATACCTGGGAAGGCACATAAAACATTTTGGGTGTGAAGATTTGCTGCAGGTTCATAAAAAAACTCAGCTAAATTTTCATGATGCTGCACTTTCTCAGCATCTCCAAAGGATTCGCACAAAGAAGTGGGAACAGATACTGTTCTTCCTTACAACTTTTAAAGTATTCATTAAGGATTCTCTGAACATTTCATATTAAATTACTCCCATTATTATGTAGTGTTAACTTATGTCATAAACTGCTTATGTCAGAATAAACTAAAAAGGGTTGGAAAGGGAAAGTATACTTATGCTCCTATGCAAATCAATGAAAAGTATAAACCTCTATTTTAGAGCCACCCGTGAAAGCATAAGAATAGTTTCGGGAGACCTTCAAGATGGCAGAGGAGTAAGAAGTGGAGATCACCTTCCTCCCCACAAATACATCAGAAATACATCTACATGTGGAACAACTCCTACAGAACACCTACTGAACGCTGGCAGAGGACCTCAGACTTCCCAAAAGGCAAGAAACTCCCCACGTACCTGGGTAGGACAAAAGAAAAAAGAAAAAACAGAGACAAAAGAATAGGGACGGGACCTGCACCAGTGGGAGGGAGCTGTGAAGGAGGAAAGGTTTCCACACACTAGGAAGGCCCTTTGTGGGCGGAGACTGCGGGTGGCGGAGGGGGGAGCTTCGGAGCCACAGAGGAGAGCACAGCCACAGGGGTGCGGAGGGCAAAGCGGAGAGATTTCTGCACAGAGGAGCGGTGCCGACCAGCATTCACCAGCCCGAGAGGCTTGTCTGCTCACCCGCTGGGGTGGGCGGGGCTGGGAGCTGAGGCTCGGGCTTCGGTCGGATCGCAGGGAGAGGACTGGGGTTGGCGGCGTGAACACAGCCTGAAGGGGGCTAGTGCGCCACAGCTAGCCGGGAGGGAGTCCGGGAAAAAGTCGGCAGCTGCCGAAGAGGCAAGAGACTTTTTCTTGCCTCTTTGTTTCGCGGCGCGCAAGGAGAGGGGATTAAGAGCGCCACTTAAAGGAGCTGCAGAGACGGGTGCGAGCTGCGGCTATCAGCACGGACCCCAGATACGGGCATGAGACGCTAAGGCTGCTGCTGCCGCCACCAAGAAGCCTGTGTGCGAGCACAGGTCACTATCCACACCTCCCATCCCGGGAGCCGGTGCAGCTCGCCACGGCCAGGCTCCCGTGATCCAGGGACAACTTCCCTGGGAGAACGCACGGCGCGCCTCAGGCTGGTGCAACGTCACGCCGGCCTCTGCCGCCGCAGGCTCGCCCCACATCCGTACCCTTCCCTCCCCCCGGCCTGAGTGAGCCAGAGGCCCCTAATCAGCTGCTCCTTTAACCGCGTCCTGTCGGAGCGAAAGGACAGATGCCTTCAGGCGACCTACATGGAGAGGCGGGGCCAAACCCAAAGCTGAACCCCAGGAGCTGTGTGAACAAAGAGAAAGGGACATCTCTCCCAGCAGCCTCAGAAGCAGTGGATTAAATCTCCACAGTCAACTTGATGTGCCTGCATCTGTGGAATACCTGAATAGACAACGAATCAGCCCAAATTGAGGAGGTGGACTCTGGGAGCAACTGTAGACTTGGGGTTTGCTTTCTGCATCTAATTTGTTTCTGGTCTTATGTTTATCTTAGTTTAGTATTTAGAGTTTATTATCACTGGTAGATTTATTTATTGATTTGGTTGCTCTCTTCCTTTTTTTTTAAAATACATAGATATATATTATTTTTCCTTTTTCTCTTTTTGTGAGTGTGTATGTGTATGTTTCTTTGTGTGATTTTGTCTGTATAACTTTGCTTTTACCATTTGTCCTAGGGTTCTGTCTATCCGTATTATTATTTTTTTTTTAGTATAGTTTTTAGTGCTTGTGATCATTGATGGATTTGTTTTTTGGTTTGGTTGCTCTATTCTTTCTTTCTTTCGTTTTTTTTATTACTTTTTAATTTTAATAACTTTTCATTTTATTTTACTTTATTTTTTCTTTCTTTCTTTCTTTTTTTACTCCCTTTTCTTCTGAGCCATGTGGCTGACAGGGTCTTGGTGCTCTGGCCAGGTGTCAGTCATGTGCCTATAAAGTGGGAGAGCCGAGTTCAGGACATTGGTCCACAAGAGATCTCCCGGCTCCATGTAATATCAAATGGCAAAATCTCTCTGAGAGATCTCCATCTCAGCAGTAAGACCCAGCTCCACTCAACGACCAGCAAGCTACAGTGCTGGACACCCTATGCCAAATAACTAGCAAGACAGAACACAACCCCACCCATTAGGAGAGAGGGTGCCTAAAATCATAATAAGGTCACAGACACCTCAAAACACACTACCGGACATGGTCCTGCCCACCAGAAAGACAAGATCCAGCCCCATCGACCAGAACACAGGCACCAGTCCCCTTCACCAGGAAGCCTACACAACCCACTGAACCAACCTTAGACACTGGAGGCAGCCACCAAAAACAACGGGAACTATGAACCTGCAGCCTGCAAAAAGGAGACCCCAAACACAGTAAGTTAAGCAAAACGAGAAGACAGAGAAACACACAGCAGATGAAGGAGCAAGGCAAAAACCCACCAGACCAAACAAATGAAGAGGAAATAGGCAGTCTACCTGAAAAAGAATTCAGAGTAATGATAGTAAAGATGATCCAAAATCTTGGAAATAGAATGGAGAAAATACAAGAAACATCTAACAAGGACCTAGAAGAACTAAAGAGCAAACAAACAATGATGAACAACACAATAAATGAATTAAAAATTCTCTAGAAGGAATAAATAGCAGAATAACTGAGGCAGAAGAATGGATAAGTGACCTGGAAGATAAAATAGTGAAAATAACTACCACAGAGCAGAATAAAGAAAAAAGAATGAAAAAAATTGAGGACAGACACAGACACCTGTGGGAAAACACTAAACGCACCAACATTCAAATTATAGGGGTCCCAGAAGAAGAAGAGAAAAACAAAGGGACTGAGAAAATATTTGAAGAGATTATAGTTGAAAACTTCCCTAACATGGGAAAGGAAATAGTCAATCGAGTCCAGGAATCACAGAGAATCCCATACAGGATAAATCCAAGGAGAAACACGCCAAGACACATATTAATCAAACTATCAAAAATTAAATACAAAGAAAAAATATTAAAAGCAGCAAGGGAAAAACAACAAATAACATAGAAGGTAATCCCCATAAGGTTAACAGCTGATCTTTCAGCAGAAACTCTGCAAGCCAGAAGGGAGTGGAAGGACATATTTGAAGTGATGAAAGGGAAAAACCTACAACCAAGATTACTCTACCCAGCAAGGGTCTCATTCAGATTGGACAGAGAAATTAAAAACTTTACAGACAAGCAAAAGCTAAGAGAATTCAGCACCGCCAAACCAGCTTCATAACAAATGTTAAAGGAACTTCTCTGGACAGGAAACCAAGAGAAGGAAAAGATCTACAATAACAAACCCCCAAAATTAAGAAAACGGTAATAGGAACATACATATCCATAACTACCTTAAATTTAAATGGATTAAATGTTCCAACCAAAAGACATAGACTGGCTCAATGGATACAAAAACAAGAACCATATATATGTTGTCTATAAGAGAACAACTTCAGACTTCGGGACACATACAGACTGAAAGTGAGGGATGGAAAAAGATATTCCACACAAATGGAAATCAAAAGAAAGCTGGAGTAGCAATTCTCATATCAGATAAAATAGACTTTAAAATAAAGAATGTTACAAGAGACAAAGGAGGACACTACATAATGATCAAGGGATCAATCCAAGAAGAAGATATAACAATTGTAAATATTTATGCACACAACATAGAAGGACCTCAATACATAAGGCAAATGCTAACAGCCATAAAAGGGGAAATCAACAGTAACACGATCATAGTAGGGGAATTTAACACCCCACTTTCACCAATGGACAGATTATCCAAAATGAAAATACATAAGGAAACACAAGCTTTAAATGACATGTTAAACAAGATGGACTTACTTGATATTTACAGGACTGTCCATCCAAAAACAACAGAATACACTTTTTCCTCAAATGCTCATGGAACATTCTCCAGGATAGATCATATCATGGGTCACAAATCAAGCCTTGGTAAATTTAAGAAAATTGAAAGCATATCAAGTATCTTTTCTGACCGGAACATTCTGAGACTAGATATCAGTACCAGGAAAAAACCTGTAAAAAATACAAACACATGGAGGCTAAACAACACACTACTTAATAACCAAGAGATCACTCAAGAAATCAAAGAGGAAACCAAAAAATACCTAGAAACAAATGACAAGGAAAACATGATGACCCAAAACCCTATGGGATGCAGCAAAAGCAGTTCTAAGAGGGAAGTTTATAGCAATACAATCCTACCTCAAGAAACAAGAAAAATCTCAAATAAACAACCTAACCTTATACCTAAAGCAATTAGAGAAAGAAGAAGAAGAAGAAAAAAAAACCCAAAGTTAGTAGAAGGAAAGAAATCATAAAGATTAGTAGAAGGAAAGAAATCATAAAGAAATCATAAAGATTTCAGAAATAAAGGAAAAAGTAATGAAGGAAACAATAGCAAAGATTAATAAAACTAAAAGCTGGTTCTTTGAAAAGATAAACAGGGCTTCCCTCGTGGTGCAGTGGTTGAGGATTTGCCTGCCAGTGCAGGGGACACGGGTTCGAGCCCTGGTCTGGGAGGATCCCACATGCCGCGGAGCGGCTGGGCCCGTGAGCCACAACTGCTGAGCCTGCGCGTCTGGAGCCTGTGCTCTGCAACGAGAGGGGCCACGATGGTGGGGGGCCCGTGCACTGCGGTGGGGAGTGGCCCCCACTCTCCGCAGCTGGAGAGGGCCCTCGCACAGAAACGAAGACCCAGCGCAGCCAAAAATAAATAAATAAATAATTCTTTAAAAAAAAAAAGATAAACAAAATTGATAAACCATTAGCCAGACTCATCAAGAAAAAAAGGGAGAAGACTCAAATCAATAGAATTAGAAATAAAAAAGGAGAAGTAACAACTGACACTGAAGAAATACAAAGGATCATGAGAGATTAGTACAAGCAACTCTATGCCAATAAACGGGCAACCTGGAAGAAATGCACAAATTCTTAGAAAAGCACAACCTTCCGAGACTGAACCAGGAAGAAATAGAAAATATAAACAGATGAATCACAAGCACTGAAATTGAAACTGTGATTAAAAATCCTCCAACAAAAAAAGTCCAGGACCAGACGGCTTCACAGGCGAATTTTATCAAACATTTAGAGGAGAGCTAACACCTATCCTCTCAAACTCTTCCAAAATATAGCAGAGGGAGGAACACTCCCAAACTCATTCTATGAGGCCACCATCACCCTGATACCAAAATCAGACAAAGTTGTCACAAAGAAAGAAAACTAGAGGCCAATATCACTGATGAACATAGATGCAAAAATCCTCAACAAAATACTAGCAAACAGAATCCAAAAGCATATTAAAAGGATCATACAACATGATCAAGTGGGTTTTATCCCAGGAATGCAAGGATTCTTCAATATATGCAAATCAATCAATGTGATAAACCATATTAACAAATTGAAGGAGAAAAACCATATGATCATCTCAATAGATGCAGAAAAGGCTTTCAACAAAAGTCAATAACGATTTATGATAAAAACCCAACAGAAAGTAGGCATAGAGGGAACTTACCTGAACATAATAAAGGCCATATATGACAAATCCACAGCCAATATCATTCTCAATGGTGAAAAATTGAAACCATTTCCTCTACTATCAGGAACAAGATAAGGTTGTCCACTCTCACCACTATAAGTTAACATAGTTTTGGAAGTTTTAGCCACAGCAACCAGAGAAGAAAAAGAAATAAAAGGAATCCACTGACATTTTTCACAGAACTAGAACAAAAAATTTCACAATTTGTATAGAAACACAAAAGACCCCGAATAGCCAAAGCAATCTTGAGAAAGAAAAATGGAGCTGGAGGAATCAGGATTCAGACTATACTACAAAGCTACAGTAATCAAGACAGTATGGTACTGGCACAAAAACAAAAATATAGATCAGTGGAACAGGATAGAAAGCCCAGAGATAAACTCACACACATATGGTCACCTTATTTTTGATAAAGGAGGCAAGAATATGCAATGGAGAAAAGACAGCCTCTTCAGGAAGTGGTGCTGGGAAAACTGGACAGCTACATGTAAAAGAATGAAATTAGAACACTCACTAACACCATGCACAAAAATAAACTCAAAATGAATTAGAGACCTAAATGTAAGGCCAGACACTATAAAACTCTGAGAGGAAAACATAAGCAGAACACTCTATGACATAAATCACAGCAAGATCTTTTTTGACCCACCTCCTAGAGAAATGGAAATAAAAACAAAAATAAACAAATGGGACCTAATGAAACTTAAAAGCTTTTGCACAGTAAAGGAAACCATAAACAGATGAAAAGACAACCCTCAGAATGGGAGAAAATATTTGCAAATGAAGCAACTGAGAGATGATTAACCTCCAAAATTTACAAGCAGCTCATGCAGCTCAATATCAAAAAAACAAACAAAAATGGGAAGAAGACTTAAATAGACATTTCTCCAAAGAAGATATACAGATTTCCAACAAACACATGAAAGGGTGCTCAACATCACTAATCATTAGAGAAATGCAAATCAAAACTACAATGAGGTATCATCTCACACCAGTAGAATGGCCATCATTAAAAAATTTACAAAAAATAAATGCTGGAGAGGGTGTGGAGAATAGGGAACCCTCTTGCACTGTTGGTGGGAATGTAAATTGATATAGCCACTATGGAGAACAGTATGGAGATTCCTTCAAAAACTAAAAGTAGAACTACCATACGACCCAGCAATCCCACTACTGGGCCTATTCCCTGAGAAAACCATAATTCAAAAAGAGTCATGTACCACAATGTTCATTGTAGCTCTATTTACAGTAGCCATGACTTGGAAGCAACCTAAGTATCCATTGAGAGATGAATGGATAAAGAAGATGTGGCACATATATACAATGGAATATTACTCAGCCATAAAAATTAATGAAATTGAGATATTTGTAGTGAGGTGGATGGACCTGGAGTCTGTCATACAGAGTGAAGTAAGTCAGAAACAGCAAAACAAATACCATATGCTAACACATATATATGGAATCTAAAAAAAAAAAATGGTTCTGAAGAACCTAGGGTCATGACAGGAATAAAGACGCAGAAGTAGAGAATGGACTTGAGGACATGGGGAGGGGGAAGGGTAAGCTGGGACGAAGTGAGAGAGTGGCATGGACATATATACACTACCAAATGTAAAATAGATAGCTAGTGGGAAGCAGCCGCATAGCACAGGGAGATCAGCTCGGTGCTTTGTGACCACCTAGAGAGGTGGGATAGGGAGGGTGGGAGGGAGGGAGATGCAAGAGGGAGGAGATATGGGGATATATGTATATGTATAGCTGATTCACTTTGTTATAAAGCAGAAACTAACACCATTGTAAAGCAATTATACTCCAATAAAGATGTTAAAAAAAATTTTTTTAAAAGAATAATTTGGAGTTTCATTTGCCTCTGGAGTGTTCAATAAATATTTTTCATGGGAATACATTTGCTCTATGCCAAAGCATGGCATGGCATAGTGCTATGCAAATACTAAATATAGCACCTTTAAGAAGTCATTTGTGAAATATTCACTCAAAATTCATTGATTTTAACACAAATCAATTTGCACATTTAATGACGTGTTCCACATCTTCTAGGCCCTGAATAAATAGTTTCCACATTGCCAAGAAAGCTTAGGAAAATTGTGAACAGCTCTCCTTCAGTGAGGAGGCAATGCAATATAACAAAAAGACCTTGGAGTCAGAAAGACATAGGTTTGAATCCTGGTTCTTCCTTTTGATGAGCTGTGTAACACTGGGCAAGTCGCTTCCCTCTCTGAGTCTCAGTTCCATACTTGTAAAGCAGGGATAATAATTCTGACTCCATGGGGCTGTCAAGAAATTCAAACGAGAAAGTCTTTGTGAAGCACTGGGCCAGACACATTGCAGGTATATAAGAAATGGAAGCTATTATTGTTGTTATTATTACTCAGAAACTTTCTCATTATGAAAGCTCTTCTAAAAACTTTTTGCAAGTAGTCATCATGCAGCTCAGTCAGCCCCAGATTTACCCCATTCTCTCATTCCTCCTGTTTATCGCTTTTCATCCACCATTACAGCCCTTTTTCCATGTTGTATTGCTTGTCAAACTCCAAGTGAAGGGAATATAAACATCTGTCCAAGCTTAACATCCCCATATTGCTCAGCCTTTTCTGGGGAGAGCTTATTTCTCCACCAGAAGACAGAAAAGAAAGATATTTAACCAGATAATTTCTACACACAGCTTAGAGTAAGATTTATATACCGTTTTAATTTATAAGACATTAACCAATGTACATATGTGTCATCAGTTGTATTTCACCTCATATCACTAATTAACTCTAGAGATGTGTCATATGGTCAAGTTCATTTTACTAATGAGAAAGGGGTAGAAATTTTAAATGGCCAAATCATATTTGATGCGATTATTATGACATATGCAAGATTTTAAGGTAATATAAGAGTGAAGCACACAGTTGGTGTATCACACATAAAAGCCATATGTAGATAATAATGTCGACATGCTAAATTCCAGCCAGAGTTTTTAAGACATCCCTTATTGCAAAGATGGGTCAGATAAAACTCCTAGTCTACTATGACCACCTCCTGCAATTTAAACTAGGCCTTACTGTAATTCTTTGCAACTGCAATCTGTTTATTTGCACAACTAATGGTAGAACTCAACATTTTGTGTTTACTTATTGTTTTATGTTTTTAATGCTGATCTCTTCCACTAAGTTCTAAGTTTTAGGAGGGTAGGCAGAGGGAGTATTTTGTTTACCACACTATACTCAGCCTTTAGCACAGTACTCAATAAATAGTTGTTAAATGTTGAATTAAAGAGTCAATGTATGTGTTCATGGGTTAGTTTTTGCTGATTTACTTTTCCATACGTTTGACGTACTGATGGTGAACATTTTAAAACATTTCCTTACCATAGCTTCTGATAACTACATATAATTATTATACATGTTATAGTTATAGTTACTATACATATAGTTATATATAATATGTAACTATAACTATACAGTATATATATAATATGAAACTATAGAACTCTTCCTATATATTCCACTTTATTGGGGGGAATTACATCTCAATCCAAAGTCTCAAAAGCTTTCATATTAAGATTGCAGACTCTAAAAAAGAAATCATTAAGAATGCCAGACTCAGCCTTAAAGAGTGATGGCAATTAATGCAGGTCTTCTTAAAGTCTGCTCATTCTACCATCGAGTCAATCCCTGGATAGCACACAAGATGATTCTGATTGATATAGCCACATGAAGACCTGGTCTTGTTTGCTGCTGTATCCCCAGAATAAACAGCGCTAGGATGGAGGAGGCACTCGTTAAACAACTGTGAAATACCCTGCCCTGGCACTGTAGACAATTGCTAAACCAACCTAATTAATAGACTCTTCTTGTGTTGTCTCAAATTAACAGGTCATTTTGATGATGGCTTTTGATAGCATTAAGGTGATCTCTGGATTCAAAACTGATACTCCCAATAAATAATCTAAGAGAAGATACATTAAGTCTAGAACAATTTACTAGTTTTCCAAATGTTTACCAAAAAGTTAAACAAAAGTTGAATAACTTCTAGTTATTCAGTTTGGAAACAAAACAGTGACATTTCTTTATTATAATGGGTATTAGCTGCCAATAGAAGGAAAAGATATTTAAAGAGTGTTCATTGTGCATGAAGGAGAATTCACAGGATGACATTAGTTTTAGAAATACAATGGGTTTTAAACAATGTATTTTCTTTAGAAAGAGAGAAAGGTCAGTCACATGCTATAATTCACCTTGGAGGGACACAAATGATTTTGAAAGGCTATTTTGAAGTATGCAAGTCAAGATGGTCTACTAAAATGTAAGAATTTTATCACCAAATAATATTTAACAGACATTTAATAACAGACAATGTTATTAAATGTTATTAAATAACATTTAATTTAATAACAGACATTTCAGACTCATGCTCCTTTCATACTTGACCCCATCTCATCTCCCACTCCCAAATTAAGGAAGGCTTTCATTTTTTGTTCATATTTTTGGAATTTTTATAGGTGTGTGTCACTTTGCCAATCAGATTTTGTTTTTCATGTAAACATGCTTTTAACGTCTTTAAGAACCAACATTTCTCAGAGTGTATCACCTGTTCTCCATGATTGTAAATTAATTTAATGACATTAAATATAATGCTTAGATTACTGATAACAAACTTCTGCTAGACTTTCAAGAATTATTTTTTAATTACATAAGTGAAGCCTAAACATATTCTTGCTTTAACAAAAACTGCTATAGCTAACACAGTTTTAAACTATATGTACACATATATTTAAAAGATATATATTATGTATATAATCTACAATTTCCATTTTTTAATTTCAGTGCCATTGACAGTCTTTTCATGTTAGTACTTAAAGATGAAATACTACAAATTTAATTGAAGATTTCCTCTACAATTTGTGCTGAGAAGTATCTATTTTTGTCCAAATAATCTTCCCTTACCCCCATCAATTTCTAAGATACAACTAATCAGATGAGATTAGCATTATCAGGAAACCTACAAAAAGGCACTTGAGGTAGTTTTTCTGCATAAATATAAAATATGCCAAGCCAGAGTCTATTCCTGCAATGCTTTTGGCTCTCCAGCATTACACACTAGAAAGCCACCTCCTTTTCTACCTTAATTTCATGGCATATTTAGAAAAATTTATAGAAGATTGATGCCTCCAAAACAGAAAAAGTTTGAATTCTAACTTAAAATTTTAGAATTCACTCTTTCTTTTTCGTATTCATTTGTTTACACATTAATCACGCTAATGCTATGTACAAGGCATTCTGCTAAGAGCTAAGAATAAGAATATAAATACCAGATTCCTAATGCAAAAGAGGTCATCATTTACCACATGAAAATATCTAAATAACAAAAAAATTCAAGACAGTGTTATAAATGCTGCAATAGAAGAATGAACAATGCTTTAGCTGCCCTGAGGATAGAGAATATTTTAGACAATCAATTAACCAACATTTACTGCCCACCTATATGTAAGACCATTTTTCTTTTGTAACAGTGTTTACCTAAATATCTTTTCATGCTAAAGCTTTTCTGAGTATATTAGAAAAGTATAGTTCATTGGTTAAGAGCACATGTTCTGGTGCCTAACTGCCTATGTTCAAATCCTTTTTCTGCTCTTTCCTAACTGAGTGATCTTGAACTTGACCTCTTAGTTTCATTATCTACAAAATGTGGATATTAATAATATCTGACCCATAAGATTGTGATGAGAATTAATACACATGAAGCACTTAGGACAATGTCTGACGTGGAGTCATTATCTTCCTGTATTCATTTCTATTATGTCATCTTTAGTGGCTTCAATTTAAAAGATCTCATCAGGCATTTTCTCTTTGTTTTTAGTTCCAGACATCCAACCTTTTTGCTTAGGGTAGGCTTTCATGGCATACCATGCAGTCTGTCAACTGTACTCACTCATTCATGACTTAGGTTTCATTTAGATATCTCCAGGATGAGGGGAAGCAGTCATAATCTGAAAAGAGCTTCAATCCAGTTATACTTTAATAAGCATCAGACTTATTTCTGGGATATACTATCAAATATAATCTCTTTTGTAGAAGGAAAATAATAAAATAAAGAAGAATTCAGAATAAAACACACACACACACACACACACACACACACACACGTGATTTAAATTTTGAATACCTTTTCAAGAAACTTCATGGTACAGACATTATAAATGCAACATTTAAAAAAAATCTAGCACTTTAATCTCTCCCAGGGGAGATGTTGCTGTTTAATTCTACTCCTTGGCAAAATTGACTATAAACCATTTTTATTGGGGGAGGAGCAATAGAGTTGCCAGATTTAGCAAATAAAACTACAGGACACCCAGTTAAATTTGAATTTCAGATAAAGAACGAGTACTTTTTAAGAGTAATTATATCCCATGAGATATTTGGAACATATTTATGTAAAATTTTTACTCATTGTTTATCTGAAATTCAAATGTACCTGGGCATCATATGTTTTATTTGGCAACCCTAGGGGAGAATCACACCAAATCTGTTGTAGGAATGCCTTCACTTTTGTTAGATTGCTTTGTCCTTGCTTGCCTCTACCATTCCTACTCCAACTCTTTAGAAATATCCCTAGAAAAGCATTCATGCATAATCATTGTTTTAAACATCTAAATTTAATGAAGAAAATGACATAGCCACACCCATAATCCAAGTCTACCATACCTGTCATTCTCCTCTGGCCCTTACCTCTAACTTCTATGACCTCCCCAACCCACCCCATTTCTTTCTGCCCTTTGCTTCCTTTTGGAAACTTTCTTTTCATGACTGCTTTTCTTTCTTGCACAGCATGGCATCTCATTTGTTCAGATTAGGTGCTGGAGTACAGGGACAGAAAACAAATATGAAAAAAAAGCCTATTGAGCCTAGAAATATGTCCATCATTTCAACTATTCTCTTGTATTGTCCTCATCATCATTAATTTGTCCTTCCATTGTCCCCAACTGATGACATGCGAACACTAGATCAATCCAAAAGTCCTCTTTTGTTTTTTTTCCTGGAATCTGAGCATTATAGCAAGAACCATTATTATGTTTGGTGCCACTATAAATTGATAGTTTTCAAACGGAAATGTATATTCAGCATTGTGCAGAAATATTCTATTATTTTTTGTAACCAGCTTTCTCTCCCATTGTCCAGATGGGCTATTTCAAAAAAAAAAAATTTTTTTTTCATTTCAAAACTTTCTAACTCCAGGCTTCACCCTTCACTCTTAATAAATAACTTCCCCTTAAACTTGCAGATAAAATAGAAAATAGGGACCATCACACAAGATCTTCCACAGCTTCCTTAAATCCCATGTTCAATTTGTCTGAACTCATTCTTCCCCGATGTTTACGACGGAAAAGGTACTATGTCTCTCTTGCCTAGTTTTATATTACAAACATGCCTGTTCCCTCAAGAACCCTGCATATCTCTTTAACTACAGCCTTACAACCTTCCTCCTCTTCAAACTCAAGCATTTTGAAAAACACAAAAAAGAGATGTAGAATGACCATTTATAAGTCCTCGTTTAACCAGTAACCATTCTGCATGTTAAAAATCTGCTTTTGGTCTTTAAAATGAAACTGTTTTCAAAAAGATTCTCATTGCTATCTTTGTTGCTAAACCTAATGATATCTTTTAATCTTTATCTTGTTTGATCATTCTTTTGCATTTGATAGTATAGACCACCTCTTGAAACATTTTTTCTCTTGCATTTCTGTTATACCACATCTTCCATCTCATTCTTCTTCCTCCTTCTATTTTGTCTATGATTTCTAAATCTATAGTTCCAAACCACCTGTATTAATTTCTCCGGGCCACTCTAGCAAGTTACTACAAACTTGGTGGCTTAAAGCAACAGAAATTTATTCTCTCACAGTTTTGGAGTATAAAAGTATGAAATTAAGGTGTCGGCAGAGCCGCTACCTCCAGAGAACCAAGGGCAGAGTCCATTCCTTGTTTCTTCCAGCTTCTGGTGGCTGTTGTCATTTCTTGGTATAACAGTTAGTTTTCTTTGTCAACTTGGCCAGGATATAGTAGTCAATGATTTAATCAAACACTAATCTAGGTGTTGCTGTGAAGGTACTTTGTAGATGTGGTTAACATCTACAGTTAGTGACTCTAAGTAAAGGGGATTCTTATGCTAGCTAGTACAATATTATTTTCAAGTAGAAAAATATACTCTTTTTTTAAAAAAAATAATGGCCATGGTATCACATATTTTATTTTTAATTATTTATTTTTTTTTTATTTATTTTTGGCTGCACTGGGTCTTCGTTGCTGTGTGCAGGCTTTCTCTAGTTGTGGCGAGCGGGGGCTACTCTTCGCTGCAGTGCGCCAGCTTCTCAGTGCGGTGACTTCTCTTGTTGCGGAGCACGGGCTCTAGATGCACGGTAGACACATGGGCTTCAGTAGCTGTGGCATGCAGGCTCAGTAGTTGTGGCTCGTGGGCTCTAGAGCACAGGCTCAGTAGTTGTGGCGCACAGGCTTAGTTGCCCCGCGGCATGTGGGATCTTCCCGGACTAGGGATCGAACCCGTGTCCCTTGTATTGGCAGGCGGATTCTTAACCACTGCACCAGGAAAGTCCGAAAAATATACTCTTAATGTAAATGGAGCTTGAGAAGAAGGAAGGTGATTCCCATGTGACACTAGCTTTCCTGGAGTTCACTGATGCCTCACTGACTTCTGATCTCCTCCTGCCCTGAGGTCCTTCTCTGGCTTAGTTCATTAGTGTGCTTCCCATCTGCAGAGGGCTAGTGCAGCTAGATCTGTGCAATGAAAATCACAAAATACTGCTTAGAGAAATTATAGAAGCGTCAAATAAATAGATATATCATGTTCATGACTGCTATACATGCTAATAAAATCCCAATAAAGAGTCTGGTAGATTTTTCAGGGGTAAATTGACAAGTTGATTTTGAAATTTTCACAAAGCAGCAATGGATATAAAAGAACCAATATAATCGTAAAGAAGTAAAATAAAGTTGGGGACCTATCAATAATTAAAATGCAGCTAATAAGACAGTCTAGTATGGGGTAAGTATAGACAAAGAGATCAATAGAACAGGATAGAGGATACAGTTGTAGACTCATACATAATCTGGTCACCTGATAGAAAACTAAAGCATCAATACTTTCAATGGAGGAAAGGCTATTCTTATCGATAAGTAGTGCTGGACCAACTGGATATTTAAATTGGTTAGAAATGAACTTTGACCTCTAATTCATACACCACACTTGTCATGTTATACTAAGAAATACTTCCCCACCCAAATTTAAAGCTCAATCATTGGCTGAGTGTGTCTGGCTTTCTTGTCTTTTAGCATGAATTTCTCTGGGAAGTTTCTCAGTCCTTCGTATAGTTTAATTTCCAAAGATCTGTTTGGCAAATTGACCAAATATACTTGTTTCTACCTGAATCCAGCAGTGGATGTAGGTTAGTCTCAAGCCAGATTTTTCATCAAATACAATAGAATATATGCTTCCTGGATAGAGTGGTAGCTCTTCTCAAACTTAACTTTGTATTAGAATCACCTAAGGGGCTTAGAAGAGAACATAAAAGAAAAGTTTTAGGACATGGGGTTAGGCAAAATTTTTAGACATGACACCAAAAACACAATTCATAAAAGAAAAAAAAAATGATAGATGGGACTTCATCAAAATTAAAAGCTTTTGCTCTGTACAAGAAACTCTTAAGGGGATGAAAAGACAAGCTACAACCTGGGAGAAAATGCAAGTCATATATCCAGAGTATATGAAGAATTCTTAACATTCAACATTAATATAGTAAACTAATTTTGAAAATAATCAAAAGTTTGGACATTCACCAAAGAGGTTATAAGGATGGCAAATCAATATATTTTAAAAATGTTCAACATCATTAGCCATAAGAGAAATGTAAAGTTAAACCATAATGAGATACAACTACACACAAAAACAAAACATATTGACAATATCAAGTGCTGAAGAGGATGCAGAGCAAGTAGAACTCTCATACTTTGCTATTGGTGATGAAAATATGTAAAACACTTGGGCAGTTTTTAATAAGGTTAAACATATATGTACCATGACTCAGCAACTCTCACTTGTTGGAGGAATGAAAGCTATGTTCACAAAAAACCCTGTACACAAATGCTTATATAGCAGTCTCTCCGAAACCGAAAACAGCCCAAAGTTTTTCAGTGAATGAATGGATAAACTGTGATACATCTGTGCAATGAAATACCACTCAGCAATAGAAAGGAACAAGCTATTGATTCACGCCACAATTTGGATGAATCTCAAATGCATTATGCTGAGGAAAAGAAGCCAGTTTCAAAAGGTTGTATACTATGTGATTCCATTTATACGACATTCTCAAAAAGATAAATCTATAAACATGGAAAACAGATTAATGGTTACCAAGGGTTAGGAGTACGGGGAGGTATGGCTAAAAAGTAATGGCACGAGGGAGATGTTTGAGGTAATAGAAGGAACTCTCTCCATATCCTAATAATCGTGGTGGTTACTTGAATCTATACAAGTGCTAAAATTCATAGAACTGTACATGGAAAAAAAGTCAATTTGACTACATGATAATTTAAAAGGTAAAATTAATAATTAAAAAACCTAAAAACTCCACATGCTTACAAGTTATAAGGATCCAGATGAGTTTGTCAGGCTCTAGCTATACGAGCTCATTAGACAGTATCATTAGACATATTCTCTCTTTCTTTCTTCACTTCACAGTTAAAATCTAACCAGGCCTCTATATCAATGTGTTAAAAATTATTTGTGTGTAAAAGTGTTTATTTTCTTTGCTTTAATTGTGTTGGCTTCATTTTAAGACAAGTTCTCCCTATAATATGGAAAAAATGACCACCAGTAATTCCAGGTTTACATTTGCCCCACAAACAAAAAGAAATGTTCACTTTCCCAGGACATAAACGATTTCCACTGGCAAAGCTTATGTCCCATGTCCATTCCTGGATGCATCATTTTGGCCAGGAGATGGAATTCCATCTTTGTCCATGTCTGCTGTTGGGCCAGGGTTAGGGGCTGCCTCATTTACTTCTAGATAAGAATGAAGTGAGTGTAGTTAACCAAGGCATGCTGGACAGACAGAAACATATATCATCTACGGTGGACTTAGTGCTGGGAAAGATATTTAACTAATCTTTGTCTTAATTTGTCTATGAAAAAAGGGGATAATGATAGTACATTTTAAAAGCAATGACAGCATCTACCCACAAGTGAGCTGGATCACAGGCTGCTGCTCTATTTCTCTCAGCCATTTTTACAGGATGTTAACTATGGTTGAAGAGAATGAAGAAACAGTGCCATAGTACCTGCATTTCACACTTGTAAAAACGTAGAATGCTGGGACTGAAAGGGTCCATGAGAAGTCTTCTTTCCCATCTTTCTGATTTCAGGAAGGACTATACCTGTGTATTTCTAAAGGAAAGAAAAAAATACATATATATGTTTATGATTTTCATGGAATAATATTCTATTATAACACATCCTCAGGAATCTCAGAAATGTCTTAAATTCGACTAAGTCTTTCATGTTATTGCTTTCATGAAATAATATGAAAGCTCAGGTCCCATTAGTATTATTCTTTCTTTATTAATAATTTTTTAAAGGAGTAAATGAGCTGATCTTCACTCTATTTCAAATGTCATTATAGATAATATTGAAAAGTCTTTAAGTCATAAAATCCTTCAGCAATCATTTGTTCTTCATATACCAAATTCTTGTTCCACTAAACTTTATGTTTCACTTTTAATCCTTTAAATCTTCTTTTTTTTTCTGAACCCTTCAGAAATTCTGAACAACCCCCTTCAGGACAGAGGGAATGTGAGCTCTATAGATTTTCTCACTGACAACTAAAAACGCAGAAATGTCTTCAAAAGAGGAAACGAGCACAGGACCTGGAGATGAGGTTATTCCAGGATTCTAAGGGAGTCCCAACACTTTCCAGACCATCTGGTCTATATCTAATTGCTAATGGATTGAACGGATTTTTTTCATCCATAAATATAGCCTAAAGGGGAATTAAGCTGGATTTTTGAGAAAGCCTGGCACAAAAGAGCTGTTGTCAAAGAAAGCTAAAGAGGATAGTGATAATGTCAGTACATCAAATTGCAGAAAATACTATTTTCATTTCCTGATGGAGGAGAAATATAGAGCTGCTTATGTGAAGCATTTTCAAATTTATTCCCTCCTCCCTATAAGTCAGCCTCACTAATTAGAATCAATTTAATTTCTCCAACTCCTTTTAAAGAATGAATGCCAGCCAGTAGTCCATTTTTTTTTCTTCCTGAGAAAATGATACTGTAGCTTTAATTGTGCATGGAGCTAAAAAGGTTGCCATGGAGATGAAAATCTGTGTTGGGGCTGCTCCACTTCTCTGGCCTTGTTCTGAGCCTGAAGTGGAAGGTTCTGTTGTTAAAAGAACAGAATTTTAATTTCTGCCAATAAAAACTGTTTACTTTTTAATGCAATTTTGTTCCTGTTGCTATCTTTTATTTCATAAGAACAGTCAAGGTGCTCAAAATAACAATAATGAGAACGTTTTAGACTATTCGGTTTGTGATTGCTGGAGAGCCAGCCTCAAAAATGTGTCCCAACAGGCTCTGACGTTCAGTACAGGCTGCTGCCATAGTTTGGAAATGTTTGCCACCTAGTGGCGGAAGTTGAGAAATGCCGAAAGATGCGATAAACATTTCACGTTTTGGAAATTATGAAGCAAAAAGAAAAGAGAATAACTGTTCCCCAAAATAGATTCTTCCAAGGAATTATTTAATAGATTTTACGATCACTATTTCTACCTCTCGCACCTCTTTATGCTGTTGTCTGGAATACGTTTAAGAGTCAGCTCAAATGTTAATTACTCAATGCGAGGCTCCACAATTCCTTCCTTCTCGGTCCTCCTCAATCAGAATTAATTATTGCACTCCCACAGCATTTTGTTCTTGCCCCTATTACAATACCGATAACATTATATTTAGGGATTTGCGTGTGTGTCCATCTTCTGACAGATTCAGTAGTTCCCTGAGTGAAAAATGCTTTAACACTTTGTGATTTCTCTGCACCTATGGCGATAGTAGGGATATAGCAGGTTCCCAGTAAATGTTTACTAAATTGATTAATTGCCTCTACCCTCAGCCTCTTCTTGAACCACACTCCTCCTTACTCTCTTTATTCTATTGACTTTTTTTAGCTCCTCAGAAGAGGGGATGTCCTGCTACAAGACCTTTGCACACTGGTTTCCTTTGCCTGGAATAACATTCTTTCCTCCTCTTTTACCTGATTGACACTTACTCATCATAAGGCTCTCAATTCAGAAATTTCCTCTGGAAGGAAGCTTTCCTCTATCCCCCGATCCGTTGATTCTCTTTATGAGACACTCCCATTGTCTAATATTCTTAGTCCTTTTCACAGTTGTGATTTTATATTATCTGGGCAACTATTTAACTCATGTCTGCCTCCCCCAATATGTATGGAAGGGCTTTGAAAGCTGTAACTACACCTGCTTTGGTTCACTGTGGTTATCTCTAGTGCTGAAAAAATCAGGCTTAATTGTTAAATATAATTAAATTGAATATTTGCTCATGATTACATTTTTTGTATTTATTTTTATTGAGATATAATTGACATATAGCACTGTGTAAGTTTAAGGTGTAAAATGTAATAGTTTGATACATTTCTATATTGCAATATGATTACTACCTTGGCATTAGCTAGCACCTCTATCACGTGTGTCATTTCTTTTTTTGTGGTGGAAATGATTAAGATCTAGTCTCTTAGCAACTTTGAAATTTATAACACTATTTTTGTTATAATGACTATGATGTGCATTAGATCTCCAGGACTTATTTATCTACTGGTTGCCTGTTTGTACCTTTAAAAAACATCTCTCCACTTCGTCCCAGCTTCCCCTTCCACCCCGGCCCCACCTCGTGTCCTCAAGTCCATTCTCTACGTCTGTGTCTTTATTCCTGTCCTGCCACGAGGTTCATCAGAACCACTGTTTTTTAGATTCCATATATAGGTGTTAGCATAATGTATTCGTTTTTCTCTTTCTGACTTACTTCACTCTGTATGACAGTCTCTAGTTCCATCCACATCTCTACAAATGACCCAATTTTGTTCCTTTTTATGGCTGAGTAATATTCCACTGTATATATGTGCCGCATCTTCTTTACCCATTCATCTGTCGATGGACATTTAGGTTGCTTCCATGTCCTGCCTATTGTAAATAGTGCTGCAGTCAACATTGTGGTACATGTGTCTTTTTGAATTATGGTTTTCTCAGGGTAAGTGAGGGAGTAGCATTGACATATATACACTACCAAATGTAAAATAGATGGCTAGTGGGAAGCAGTTGCATAGCACAGGGAGATCAGCTCGGTGCTTTGTGACCACCTAGAGAGGTGGGATAGGGAGGGTGGGAGGGAGGCTCAAGAGGGAGGGGGTATGGGGATATATGTATACATATAGCTCATTCACTCTGTTATACAGCAGAAACTAACATAACATTGTAAAGTAATTATACTTCAATAAAGATGTAAAAAAAAGTACATCAAGGTACTATGGACCTACTGTGTGTCATCCCTAGCACTAGGTAATGAAGATACAAACAGAAATATTCATGGTCCTGGTTCTGATATTTTAAATGCTGATTAGCATTTAATCAGCATTTAAAATATGCATGATTCATCATAAGACTTTTCACTGAGCCTGTGAAAGGGTCCAGATCTGGGCTGTCTAGTATGGTAACCACATCACACTGGATTTCAAACATCTGTTAAGACAGAGAGATTGTAAACTATCTTGTGTATCTTTAAATGGCAATATTTGTGATATTAAAATAATGGACACAGAAAAAAAAAAATCTCTCCAATCCCCACCCCCACCCCTGGCCCCTGGTAACCACCATTCTACTCTCTGTTTTTACAGATTTGGCTTTTTATGAGTCCACATCTTAGTGATATCATGAAGTATTTGTCTTTTTCTCTCTGACTTATGTCACTTAGCATAATGCCCTCAAGATTCATCCCATGATCACATTTTTAAATGTTCCACAAAAATAATTCTACAAGAAGAGTTATCGTCAGAGAATTTTTAATCTTGTTGAAAAAAAGAGCACATTTTGACTAAATTTATTTGAAAGGAACAATCTTCATTTGAATAGTTTATTGAAGGATGAAAAAATAAATAAACCATCTATGTATCTATCCATCTATCATCTATCCATCCATATCTATCTATCTTCAAGACACTCTGGTATGTTTTGCCGTGGGATTTTCACAGGCTCCTTTCAGTCAGTAAACATACAAACAACCAAAAGAATGTGTGTGTTCTATAGCAAAAGAACACAGACTTTGGAGTCAGGTTTGGTTTCAAATAGCTTGGCTATTTCCAAGCTATGAGATATCGATGATGTAGCCTCTAAGAATTTCAGTTTACTCATCTGTAAAATGGGACTAACAAAAACTGTTTTGCAGAACAGTTACAGAGATTAACGCACCCTTATTTTTAAATCATCCTTGTTAATCCTTGCTAACCAAGGCAAGTACCTGCTATATGCTAGGAAAGCAAAAATAAATAAGATAGTGTCCTGGAACCCAAGATCTTATGACAGAGGTCAATACATAAACCAGTGATTATGAAGAGGGCTAACAGTGCTGTAAATGGTAACTGCAGTGGGAGGTAACAGTGAGAGGAACAGGGTAAGTCAGGAGCATACGTGGTGCTGGCAGTGGGGCGCCTGGATCAATTTTCTCTTACAGTAGAGGCATATTGGTTAATACATGTTCTAGCACACTGGCTGAGCCACTAGCTGTGTGATTTGTTTAATCTCTGCATGCCTCAGTTTTGTCCTCTGTAGTAATAGTAGCAGCAAGAACTTGCAAAGCACTTACTATGTGCCAGGCATTCTTCTAAATGCTTTATGTGTCTTAACTCCCTTAATGCTTATAAACAACCTCATTTTATGGAAAAGAAACAGAGGATAAAGTTAAGTAACAAATATCTTGCTAAAAGTCACAGAAATAATAAAAATGGCAGAGCTGAGATTCAAATCCAGGCATCTGGCACCAGAGTTCCATGCTTATCGTAACTGTGTAAAGTGCAATTCATAATAATAATAACTACATGTTCAGCAGTTTACATATTGTCTGGCACATAGGAAGCATTTGATAAGTTTTAGCTTTTATTACTATTAGATAATTCTGGTTAATGGAAATATTCATTTACTTCAAAGTGATTTTTTAAATTTAGTTAATTCTCAGGGAAATATTTTAAAATTTTGTTTCTCTAGTTTTTACCAATAGATGTAGGCAGATCACTAATCATGGGCAGTGTTTTTGCCTTTCAAGAGCCCTCTTGTGGAAAAGTATAATGATTCAGGGTAGCATTTTTATTCATCTGAGAATTGTCATATACCTGGAAGAAATACTAAATGTAAAGAAAATCCATTAATATTTTTTAATTTAGCATCACATTTCATTTCACTGAATGTAGCAAATATATTTCATTATTGATGACTCACATTATAAAATTAAGTAGGTAAAGCATTGCAGTGCTGTAAAAAATTAAAAAGCAATTCCAGGGAAAAACTGAAATCTATTTACTTAAAGTCACAATAGAGCGAACTTTCTATGACTTCACAAGTAGCTTCTATTAACATTTTAAATTGTCAAAAATTTTCTAAGGTAAACATTACAGGTAAAAATCTACTTATCTAAAGAAAATAATTGCAACAGTAGCATGTAGTATGAGATGATAATGTGCTATCCTTTTGTGTCACTTATTCATTTTAAAACAAGTTTGACTAAGGAATTAACCTTGAACAACAAATAACCCTGTATATGTTTAAATATGTTACAGTGTTTAAAAGGTTTTTAGAGCAATTAAAGGTATGAACTGATTAAATATTAGTATCTGGATGAATCATTTATTAGATGACTCTACTGTGAGAGCTAATGCATGCCTTTATTGGAGAAAATACTCCCCTGGCAACAGGTATTTATTTGTCTCTAATGTCTCTAGTTTGTTATTGTAGAAATGTTTATCACAGTAACTTTATATCTTTCATTTACAAAATGATGCTGTTATCTGCTCTCAAAGCAGGGAGACATGCACTTTCTAACTCATGATTCTGAAACATGAGTAGTGATAGTTTTCTGTGATTTCTTGGGTTTTTACCATCTCCACTCTGAAAATAGAGATGGTATGAAGAACTTACAATCTTTTCCAAATAAAAATACACATGGTCAATGGATCTTTTAGATATGACCTTACTATTTAAGTAATCTCCAAACTTCATTAATTTAACTTATTAGGAAGAGCTCAACCTTAACTTCTATTGAGTTTCCTTCCAACGAAGATGTTCATTGAGCATCTACACTCTTACTCAGATAATATGCTAATGTTTTATGGCCATTATCTCTTATAACCTTCACAATAAGGAAACATCATCAGTCAGAGTAATTAAGTTGGTCAAGGTCCTAGAACAAGTAGATGCAGAGCTGAGACTGGAACCCAAAACTGTCTAACTTAACTGTGGTTTCCCAGGTTTTTTGGGTTCTGCACCCAATTTCAATGTTGAGGGGGTAGATTTCCCCCTGCACTACCAAGAAATTCTCAGACACTAGCAGGGTGTCCAAGAATTCAACTCAATTCTGACACTACCTATCCAAACATAGAATCAGATTCCACAGGTAAAAGGCTCAGTCCCACGAGACCGCCTTCCACTGTAGACATCAGTGGTAAGTCCAGGTTGTTACCTGTGCTTCTGACCCAAATAACTATAAATCAGAGGTTCCCACAATGCCCTCCTTGGGTTTGCTTAATTTGCAAGAGTGGTTCACAAAACTCAGGAAACCTGTTTACTCATTAGACTTCCAATTTATTATAAAGGATACTGAAGGATACAAATCAACAGCCAGATGAAGAGAGATACATAGGGCGAGGTTTCAAACAAAGGAGCTTCTGTCCACAGGGAGTTTGGAGCCTGGCCTGGTGGCTAATGGAAGTGTTCTGATTCCTCAGCCTAGAAACTCTCCAAACTCCTCCTTTTGGTTTTTATGGAGGTTTCATTTCATAGGCATGATTGATAAATTCCCTGGCCATTGGTAATTGAATCAACTTCTATCCCCTTTGCCCTCCCTGGAAATCAGGGGTTGGGGCTAAAAGTTCTACCCCTCTATTCAAGGTTGGCACCCCTGGCAACCAACTCCCATCCTTAGGTGCTTTCCAAACTTCACCTCCTTAACATAAAACCAGTTGCGGTGGAAAAGGCTTGTTATGAATAGCAAGACACCCATTTCACTTTTATGGCTCTAAAACATTTTCAAGAACTGGGAACAGGATACAAAATATTATAACAAAAGTTGTTCCCATGGCTCCTATTGCTCAGGAAATTCCAAGGGTATGGGGAACTATGAGCCAGGAACTATGGAGGAAGACCAGCTATATATTTCTCAGTTTGGTCATCTGAGTGATCAAATGTATATTTATTATAAGTCACAGTATTGCACCAGCAACTTCCCAGTGGCTTTCTTGGTGCCTCAGGTACTGCCAAGCTTGGGAGGAAAGAATATGAGAGGTGTTTGAGCTGGGATGACTTGGGTTCTCAGCATGTTCCAGAGAACCTTTCCTTTTATATATTTTGTATCTTGGAGTTCTCTAAAATGTCTTATTTGTCAAAAGAGTTCTGCAACTAAAAACCACTTGCCGTAGACTGAATGTTTGCATTCCCCCCAATTTCTTGTGTAGAAACACAATCCCTAATATGACGGTACTAGAAGGTGGGCTTTGGGGGAGGTGATTAGGTCATAAGGGCAGAACCCTTATAAATGGAATTAACCCCCTTATAAAAAGGCTGAAGAAAACTCCTTTACCCCTTCACCATGTGAGGTAAAGTCAGAAGACAGCTGTCAATGAGGACAGGGATCTCAGCAAACGCCTAATCTGCCAGCACCATGATCTCAGACTTCCCAGCCTCCAGAACTGTGAGAAATAAATGCTTATTATTTACAAGCCACCTAATTATTGGCATTTTTCTCACAGCAGCCCAAATGGACTAAGACATCACTCTATACATGCTGCCTTTTAATTTGTATCCCACTGAATAGATACAAGTTCCCTTCAGTGACTTTGTTTACTACCATCACCACGTTTCCCCACCAATAATGATTTTGTATTTTATCAATAAACCAATGGTTTAGTGAAGGTACAGTGGTTATTAGTGGGAATTTTAGGGTCTCTGGCAGGACTGGGGTGTTATTTGGTCCAAACCAGAGCTTTATCTATTTATCAAACCAACAGTTGTTGAATTTTCAATCTTGTTTTTCCGCTTCTGGGGCCAATTGTTGGGCTTTACTAGCCAGTTTTTCTAAGTTATCATTTGGGGAAATATCCCTTTGGACCATGATAGAGATTTGACTGCTGTAGTTTTCTTTAAGGGCAGCATTCCTTGCAGAAATGTCAGCAAGGTGATTACTTTAGCTTCCAGAGAGTCATGTTTAGAATGCCCTGGAATCATTTTTTTTTGTATTTTATTTATTTATTTTTATACAGCAGGTACTTATTAGTCATCCATTTTATCCACATCAGTGTATACATGTCAATCCCAATCTCCCATTTCACCACACCACCACCACCACCACCACCCACTTTCCCCGCTTGGTGTCCATACGTTTGTTCTCTACATCTGTGTCTCTAATTCTGACTTGCAAATTTGTCATTCTGTAGCATTTTTTAGACTCCACATATATGCGTTAATATATGATATTTGTTTTTCTCTTTCTGACTTACTTCACTCTGCATGACAGTCTCTAGATCCATTCACGTCTCTACAGATGACCCAGTTTCATTCCTTTTTATGGCTGAGTAATATTCCATTGTATATATGTACCACAACTTCTTTATCCATTCGTCTGTCGATGGGTATTTAGGTTGCTTCCATGACTGGGCTATTATAAGTAGTGCTGCAATGAAGATTGGGGTGCATGTGTCTTTTTGAATTATGGTTTTCTCTGGGTATATGCCCAGTAGTGGGATTGCTGGGTCATATGGTAATTCTATTTCTAATTTTTTAAGGAACTTCCATATTGTTCTCCATAGTGGCTGTATCAATTTACATTCCCACCAACAGTGCATGAGGGTTCCCTTTTCTCCACACCCTCTCCAGCATTTGTTGTTTGTAGATTTTCTGATGATGTCCATTCTGACCAGTGTGAGGTGATACCTCATTGTAGTTTTGATTTGCATTTCTCTAATCATTAGTGATGTTGAGCAGCTTCTCATGTGCCTCTTGGCCATCTGTATGTCTTCTTTGGAGAAATGTCTATTTAGGTCTTCTGCCCATTTTTTGATTGGGTTGTTTGTTTTTTAATATTGAGCTGCATGAGCTGTTTATATATTTTGGAGATTAATCCTTTGTCCACTGATTCATTTGCAAATATTTTCTCCCATTCTGAGGGTTGTCTTTTCCTCTTGTTTATGGTTTCCTTTGCTGTGCAAAAGCTTTGAAGTTTCATTAGGTCCCATTTGTTTATTTTTGTTTTTATTTCCATTTCTCTAAGAGGTGGGTCAAAAAGGATCTTGCTGTGATTTATGTCATAGAGTGATCTGCCTATGTTTTCCTCTAAGAGTTTTATAGTGTCCTGTCTTACATTTAGGTCTTTAATCCATTGTGAGTTTATGTTTGTGTATGGTGTTAGGGAGTGTTAATTTCATTCTTTTACATGTACTTGTCCAGTTTTCTCAGCACCACTTATGAAGAGACTGTCTTTTCTCCATTGTATATCCTTGCCTACTTTGTCATAGATTAGTTGACCATAGGTGCGTGGGTTTATCTCTGGGCTTTCTACACTGTTCCATTGATCCATATTTCTGTTTTTGTGCCAGTACCATAGTGTCTTGATTACTGTAGCTTTGTAGTATAGTCTGAAGTCAGGGAGTCTGATTCATCCAGCTCCATTTCTTTCCCTCAAGATTGCTCTGGCTATTTGGGGTCTTTTGTGTCTCCATACAAATTTTTTTTTTAATTTATTTATATTTATTTTTGGCTGTGTTGGGTCTTCGTTTCTGTGCGAGGGCTTTCTCCAGCTGTGGCGAGCGGGGGCCACTCCTCATCGTGGTGCGCGGGCCTCTCACTGTCGCGGCCTCTCCCGTTGCGGAGCACAGGCTCCAGACGTGCAGGCTCAGTAGTTGTGGCTCACGGGCTTAGTTGCTCCGCGGCATGTGGGATCCTCCCAGACCAGGGCTCGAACCCGTGTCTCCTGCATTGGCAGGCAGATTCTTAACCACTGCACCACCAGGGAAGCCCCTCTCCATACAAATGTTAAGATTTTTGGTTCTAGTTCTGTAAAAAATGTCATTGGTAATTTGTTAGGGATTGCACTGAATCTGTAGATTGCTTTGGGTAGTATAGTCATTTTCACAATATTGATTCTTCCATTCCAAGAACATGGTATATCTCTCCATCTGTTTGTGTCATCTTTGATTTCTTTCATCAGTGTCTTATACTTTTCTGAGTATAGGTCTTTTACCTCCTTAGGTAGGTTTATTGCTAGGTATTTTATTCTTTCTGTTGCAATGGTGAAAGGGATTGTTTCCTTAATTTCTCTTTCTGATCTTTTGTTGTTAGTGTATAGGAATGCAAGAGATTCCTCTGCATTAATTTTGCATCCTGCAACTTCAACAAATTCATTGATTAGCTCTAGTAGTTTTCTGGTGGCATCTTTAGGATTATCTATGTATAGTTATCATGTCATCTGCAAACAGTAACAGTTTTACTTCTTCTTTTCCAATTTGTATTCTTTTTATTTCTTTTTCGTGGCCAGGACTTCCAAAACTACATTGAATAATAGTGGGCGAGAGTGGACATCCTTGTCTTGTTCCTGATCTTAGAGGAAATGTTTTCAGATTTTCACCATTGAGAATGATGATTGTTGTGGGTTTGTCATATATGGCCTTTATTATGTTGGGGTAGGTTCCCTCTATGCCCACTTTCTGGAGAGTTGTTATCATAGATCAGTGTTAAATTTTGTCAAAAGCTTTTTCTGCATCTATTGAGATGATCATATGGTTTTATTCTTCAGTTTGATAATATGGGGTATCACATTGATTGATTTGCGTATATTGAAGAATCCTTGCATCTCTGAGATAAATCCCACTTGATCATGATGTATGATCCTTTTAATGTGTTGTTGGATTCTGTTTGCTAGTATTTTGTTGAGGATTTTTGCATGTATATTCATCAGTGATATTGGTCTGTAATTTTCTTTTTTTGTAGTATCTCTGTCTGGTCTTGGAATCAGGTTGATGGCGGCCTCGTAGAATGAGTTTGGGAGTGTTCCTTCCTCTGCGAATTTTTTGGAAGAGTTTGGGAAGGATGGGTGTTAGCTCTTCTCTAAATATTTGATAGAATTCACCTGTGAAGCCATCTGGTCCTGGAATTTTGTTTGTTGGAATATTTTTAATCACAGTTTCAATTTCATTACTTGTGATTGGTCTGTTCATATTTTCTGTTTCTTCCTGGTTCAGTCTTGGAAGGTTATACCCTTCTAAGAATTTGTCCAGTTTTTCCAGGTTGTCCATTTTGTTGGAGTTGCTTGTAGTAGTCTCTTAGGATGCTTTGTATTTCTGTGGTGTCTGTTGTAACTTCTCCTTTTTCATTTCTAATTTTATTGATTTGAGTCCTCTCCCTCTTTTTCTTGATCAGTCTGCCTAAAGGTTCATCAGTTTTGCTTATCTTCTCAAAGAACCAGCTTTTAGTTTTATTGATCTTTGCTATTGTTTTCTTTGTTTCTATTTCATTTATTTATGCTTTGATCTTTATGATTTCTTTCCTTCTACTAACTTTGGGTTTTGTTTGTTCTTCTTTCTCTAGTTCCTTTAGGTGTAAGGTTAGATTGTTTATTTGAGATTTTTCTTGTTTCTTGTGGTAGGATGGCATTGCTACAAACTTCCCTTTTAGGATTGCTTTTGCTGCATCCCATAGGTTTTGGTTCATCATGTTTTCATTGTCATTTGTCTCTAGGTATTTTTTGATTTCTTCTCTGATTTCTTCAGTAATTTCTTGGTTATTTAGTAATGCATTGTTTGGCCTCCATGTGTTTGTGTTTTTTATGTTTTTTTCCCTGTAATTGATTTCTAATCTCATAGCATTGTGGTCAGAAAAGATGCTTGATATGATTTCAAATTTCTTAAATTTACTGAGGCTTGATTTGTGACCCAAGATGTGATCTATCCTGGAGAATGTTCCGTGTGCACTTGAGAAGAAAGGGTAATCTGCTGTTTTTTGGATGGAATGTCCTATAAATACCAATTAAATCTAGCTGGTCTACTGTGGCATTTAAAGTTTGTGTTTCCTTATTAATTTTCCCTCTGGATGATCTGTCCATTGGTGTAAGTGAGGTGTTAAAGTCCCCCACTATTACTGTGTTACTGTGTTGATTTCCTTTTTTATACCTGTTAGCATTTGCCTGATGTAATGAGGTGCTCCTATGTTGGGTGCATAAATATTTATAATTGTTATATCTTCTTCTCAGATGATCCCTTGATCATTATGTAGTGTCCTTCCTTGTCTCTTGTCACATTCTTTATTTTAAAGTCTATTTTATCTGATATGAGTATTGCTACTCCAGCTTCCTTTTGATTTCCATTTGCATGGAATATCTTTTTCTGTACCCTCACTTTCAGTCTGTATGTGTCCTTAGGTCTGAAGTGGGTCTCTTGTAGACAGCATATATACAGGTCTTGTTTTTGTATCCATTCAGCCAGTCTGTGTCATTTGGTTGGAGCATTTAATCCATTCACATTTAAGGTAATTATTGATATGTGTGTTCCTATTAGCATTTTCTTAATTGTTTTGGGTTTGTTATTGTAGGTCTTTTCTTTCTCTTGTGTTTCTTGCCTAGACAAGTTCCTTTAGCATTTGTTGTAGAGCTGGTTTGGTGATGCTGAATTCTCTTAGCTTTTGCTTGTCTATAAAGCTTTTGATTTCTCCACCGATTCTGAATGAGATCCTTGCTGAGTAGAGTAATCTTCGTTGTAGGTTCTTCCCTTTCATCACTTTAAGTATATCATGCCACTCCCTTCTGGCTTGTAGAGTTTCTGCTGAGAAATCAGCTGTTAACCTTATGGTAGTTCCCTTGTATGTTATTTGTCGTTTTTCCCTTGTTGCTTTTAATAATTTTTCTTTGTTTTTAATCTTTATCAATTCAATTACTATGTGTCTCAGTGTGTTTCTCCTTGGGTTTATCCTGCCTGAGACTCTGTGCGGTTCCTGGACTTGGGTGACTATTTCCTTTCCCATGTTAGGGAAGTTTTCGGCAATAATCTCTTCAAATATTTTCTCGGGTCCTTTCTCTCTCTCTTCTCCTTCTGGGACCCCTATAATGCAAATGTTGGTGTTTTTAATTTTGTCCCAGAGGTCTCTTAGGCTGCCCTCATTTCTTTTCATTCTTTTTTTCTTTATTCTGTTCCATGACAGTGAATTCCACCATTCTGTCTTCCAGGTCACTTATCCGTTCTTCTGCCTCAGTTATTCTGCTATTGCTTCCTTCTAGTGTATTTTTCATTTCATTTATTGTATTGTTCATCTCTGTTTGTTTGTTCTTTAATTCTTCTATGTGTTTGTTCTTTAATTCTTCTAGGACTTTGTTAAACATTTCTTGCATCTTCTCGATCTTTGCCTCCATTCTTTTTCCAAGGTCTTGGATCATCTTCACTATCATTATTCTGAATTCTTTTTCTGGAAGGTTGCCTATCTCCACTTCATTTAGTTGTTTTTCTGGGATCTTATCTTGTTCCTTCATCTGGTACATAGTCCTCTGCCTTTTCATTTTGTCTAACTTTCTGTGAATGTGGTTTTCGTTCCACAGGCTGCAGGACTGTAGTTCTTCTTGCTTCTGCTGTCTGCCCACTGGTGAATGAGGCTATCTAAGAGGCTTGTGCAAGCTTCCTGATGGCAGGGACTGGTGGTGGGTAGAGCTGGGTGTTGCCCTGGTGGGCAGAGCTCAGTAAAACTTTAATCTGCTTGTTTGCTGATGGGTGGGGGCTGAGTTTCCTCCCTGTTGGTTGGTTGGCCTGAGGCAACCCAGCACTGGAGGCTACAGGCTCTTTGGTGGGGCTAATGGCAGACTCCAGGAAGGCTCATGCCAAGGAGTATTTCCCAGAACTTCTGCTGCCAGTGTCCTTGTCCCCACAGTGAGCCAGAGACACCCCCTGCCTCTGCAGGAGACCCCCAACACTAGCAGGTAGGTCTGGTTCAGTCTCCTATGGGGTCACTGCTCCTTCCCCTGGGTCCTGATGTGCACACTACTTTGTGTGTGCCCTCCAAGAGTGGAGTTTCTGTTTCCCCCAGTCCTGTCAAAGTTCTGCAATCGAATCCCACTAGGTTTCAAAGTCTGATTCTCTGGGAATTCCTCCTCCTGTTGCCGGACCCCCAGTTTGGGAAGCCTGAAATGGGGCTCAGAACCTTCACTCCAGTGGGTGGACTTCTGTGATACAGTTGTTCTCCAGTTTGTGAGTTATCCACCCAGCAGTTATGGGATTTGATTTTATTGTGATTCACCCCTCCTACTGTCTCATTGAAGCTTCTCCTTTGTCTCTGGATGTGGGGTATCTTTTTTGGTGATTTCCAGAGTCTTCCTGTTGATGATTGTTCAGCAGTTAGTTATGATTTTAGTGCTCTCACAAGAGGGAATCTGGAATCTTAATAATAGCTAAAGTGGCAGGTAAAAGTATTGTATCGAATAATTCCTGAATATAAGGGCCATTTTAAATTTTATTTCCACTGGCAGTAGGGAAGCCACATTGCTTGAACAGTATTCTAAAATCATGAGCTACTCCAAAAGCATATCTACTACCAATATAAATATTAGCAGTCTTGCCCTTGGCTAAATTACAAGCCCATGTAAGAGCATATATTCATCCTTTTGGGCCAAAGTAGCCATAGGTAAATGTGCTGCCTCAACAATATCAAGAGGATTTGCAATAGCATACTCAGCACAATATTTGCCATTGTCATCTTTTAAATAAGAACCATCCATTAAATGTAAGAAGTCAGCAATATTCAAAGGAATTTCCCTCAGATCATCATGAGGAGTTAGGAGGTGGTCCATCAGTGTTAAAGTGTTGTGACAGACTTTGTCAGAGACAGAGGGGAGAACAGTAGCTGGGTTAAGGTTATTACAGCATAAAAGAGTTATGAGAGGAGCAGTTAACAAAAGGACTTGCTCAGGAGAGCTTCTACTGCACAAAGTACAAAAATGGTTAAAGGGAATCCACAATGATTTTCTTGGTGGCCTTAACCAAAAGGTCAACGGCCATGATGGCTCTAAGGCAAGGGGGGTATCTCCATAACACATGGTCCATTTCTGGCTATAATACGCTATGGGTCAATGGTGGTCCCCATATTTTGGGTGAGTATCCCACTGGTGTTCCCTTCCTTTTCATATACAAAAAGGAAAGAGGGAATCTGATCATTGGGATGCCCAAGGGAAGATGGGTTCATCAAACTCTCCTTTAAAGCCTTTAAGTTTATGTCGTCTGATTCTTCCCATAAAATTGGGTCAGAGTTGGTGTTTTGTAGTAAAACATACAGAAGTTTGGCCATTTGGAATCCAATTTTGGTGATAATCAACCAGCCTGAGAAAACCTCACAGTTGGCACTTACTTTTGGGTTTTGGAAAACTTAGGACACGATGAAGACTATCTGGATCAAGATGTAGCGCTTGTTCTGATATCAGGTGCTCTAAATATCAAACCTGGGTTGGGCAAAATGCAATTTTTCTTTGTTGACTTTATGTACCTTTAAGATTAAAAGCTTTAGCAAGTGGATGCTGTCTCCCTGTAAGGAGGCTTGAGAAGGATATCAAAGAAGCAAATAATCAACATATTGCAACAAAGTAGAACCCTTAGGATGATTTTATATCATCCAGATCAGCCTTCAGGATTTATGAGAAATAAGAAGGACTCTCAGTAAAATCCTGAGACATTACTGTCCAGGTGAATTGTTTTTCTCTCCAGGTGAAAGTTAAAAGGTATTGGCTAGCTTCATCCTTTGGAATACTAAAGAATACACTGAATAAATCAATTATAATAAAGAATTTGCTTCCAGAGGGCATGGATGTTAGTAGTGTACGAAGGTTAGAAGTAATGATGTCGAGGGATAATAGTGTTGTTTATTGTTCAGAAGTCCTAGACAAACCTTCACCCTTGGCCCTGAGGTTTTCTCATGGGTAAAATGGGAGTGTCACAGGGACTAGTACAAGGGATAATGAGGCAGGAGTGAACAAGATGGCAGAGTAGGAGGCCTCTGCGCTCCCCTCCGCCAATGGGCACACCAAAATTAAACTCTTTACGGAGCAACTATTGATAAGAACAACCTAAAGACTAGCAGCAAAGACTTTCCAGAGCTAGAGGTACAAAGAAGGAATCACAATGAGATGGGTAGGAGGGGCAGAGTCACAGTATAGTCAAGACACAACCCTGTTCCTAAGAGGAAGGAAAATCCTAAACCCAACTACTAAATAATGTAAAAATGGAAATTCAGGGAGGCTAAGTGACATGCTCAGGGTTATCTTCCAAGCCAGCAGTGTTACTGAGAAAACTCCAGGAGCCTCCTACGTCCTTTCCCAGTGCTCTAGTTTACAATATGATTCCATGGCTGAGTGCCCAATTATACTCATAGAAAAACACCATAGAAGCATATTTTTGTATTTTGTATTGTATTTCTCTCTTTTGAAGGGAATAGTTTTTGTTATCAGAAGCCTGTCACTTTCTTCTAATAATCGAGTCCCTAATACATTTTCAAGTAGAATTTCTTTTAAAGAAGCCTTGTGCATGGCAGTCTTATTGTTTGGAAGCTCAATTTGTTCCAGAGATAAATCTCTGAGTAAAACAAATGGTATGTTCTGTGAAAAACCTCACAGCTATAGTTTTTCTTCCTGCTTCTGTCAAAAGAGATAAAACTAGAGAAATACACAGGAAGATAACCTAGTTAAGATGCATTGGAAATCTCAACATTCAATGTTATTTACAACTAGCAATGGAATGAAACACACCCAAAAATAGATTAAGGAGGAATAATTAAATTGAAGGGTGAGATGGTAGGAAGAGATGAAGAAAGAGAGAAAGAAGAAGGGAAAGAAAGAAAGGAAAAGGGAAAAGAAACTCAGTTTTTACATAACTACATCAAAAGGCTAAGCACCGGGCTTCCCTGGTGGCGCAGTGGTTGAGAATCTGCCTGCCAATGCAGGGGACACAGGTTCGAGCCCTGGTCTGGGAAGATCCCACATGCCGCGGAGCAACTAGGCCCGTGAGCCACAACTACTGAGCCTGCGCATCTGGAGCCTGTGCTCCGCAACAAGAGAGGCCGCGATAGTGAGAGGCCCGCGCACCGCGATGAAGAGTGGCTTCCGCTTGCCGCAACTGGAGAAAGCTCTCGCACAGAAACGAAGACCCAATGCAGCCATAAATAAATAAATAAATAAATAAATTTTAAAAAACAAAACAAAACAAAAGGCTAAGCACCTTGTCCTAGATTAGTATAGTCCATGGGGAGCTTTGAAATTACAGAAGTGAGTATTACTATAGCTCTCATTATTGAGTATCTACTAGGTAGGTACTGAGAGCTTTAAGTGTATTAGCTTTGATCTTCACAACAACATTGCAAGTTAATTATTATTATCTCTACTTTATAGATAAGGATACTGAGACTCAAACAGGCCAAGTAACTTTCCCATAGACACAGAGCTAACAAGTGTTGGAGATGAGTCAATCCTTTTATCTGTTTTGTTCCAGAACCCAAGCCTTTTTTTCCTTATGCTGTGCAGCCTCTGGAAACTGCCTCAAATGTGAATACATTTGCTAAAATCAGCCACAGGAACTTGTCTTTTGTGTACTACATTAAAATACACAAATAAACTACTCACATCCCATCTCCAGGAGATGTCTCTTTTCAGGTTGTTTTTGTGTATTCACTACCTCTATCTCTTATGAACATCCCTTACCTGGGCTACCATTAGGAAATATAACACAGAAGCTTAGATTTAACTATCGCTTTCAATGCCTGGATGGGGAGCTACTTTCTCTTAGATAAGAAATACATTGCTGTCAGTCATTACCAGGAAAGGTAACTGACTCAGGATGGCAGACACCTTGCAAAAGGCCTGGGACACCATAAGAGATAGCCAACCAGGTAGAAAGTGGTGGCAACTTCTAATCCTACTCACTTTCATTCACAGAATATGAAAGTTTCAGAACTGCAAACTACAAGAACCTTTTGGGGTAGTAAAAATAAGATCACCTACATAAACCATGGATTGCTGTCCGGAGTGAACTCATATAATTCTCTAAACTGGCATTATATGAGTAAAAAAATATTTCTTTGGCAAAATATTTCTGTCCTATTGCCATAGTGATAATTGCATTTTCTTCTTTCTATCACATGTGTGCTTTTTAAAAATTTGACCTATTTCTGGTATGTATTTTATAAATGGAAAGAAAACTCAAGTTGATGTAATAGTAGCATCTGGTTTTCCAGAATAAATAGTTTATACTTATTAGATTGATATTTTCCCCTTCTTTTTCTTTTCATTATTAGTAAGAGAAGCCCTTTTGGGTATGTTTTGATTTTAAATATTAGGTCAATACATTTTGAATCACATTTCTAAAATCAAATTTTCAACCCTGAAGCAAGTTATCTATTCCAATTGCTAAGACAAATTCAGCTGTTTCTGAATTAGAAATAAAAAATATAGAGAGAATTAGGTTTAAATATTTTACTTAATCAAATATTTTCTGTGATAAGATTTAGTAAAAATATTTGTGAAGCCTGTATTCAGTGGTTTTAGTTTTTGTTTCAAGGAACTTTGAAAGCACTGAGTTCAATTTATTATTTTCACCAGATAAGGAACAGTTAAATTTCCCAAAATCTACTGTAGGTGAATGTATGAGTTAATATGTATCCCTTAGAATTTGTCTAAATGTTATTTTTCAAACTAAACAGACTGTAGTTTGAGGGAAGAAATGAGGCATAGTGATAAAAAATGATATTTTAGAGACCTCCCTGTCAATGATGTAAGAAAAATAAAATCTTGGTTTATAATTACAGACACACACACACACACAAGCACACTTATACACACTCCTAATTTCTAAAAAAATGAAAATCAATTCAATTGCCTCTGAAATTGACCAACAAAAAAAAAATTCTCAGTGATTAAAAATAATAAGAAAGAAAATAAGGATATTTGGCCACCTAAGCTAGGGATGTTCAAAGAATTTTTCTGTCTTTTAATATATTCACCAGGTTACCTTTTTTTTTTTTTATTTTAACATCTTTATTGGAGTATAATTGCTTTACAGTGGTGTGTTAGTTTCTGCTTTATAACAAAGTGAATCAGTTATACATATACATATGTTCCCATATCTCTTCCCTCTTGCATCTCCCTCCCTCCCACCCTCCCTATCCCACCCCTCTAGGTGGTCACAAAGCACTGAGCTGATCTCCTTGTGCTATGCAGCTGTTTCCCACTAGCTATCTATTTTACATTTGGTAGTGTATATATGTCCATGCCACTCTCTCACTTCGTCCCAGCTTACCCTTCCCCCTCCCCGTGTCCTCAAGTTCATTCTCTACATCTGCGTCTTTATTCCTGTCCTGCCCCTAGGTTCTTCTTTTTTTTTTAGATTCCATACATATATGTTAGCACACAGTGTTTGTTTTTCTCTTTCTGACTTACTTCACTCTGTATGACAGTCTCTAGGTCCATCCACCTCACTACAAATAACTCAATTTCGTTTCTTTTTATGGCTGAGTAATATTCCATTGTATATATGTGCCACATCTTCTTTATCTATTCATCTCTCGATGGACACCTAGGTTGCTTCCATGTCCTGGCTATTGTAAATAGAGCTGCAATGAACAATGTGGTGCATGACCCTTTTTGAATTATGGTTTTCTCAGGGTATATGCCCCATAGTGGGATTGCTGGGTCATATGGTAGTTCTATTTTTAGTTTTTTAAGGAACCTCCATACTGTTCTCCATAGTGGCTGTATCAATTTACATTCCCACTAGCAGTGCAAGAGGGTTCCCTTTTCTCCACACCCTCTCCAGCATTTATTGTTTGTAGATTTTTTGATGATGGCCATTCTGAATGGTATGAGGTGATACCTCATTGTAGTTTTCTATGTAGTTTTCTAATCATTTCTCTAATGATTAGTGATGTTGAGCATCCTTTCATGTGTTTGTTGGCAATCTGTGTATGTTCTTTGGAGAAATGTGGAGTGAGAATAGAAATGTCTAGTTTATATTTTAAAATAAGTCCTGCATTGTATATTTTTTACATATATACTCATTTAGCAAGAAAATACCTCAGCATAAACTTTGAAATATAAAGAACTCAAATGTCAAGTTCTATTATGAAAACACAGAAAATTTTAAAACTTGTATATGTGAGAATATTTTTTCTTTGAAAAACCTCAAGGTTTTTCATTCTTTTTGTGTATATGGAATTAATCATTATATTATGAGAACTGGACCAGTTTTATTGACTTTATCTGATAAATTCCGTTGATATTAGTAAGATTTTATCCGAAAAAAGTTTTAATAATGCTGTTTTGAAATATGAATAAACAATAGAAATTCAATAATAATTGTTATATCCACTTTGATTGGAACCAGCTAGACTTCAGAAGTTTAACAAACATTATTTTTCTTTAGTCTTTAGAGGAATTCCCCAAGGTAGGTATTAACCTTATTTTACAAATGAGAAGAGTAAACATGCTGAAGTTAAGTAACTAGCCAAGTCACGGATCACGGAATTTGTGAATCAACCCCAAGACTGATTTCAAAGCCTGTGCTTTTGCCACTAAACTGTCTTTCCTGTAAACAAAATGCTTATTTTCTGCCACTGCCAACAATTTTAGTGTCAATTTTAGGTTACATTGCATCTGCTTATAGTCTCTTCTCTACTTAGATCAGTCAGGAGAGCCTAGGATTTGCTGTGGTAACAATTTTAACTCTGAAATGTCCATGACTTTATATAACCGAGGTTTATTTCTCAATCACCCGCAGGCACTGTTGAGTTGGCGGCATGAGCTCTGCTCCACGGGTCACTAAAGGTCCCAGGGTGACGGAGGCTCTACCATGTGTCATCTCACATGTGCCACATAAGATGGAGAGAGGGAGTAGAGCACGGCACAGACTTCTCGGTGCCTTAACCTGGAATGACACAGATCACTTCTGCTCACATCTCATTGGCCAGGACTAGTCCTAGGGCCCCACCTAACTGCAAGGTTTTGGGGAAGTCCAGCTTTTCTTTTGTAGGGAAAACAAGAAAAAATGTTTATTGGTGAACACTAGTAATGTCAACTGTAACCTTCTTATTATATGCTAATTTGATTAGCATTAAGGACTCTTTTAGGTATTCATTCATATAATGAAAAAAAGAGTTCCTTCCAAATTATCAAGGAAAAGCATATAGACAATATGGCAAATGATAGACTATGAAAGGAGCAGTAAGGAAGCAAGTGCAAAAGCCAAAAAATAAGCAAAAAGAATAGAATACAGGAGGGAAATAAAGCAAACATAATTGTATAAAAATATTGATTAAAAAGTAACATCAAGCCAGAATTAAATATTTTAAAAAATTGTATAAAAATATTGATTAAAAAGTAACAAGTCAGAATTAAATATTTTTTAAAAACCAGTTCAATTAAAAAAAAAGAAAAGAAGAAGCAGCTACAATTCATGTTGTGTGAATGAGTCACACCTAAATCTAGTTAGTTAAAGGATGAGTAATTCTGTATGACTCAAATACAGACAAAAAGATAGAGGGGGATGAAATCAAAGATGTACGCAGAGTAGCATGCATTATCTTAAATAGATTCACTACAAAATATGAAAGAATTAAAATCAGTTAAACATCTAACCCAAGTAACTAGGGAAGATTACCAAAACATATGTAAGGGAAACAGAAGGAATGATTTGATAAAAATATTAAGGAATTTTGGAATAACAGGGAAAGAAAGTGGAATCAATCACAAATTCCCCAGATGTAGTTTATGGAAATGGCAGCAGCAGCAGCTGCAAGAGTGAGAATGAATTTGATAATCCAAGTAAAGAAAAAGCAAAACCCACGCATACTCCCAATTCATAACAAGAAAATTAAGTCATGAAACATATCAGGAAAATTAAAGAGAATTAGGAAATCGTACTTCTCCCAACTAAGTAACAGTATCTGAAGTCCAGGATGAAATGGTATTGTTGGTAAAATTTAAATTGTGTTATTTGACCCAAGAAGAGAATATATCTAGAGACTAATAACTGTAAAATAAATTGAGAAAGTTGTCAAGAGATACCTTTGAACAATATTTCAAATCCAGATAATTTTAGCATGAAATCTTTTAAAACACCAATAGAAATAGAGACATTCTGTTATTTAAACTGTGCCTGATCTCAGAAAAAGAAGGAAATCTTTCCAACTATTCTGTGCATTGAAAATTACACATACATTGGAATCTGACAAAGATAACATAGAGTTTAAAAAAAACAAATTTGCCTATGAATATTAGTGCAGAAATATGAACTCTCCAAATTGCTGATACAATATAATAACATATTTAAAAGTTTTGCTCCTGATAAGAAAAGAAAAAGTGGAATTATCCTTAGAATGAAGGAATAGTTCAACATCAGGAATCTATTGATATGATTAGTTGTATTAAGAAGTATAATATGCCTAAGCACAGATAATCTACAAGTTTTATTAAAAGATATAAAAGAAGATTTGAATAAAAACAGATATCTCCTATTCTTCATTTGGGCTACTTAAATCTGAAAGAATTAAGATGTTGGGCTACAACATCTGAAAGATGTTGGCTCCACTAAATTAATGTAAACATTCAATGCAAACCCACCAAGACGTTTGCAACTTTATTAAACAATTCTAAAGTTCATCTGGAAGAACAATCATGGGGAAATTTTGAAACATTACAGTAATATACTATGTAGTAATAAGGCCGTGTAATACTGGCCCCAAATGGGCAAAGCAATAGAAAGGACCAGAAACAATAGATAAAACAAAGTCTATACGGCATAATTTTATCATAAAGTATATGATAAAAATAGCATTTCAAATCAATGACAAATAGATTATTCAGTAAATAGCACTGAGATAGTTAGCCTAATAGAAAAAAGAGTCTGTAATAACATATACCCAAAGCCTATTGATTTGGCTTCCTGGGTTTCTTTCCAATTCTTCTTCTTCCCCCTTATTTACTGCCAGTATGTAAGTGAAGCCATCACCACCTCTCTCCTGAACTCTTACGATAGTCTTCTGACTACTCTCCCCAATTCCAGCTTCTGTATTAGTTTATATTTAAATAAACATCAAAATGAACTAAGAGTTTAAAAAGGTGGACATTCAAAGTAAGAAGTTTATATTAGTAGGAATTTTTAGGAAAGTTTTCTGAGACATGTTAGTCATTCCTTAATTTTGTTTATGAATATATTATAAGGGCAATATTTAACAATATATTTATAAATATATTATAAATTCTATTTAACAATATATTTATAAATATATTATAAGGCAATATTTTAACAATATCTCATCGATTACATGATTTCAGACTTAGAATGAAAATTTGGAATGTGATATAGAAAAGCTTCTGTGTTAAAATACAGTCACCTCCTTATTATTCTCTGATTTCACAATCAGAAATAGCTTTATTGTGAATAATATAAATAATAGATGATACAGAGGCATTTACCTTGGTTTGGAATAAATTATATGATATTCTGGGAAGTAGGGGTTTTTTTTGGTAATAATCACCTTTTACATAGGTTCAAATTAAAATGTACAACATTTTCTGGGAAATGAATTAGACCTTGGAACTCACAAAGTATGGTCCTCTGACCAGCTGTATCATCATTTCCTGGAGACTTGTGTGACAGGCAGAATCCCAAGCAACACCTCAGATCTACTGAATCAGAATTTGAATTTTAGCAAAATTTTCATACATTCTTGAGACCATTAATATTTAAGAAGTAAACATTAATTTAACCTAAAATTAATTTAATGTAAGATTCTTTTCTGGGATAATCCCAGCTCAATCTGTGATTTGAAATTTTTGTTCCACAGCACATAAAGTCACAGGGGATACTCAACTTGTTCGTCTATCTGTCTACGTCTTTTCTTCTCTACTCCTTTGCCAAATGTAGAAATGAATACTTATCACAGGAAAGGAGAATTGACAGAGAAAAGTTCCCCTCTTTTTCTATCATAGCAAGCTTTATCAAGCATCTGCTGTAATCACCCAAAGCACAAATGACTATATCACGGGAAGTAGTATATTTTTCTTCTTTCTAGAAGAAACTATATTTTGCTTTTAATCATTTCAAGCTATATTTCATTGCTAACTCTGGACTATGTTTTTCTATTGCCAAGAGCACTATTTTTTAAAAATTTTATAATGCAAAGCATTGTGCAAACATGAAAATATTGGAACAGTTTGTTTCAGTATGTTTATGTTACTCTCTATTATATCTGTAATTTCTATTGGCAACTGTTTTCACAGTTCATAAATGACCTTGAAAGTAGTACAAATTTGAATCATATGTCCCAAATTCTGAGAATGTGTCTCTAAATTTGTCTATTTTATATATATATATATATATTTTTTTTCTCTTTCTCCCAGAGGAGACATTTTTATCATCTCGTTTTATCCCTTCAGTCAAAGTAAACTTGGACAATAATTATGGGTGTGCTTTTTGAAGGATAAGCATTTTCTAATCTTTCTACTCTTGTCACAGCAGGAAATTGCTTATTGGTATCATGTATTTCTTTTAAAAGCAGATGATCTACTCAATAAGATAAATCTCGGCCATATGTTGGTAGCCTGAAAAAAATGCCATAAGCAGAAAATATATTGTGAAAATAAAGTGCTTACAAAATTGTCCAGGCTGTCATTATTTTACGGGTTTAGTAGAAGGTAAACATAAGATGCATATATGTTGTTCTTCTGGATCTCGAAGTGCACAATAATTTTACTTCTTCTAACAATATCTCTTTTCAACTACTGGAGAGTTTCCTCAGTGTGTTTTCTTAGACTATGAAAGAGGGAAGATTATCTTTTTGTTCCAAAGAGATACCTTAGATTGAATAATTCCTGGAAAGGAGGTATAGGGCCTTTATGGAGTGCGGGAGGGAGCTAGTGTTGTGTGGGGTCCCCGGGTGAGTCCAGGGAAGGAAACGGCATCACACACACGCAGTCAATGCTTTGAGGCCACATGGACAATGGGACCTCCCCACAGTTACACTCTACCCACATTTATTTACTCATTCATTCTTTCAGCACCTGTATCTTGAGCACCTGCACAATTCTAGGTGCTGTTCTAGGCATTCACGACAAAGCACAGAGCAAGATAAAATTGTCCTCAAGAAGCTGTCATTCTAGTAGAAGAATACAAACACAAATAAATTGACAATCACAAAATATATGGAATATTAGATAATGAGTATTAAGGGACAAAAAATAAAGCAGGAAAGGAGTACGGGCAGTATTAGGAGGGATCTCTCTAAATATGGTGGTCTGTTGCACTTCAAAAATCAGTCTGACACTGAGTCTCAGAGTTCCTCTCTATTTTGTTGTAGGATGCTGACACAATGAGAGACATAGAGACCTGTGTTTCAAGACTAACTTCTTTTTCAATTTTTTGTTCACTTGGCAGTTCATCCTCCAGGTATCTAAATGTCTTGTTTTCTCACTTAGTGTTGGTCTATAAAAATTAACAAAAAAACATTCTCAAATAAAAATGGAGAAACCTCAATTGCAATATAGTCGGGAGGCCAGAAGGGGGAGCTCTCATACCTTACAACGATAGCAGAGCCCAAGAGCGAGAAGGAAGACTTCCTCTTTTGCCTGGGCAAGCGCTCACCCAATGAGAGACTGTCACAACTCAGCCAATGAAAAGTCACTGTACTTTGAACTCTCAATTCTTACAATGGACTCCTCATTTACTGTAGCTCTCCCAACTTCCTTTTCCCCTCTGGAAAATAGTTCTCCTCTGCTTGTCATGTGGGATTTGCTCATGGTTCACCATGGCTGCAGACCCCAAATTGCAGTTCTTTCCTGATCCCAAATAAACCCAGTGTTGCTGGAAAAATAAATGGCAATCTATTTGTTTAAGGTCAACAGGTCTTTCTTCAATATGACATCTTCAGAGAAGTCTTCCTTAAACCTCCTAACTAAAATAAGCACCCCAACCCCCATCAATCTGTCCTCTTGCTGGACCTCAACCTTATTAATAAATAGAGACTGAGTATTTTCATCCTTAGATTGGATGGTCCATGTAGGACCTCGCCGTGTAGGTAACACTTAGGCTGAGAATCAAATGACAAAGCTAGATTCAGTCATGTGAAAATTAGAAGGAATGCCTTCTAGGCAAATTGATGTAAAAAGTCTAAAGCGTGAGAAGTTTGAATTACTAAAAACATTAATGTGGCTGGAGCAAGGAGGATGAAGGGGAACAAGTTTTTAGATGAAATTATGTGATATTGTGTTTTACAAGAATGACCAAAATAAATTTCTCATATGTATTTGTTCTCTATCCATGGTTCCTGGTTCATACCTCCCCAAACCCTTGGAATTTCCTGAGTGATAAGAGCAACATGAGAATCTTTTGTTTGAATATTTGGGCTTGTCTTCAGTTCCTGAAATCTGTCTCAGAGCCACAAAGGTAAAATGGGTGTCTTGTTACTCATAACAAGCCCCTGTTCTCCACAGCTGGGTTTAGGTTAATGAGGTGAATTTTGGAAAGCACCTAAGGAGCGGGGCTGGTTGCCAGGGGAACCAACCTAGAATAGAGGTGTGGAACTTTCAGTCCTAACCCCTGATTTCCTGGGGTGGGGAGGGGCTGGAGGCTGAATCGATTGCCAATGGCCAATGATTTAATCAATCATGCCTATGTAATGAAGTCTCCATAAAAACCCAAAGGACTGGGTTCGGGGAGCTTCTGGGTTGGTGAAAACATGGAGGTGCTGGGAAAATGGTCCTCCTGGAGAGGACATTGAAGCTCCATGCCCTTTCCCCATACCTTGCCCTATGCATCTCTTCCATCTGACTGTTCCTGAGTTGTACCTTTTTTTAATAAACTGGTGATCTAATAAGTAAAATGTTTCTCTGAGTTGTGTAAGAACTACTCTAGCAAATTAACTGAACCCAAGGTAGGGGTCTTGGGAACCTCTGATTTATAGCCAGTTGGTCAGAAGTACAAGTAACAATCCGGACTTGCAACTGGCATCTGAAGTTGGGGGCAGTCTTGTAGGACTGAACCCTTAACCTGTGGAATCGATGCATCTCCAGATAGTGTCAGAATTCAGTTGAATTTAGTTAAATTCTTGGACACTCTACCAGTGTTCTGTGGGAAAACTCCCCTCCCTCACACACACACTGAAATTGAGTCCAGGAACCCAATATAGGTTAGAAAAATGGGCAAGAACCAAATCAAGTGAGAATTCTCGTTTACAGTAAAGAGTTTAGGTGTTTTGTACATCTGATGGGAAGGCATCATAGAATTTTAAGCAGGATAGTAGTATTTTAAAAAGATTACTTTGGTCACGATGTAGTGCCTTTTACAGAGATGACTTAAAACTGTAATGATTGTTATCAATGAACACTCCTGCGTACTATGAAGACCTTTGAGGGCCCTGATCTAATCTGTGTCATCAGGTAAAATTTCTGTGCTCAAGTGTCAGTTGAAGGAAGAGAATCTGAATAAAGAGCAGGAAGAGAAGATGGGTTTGGGGTGGAGAGAAGGTCACTGCATGTAGAGAAATGTGTGTGCAGTCCCTGAACTGGTGGAAGCTTGGTGCACTAGAGGACTGAGAGAAAGCCATCATGATTGGAGGGCAGAGATGCCTCACTAGGGGAGGAGAGGGCTTATAAGCCATGTTAAGAGCACTGGAAAATCAATGAAGAATTTTAAACAGGGAATTTCATGATCAAATTCTCATGTCTTTAATGTCCTTCTGGCTCTTATGTATACAATAAGTTTAGGTGAGTGAGTATGGGTGGGTGTTGGAGGTTCTTATATTGCTAGAACCTATGGCCCTGTCTTATATGGATATTTTATATACATTAGGAGGCCAGAGGATAGAATGGAGTGGAATGCTGGTGGTGGGGATGTAGAGAAGTATATAAGTTCAAGATTACAGAGTTATTCAATAGATAGATGGATAGATCATTTAAAATAATCCAGACTTGGTGGTACATTACATGAAAGCTTGAGAAGATGGCAACATCAAAGAGGACTGCTAGGCCCCTGGTTTGTGCAATCAGAGGATGAAGATGTCCTTCACTAAGACAGGGCATTTAGTCATATCACGTTGGTTTCAATATGATATGTTGTCCTAGTCAGTTGTAAAGTGACCTTGTAAAGTCAAATAAAGGCTTAAAGACCACACTATATTAGAGGTATTACCTCATTTTTGAGGACCTTATGTTTTAGATACAGTTTTTGCATTAAAGCCAGGAATATTCTCTATAAACAGAAACCCTTTTTAATACTGGTTGATTTTACATACTTATATGACATGTTTAGCAAGTTAATCTTGTAAATTTTTCTCACAAAAACATATTTAGCAATACATTCTTACCATGAAAATCTTCTTCCTAGCTAATAACTATGATTGATGAAGACTAATTCTGTTTGCCTCAGTTCTAATCTTCTGTTTTCTCACTCTGTAAGTCATTTTTGTCCCTTGGAGAGCAAAGGGGGAATTTTATTCAATGGGTGGCACACATTTCCAGGTTTCTTACATTAATCTCCAGATAATGAAAATTTAAGAATGCCAAGATTGTTTCTTCCATCTCACGGTTTCACATTATTTCCTGATAGCAAGTCCTTTTTTTTGAAAAGTAAAATTAACGTAACACAAGGCTAACCGTTTTAAAGTGTAAAATTCAGTGGCATTTAGTATATTCACAATGTTGTGCAAACATCACCTCTATCAAGTTCAAAATCATTTCATCACCCCAAAAGAAATCCCCATAGGGATTAAGCAGGTACCCCCTGTTTCTTCTTCCTCCCAGCCCCTGGCATCCACTAATCTGCTTTCTGTCCATAACATGTTATTATTATTTTTTTAATTTACAAAGAAAAAATATTTATTATTATCTGTAAATTGTGCACTACATATCTTTTATATCAGTTATATATACATTAAATATGTGTGTATATCTATGTGTGTGTGTCTATACACACACACATTTTTCTTTTCAGAGTGCCAACTGTTAAACACAGGCACACCACTGGACATACAGCCCTTGCTCAGGAATGAGTAAGGAACAAGGAAATCTGACTAGAGAAATTTAGCCAAAATGATCCCTCAGGAGCCTGCATTCTTAGAGTGACTTCTACCCTTCCCTCTGCTCTTTTTTTTTTTTTTCCTAATAATAATAGTAATAATAACCTTTATAATAAAGACAATACAATTCTGAGCACTTAGTATGTGCAAAGCCCTTAGAATTATGACTACTTAATTCAATCCTTACAACTACCTGGAATTTTGGCATTATTATTATTATTATTTATTTAATTTTTAACATCTTTATTGGAGTATAATTGCTTTACAATGGTGTGCTAGTTTCTGCTTTATAATAAAGTGAATCAGCTATATATATACATATGTTTCCATATCTCCTCCCTCTTGCATCTCCCTCCCATCCTCCCTATCCCACCCCTCTAGGTGGTCGCAAAGCAACCGAGCTGATCTCCCTGTGCTATGCGGCTGCTTCCCACTAGCTATCTATTTTACATTTGTTAGTATATATATGTTCATGCCACTCTCTCACTTCAGCCCAGCTTCCCCTTCCCCTTCCCCGTGTCCTCAAGCCCATTCTCTATGTTTGCGTCTTTATTCCTGTCCTGCCCCTAGGTTCTTCAGAACCTTTTTTTTTTTCTTTTTTTAGATTCCATATATATGTGTTAGCATACGGTATTTGTTTTTCTGTGTCTGACTTACTTCACTCTGTATGACAGACTCTAGGTCCATCCACCTCACTACAGATAACTCAGTTTCATTTCTTTATATGGCTGAGTAATATTCCATTGTATATATGTGCCACATCTTCTTTATCCATTCATCTGTCGATGGACACCTAGGTTGCTTCCATGTCCTGGCTATTGTAAATAGAGCTGCAATGAACATTGTGGTACATGACCCTTTTTGAATTATCGTTTTCTCAGGGTATATGCCCAGTAGTGGGATTGCTGGGTCATATGGTAGCTCTATTTTTAGATTTTTAAGGAACCTCCATATTGTTCTCCATAGTGGCTGTATCAATTTACATTCCCACCAGCAGTGCAAGAGGGTTCCCTTTTCTCCACACCCTCTCCAGCATTTATTGTTTGTAGATTATTTGATGATGGTCATTCTGACTGGTGTGAAGTGATACTTCATTGCAGTTTTGATTTGCGTTTCTCTAATGATTAGTGATGTTGAGCATCCTTTCATGTGTTTGTTGGCAATCTGTATATCTTCTTTGGAGAAATGTCTATTTAGGTCTTCTGCACATTTTTGGATTGGATTGTTTCCTTTTTGATATTGAGCTGCATGAGCTGCTTGTAAATTTTGAAGATTAATCCTTTGTCAGTTGCTTCATTTGCAAATATTTTCTCCCATTCTGACGGTTGTCTTTTCATCTTGTTTATGGTTTCCTTTGCTGTGCAAAAGCTTTCGTTTCATCAGGTCCCATTTGTTTATTTTTGTTTTTATTTCCTTTTCTCTAGGAGGTGGATCAAAAAGGATCTTGCTGTGATTTATGTCATAGAGTGTTCTGCCTGTGTTTTCCTCTAAGAGTTTTATAGTGTCTGGCCTTACATTTAGGTCTCTAATCCATTTTGAGTTTATTTTTGTGTATGGTGTTAGGGAGTGTTCTAATTTCATTCTTTTACATGTAGCTGTCCAGTTTTCCCAGCACCACTTATTGAAGAGACTGTCTTTTCTCCATTGTATATCCTTGCCTCCTTTGTCATAAATTAGTTGACCATAGGTGCATGGGTTTATCTCTGGGCTTTCTATCCTGTCCCGTTGATCAGTATTTCTGTTTTTGTGCCAGTACCACAGTGTCTTAATTACTGTAGCTTTGTAGTGTAGTCTGAAGTCCAGGAGCCTGATTCCTCCAGCTCCATTTTTCTTTCTCAAGATTGCTTTGGCTATTTGGGGTCTTTTGTGTTTCCATACAAATTGCAAAATTTTTTGTTCTAGTTCTGTGAAAAATGCCATTGGTAGTTTGATAGAGATTGCATTGAATCTGTAGATTGCTTTGGGTAGTAGAGTCATTTTCACAATGTTGATTCTTCCAATCCAAGAACATGGTATTTCTCTCCATCTATTTGTATCATCTTTAATTTCTTTCATCAGTGTCTTATAATTTTCTGCATACAGGTCTTTTGTCTCCTTAGGTAGGTTTATTCCTAGGTGTTTTATTCTTTTTGTTGCAGTGGTAAATGGGAGTGTTTCCTTAATTTCTCTTTCAGATTTTTCATCATTAGCGTATAGGAATGCAAGAGATTTCTGTGCATTAATTTTGTATCCTGCTACTTTACCACATTCATTGATTAGCTCTAGTAGTTTTCTGGTAGTATCTTTAGGATTCTCTATGTATAGTATCATGTCATCTGCAAACAGTGACAGCTTTACTTCTTCTTTTCTGATTTGGATTCCTCTTATTTCTTTTTCTTCTTTGATTACTGTGGCTAAAACTTCCAAAACTATGTTGAATAATATTGGTGAGAGTGGACAACCTTGTCTTGTTCCTGATCTCAGAGAGAATGGTTTTAGTTTTTCACCATTGAGAGCGATGTTGGCTGTGGGTTTGTCATATATGGCCTTTATTATGTTGAGGTAAGTTCCCTCTACGCCTACTTTCTGGAGGGTTATTATCATAAATGGGTGTTGAATTTTGTCAAAAGCTTTTTCTGCATCTATTGAGATGAATTCACCTGTGAAGCCATCTGGTGCTGGGCTTTTGTTTGTTTTGTTTGTTGGAAGATTTTTAATCACAGTCTCAATTTCAGTGCTTGTGATTTGTCTGTTTATATTTTCTATCTCTTCCTGGTTCAATCTTGGAAGCTTGTGCATTTCTAAGAATTTGTCCATTTCTTCCAGGTTGTCCATTTTATTGGCATATAGTTGCTTGTAGTAATCTCTCATGATCCTTTGTATTTCTGCAGTGTCAGTTGTTTTAATTGTTCTCATTAACACAACTTTTAAATATAAAAATAGTATGTTTCTTCAGAATATACTTAACATTTCTTAATATTATAATTTTGCTATATCAAATGTGAAAACCTCACCAGCATAAAATTAATATTAAGATCTAAGCTGGAATTTGTAATTGAATACACAAATTTATCTCCCAATTGTTTTAAATATTCAAATTAATTCAATAAATATTAACTGATACCTTGTATATGTTCAGGATTGTAAGGATTAAAAAAAGTATAACACATGATTCTTCCATTCAGGGAATTAATTTTAGTAAGTTTACTTTGAGTCATCATTCATCAGTATGATCAGTAGATCATAAGGAAAAGGAAAGTTGTAGAAGTTTCCATGATGGGGAAAGAGATTAAGATAGGCCTTGAAAACACAGGGATTCAAATAGATGGCAAAAGAGGAAATACAACTCCAGACAAAGTGAAGAGTATGAGCAAAAATTAATCAGGGAGATGTAGAGACATAGAGATATAAAGAACTTTCCTACAGCATCCTCCAATCACACCCTCCATCTCCAGTTTTTAATCAATGCTTTTCCTTTTCAAGAAAAATACCTAGGGTTAAGTGGGAGAAAAGTGAGTAGGGTCTAGAGTCAGAAAATCAGGGCTTAATTATGGTTATGCTATGTACTGGATTAATATTTGCCAAACTATTAACCCCTATAAACCTCATTGTTCTTATTTGCAAAAGGGATCTTATAATAACACCTGGTTTATAAGGCTGCCATTATAGAGCTTTCACCCAGTAGGAAGGTAGAGACAATGAAAAAAATGAACAAATACATATAAATCATGCTAACTGATGATAAGGCCTGTCAGACAAAGGAGAGTAAAGGTGGTTTGGCTGGACAGAGCAGTGGAAGGGGGTGTGTCTTTTTACATGTATTGATCAGAGAGGGCCTCTGATAAAAATGGCATTTGAGCAAAGACTTGAATGAAATGATAGACCAAGCCATGCAGTTTTCTAGGGGAAGAATATTTCAGGCAAAGGAATAGCAAATACAAAGATACTGAAGTGGGAGAACACTTGGTGTAATTGAATATTACTGTAAGGACAGCCAGAGTAGCTGAAGTAGAAAGACCAAAGATTGAAAATAGTACCAGATAGGAAGTTGACCTGAGGATGGGGGGACAAATAAAGGAGGTTCTTATCAGCTGTAGCAAGGATTTTGTATTTTACCATGAAAAATATGAAAAACCATTGGAAGGTTTTGAGAAGAAGTGACTTAAAATGATTTATTTCTATGGAGACTAGATGGCAAGGGGTCACGAGTAGAAGTGAGGAAACCCATTGGAAGGTTATTGCTAGAGTTTAGGTGAAATACAGTACTGCTCTATAAATTTTACTTGTAAACTGTAATATAAATATTTACTATTATATTTTCCATTTCCTCCATTCCAACCCAAGAAACTCATTTTAGCTCGGAATACTTCCCCCTATTTCTTGCTACATCCAGAGGAAAAGGGGAAGTGAGGATTGGCTGACAAAATGTAATTCACATTAAAACGAACTTTTATGATCTACTTCTCATGATTATCCAGGCTCTGGTCTGTCTTACTTGATAATGAGGCATAGTTGTTACTGCTTGTAAATAACTGAGGTGTCAGAAATCACAAGGAGGTATTTTGAAATTTGCCTTTTTACTTCACAAATGCAAAGTTTTCTTTACCGTATAGAGGCAAGAAAGAAACATAATTTCTCCTGGCCCAGATTTCTTTTATGCATGCATCTGTAATGAAAAGAACCTTGCTTAGGGAGGGCTGTTACCTCAGAAAACTAGAAAAAAAGCTGGATTAAAGAACATTTTATGACAGACTTTATGAAAACATTACCAGTTTAATAAAAATACAATATAAGCCAATAATTTTAAAGTAGCATATTAGTACTTGCACTATATGGTCTTGATAGGTTATTGTTGTCGACACAATCATAAGTACATAGTACCCATAAGCTATTGTGCTGAGGCTGATTAATGTATTCAAATTTCAAAGTATGACAACCTTTATAAAACTTTGCTCCTTCTTCTTGACTCTAAATACTTATTTTACTGCTCAGCGTTTTGCAAAAGTGAACAGTGGAAGGATTCTTTAGTTGTTTCTCTTTCTACCCTCAACATAAATCTGATTTAGTGCAAAAGCTTTGATCCAGGACTGGCTTAAATGCTACATATACCCAAACTCAGGATCATCTAATGTCCCTGGTTTAGAGAATGCAGCAATGAGGAATATTATTTCAGACACAGTTGAAAAAAACAACTGCATATAGTTCTGTTGTGACAAAGCAAACCGTCACCTTATTTGCCCTTCCTTTTAAAAGAAGCTGGTGATGATTTTAGAATGTTATTTTCCATAGCCACTCACCGCTCATTGGCATTCCTCCTGCCACCTCATCTTACAATATTCGCCACCAGCATACAGACGTCTATGTTACAGGAACCACACTTCCATAAAAATGGCCATTTCCCAAATTTCAGTAAAATGACTCAGATACTGCCTGGTTTTCTGATTTTGTTGCCAAAATACTCTCATATCTCTACAAATTCCCTTTTGAAAAAAGTTTAGAGCTGCATGTATTCCATTTCTAGCTGTATTTCTTGTCTAACAATTTTTTTTGAAGAGACAATTATCACTCCAGGTGCTCCACAGTATTTTCAGTAAATAAAACTATAGATTATATAAGTATAGGTTTGGGTATGGGGGGAGTAAGGTTATAGAAATAGGAATCAAGATAGAGAGAGAGATCAGTAGAAGAATCAGTATAGGTGTGCAAATTTCTATTTCTCTATTTCCTGAGAAAAATTACCCTAGAAAACTAATCCGTTTTCCAATAAACAAAGCACCCAAAACTTGATGAAAAACACAACTGAAAATACAGAATATATTTTCCATTCTTTGGAAGGCTTTATGAGTCACAAAGGCCAATGCTATGTTAAATTATCTTTATGTGTATAACTTATGCATGTTATTGGATCTATTTGCTTGTCCTAAAGATTTCTGGGTAGGAAAAAAGTATAGGAGTAGAGTCCAAAGATATGAGTTTAAGTTGAGTTGTATGACTTTGGTCAGTCATTTAAATTTTTATGGCATCTTGGTTTTCTTTTATTTTTAAACATATATAAATTTAATACCATATATGTATATTATATGATATAATACATAATGTACATATTGTACATTATGTATTATTATATACATGTAATATATATATATATATCTCATTGGATTGATATAAGTATTAAATGGATTACAAATGTAAATGCCGTTGGAAACCAGCATTTATCATTTATTTATTTTTACCTTTTAAGAAAACTAACAAACGACCTCCAGAAAGGAAGAACAGAATTATCAGAATTTAGGAGAACAAAAATGTTATACAATGTCTTCTGGATTCAATTGTGTACTCTGTCTACAATTTATTTTACTTGTATCTAGCATTTTTCACTTAAAGTAAGCTTTCGTAAACTAAGGCACTTTTTAAAAAAGAGCTCTATATATTGGTTGTGGAAGGAAGAGGAAAGGTAAAAGGCAAGCCTCTTGATGAACTATTCTTCACATTAGCTGCATCAGAAGCTGTGACATAGCTTGATATTTCCGGGTGTCATACATTATTGTTTGACCATTACTTCTTCCCCATACCCAAGACCTCTATGGGGGTAGAGGACAGTACTTCCTTGACCCCCAGATGTTGCCTTAGCCATGGTACTTGTTTTGTCCAATAGGTAAGAGTGAGAGGGTCCAGTTCCAAACTTAGTCCTTAATAGACAACAGCTCTCCCATTGGCATTTCTGGGAGCTTCTGATCTTCAGCATGAGAAGGACACGCCCCAGGTATTTACTGCGCCTCCTGTCTGGGCCCCAGAATGTGACACAGAAAGTAGCACACCTTCCCCAGTCTACCTGCAGATCTGTGAGCAAGACACTAAATGGCTGTTGTTTCATGCTACTGATTTTGAGGGTGTTTGTTAGGTTGCATTATTATGATAAGAGCTAGTCGTCCTTACTACTAAGACTTACTGATAAAGCTTTTGGAGAATACGAGACCCAAATGTCTCTGCTACTCCTCTCCCCAATCTAGTCTTTGGAAGAGCCCGCCTGAGGGAAATGCTGTTTCCAGAGCAGGGCACTAGTACCCAGATCATTCATCCAGTGTGGGCGGGAGTGGGGCAAGAGGCAGAGGGAACAAAGACCAAAGGATCTCAGTTTAGAATTTAAGATAGTTGAAATCCACCAAATTGAGAAAAAAATACCAGTTAACTCAGTTTAACCTTTGTGGGGAGGAATCAAGGGGTTGAAGCAAGAGGCTATTAGTGTTTAGGGACAATCCTTCTTCCTTAACTAGAAAATTAGAGATGAAAGATACCCCCGACACACACACACACACACACACACACACACACAGACACACACACACACATACTGGACTTAACTGTTAAGCCTATGGCCAAGCAAAGTGTGGCTTTGTCCCTGGGACAGGGAAGTCAGCAGCTTATCAGGAAGTCTTGCTTCTAAGGGGGTTCAGGATTGCTACCCCAGCATATGGCAACTCGGCATATAGAATACTTCAAGCTGAAGAAATTTGAGAAATGGCAGGTGCAGGGAGGATTTTTTTTACTTTTTCCTGAAGCAGGTCATAAGATCCTCATGTGAGAGGTGCCCTTCCTATGCCCAGAGGAAAGGAGTATCCTCATCTCCAAAGATGGAGGGATGCAGAGGGGAATCTGAAGGAACAGGACTTGCTCAGTTTTCCCATTTACTGATACCTCTTTTTGTCCTATCCCATTTTTCCATGACTCTCCAATCTTCATCAAAGCTAGCATAAAAATTCTCAGGTTCATTTCCTTATGAAGTCCTTCCTGTTGCATAAAACTTGTGTTAAATAAATTTGTATACTTTTCTCTTGCCAAGAACTTAGAAGGGTAGAGAGAAAAGATATTTCTCCTCCCTTACACATCCATCTTTATAAAGCCAACCTGCTTCAAATTAAAATGCCGACCCTCTCCAGATCCTTCTGGTAGGCAGCAGAGATTTTACCCAGGAAGACTCTGAAATGAGTCATTACTGGATATTCATTAAAGTGAATCCAAGGTAATGCTGTGCTCAGAGCCAAAAGTTTATTCTTTATTTATGTCCTACTTCAAATTATGACTATCTTTTTGGTCCAACGTAGCAACGAAATTAAGGTATTCCAATAATGATTAAAAACATCCTAGAGAGGCTGCAAAATTTCTACTATAAACCTGGTCAAATTACCAAATTCCCAGGGAGAAACTTTAAATCTCCTTCTAAGTCCAAAGTTAAAGTCTAAACATGAATCCAAGGCTGATATCAAATTCTCTTGTCTAATGAATAAAATGTTCGAAGAAATAAAAGCCTCAGATCCATCCTCAAAAATGTCTTATTCTGCTCAGGCTCAGCTGGGAGAGTTTTCCATGTTGGGTGAAATTGTGGTTCCCACAGCGGAAGCATCCTAGGACAGTCTCTTAATGGAACGGGTGATTAAGTAATTAAAGAGTTACTGATATTACTCTAAAGAAACCCAGAGATTTTCTAGTTGTGCTAATATATCCTCAAGATTTAAAAGTGAGTGAGTCTCCAGTCCCTGAAGAAGCTCTTCAGGGCAGCATTATGACACAGGATCCCTTCTGTACTCAGCTTTGATCACAGCAATAGCAGAGTCTCAATGAGATCTGGATAAAGCAGGGGAAGGTGGATGAACAAAAGTCTTGATTTTAGCCTTATTCTACACTAGTGGGTCAGAATCAATGACAGGTGAACTAAAAGTCATTTGGGAGAAATCTCCTAGAAAGAGGTTAATTTTGGCAGTTCTTGTCTCCAGGAAAATAAAAAATTTTCCTATGTGTAAAATCCTTTCATTTCCATTTTTCCTTTGAACACTGAGCTTCTGGCACCCTCATGAGGAATTGAGTGTGAGTTCTATCTACACTCTGTATTTGCAGTCCTTTGCCATCTGGCTGTGGCTGCTGACTTTTGCCATGGACTTTCTCAGACATACGAAATTCTCTCTTAGGAGGGTTTTCTCTTCATCTTTGCATTTGGTCAAAGGGAGAAATCCCCTCCACAGATCCTTGAATTACAGCTGCTGTGGATGTTTTTGAAACACGTGTCCCTGAGGGCTGAGAAGGGCCAATACCTCTGCCATATGCCTCACTAGATTATATAAAAATTAGATTGGGGAAAACTAAAGCTGTGGTTAGAGCTTGCATAATTACAATTTGGGACCAATCAGGGACCACATGGCAGGATGTGACTCTGGAGCCTCTGGACCAGTCACACTAATCTAAGATTCATCCATGCACAGGGCCATGGATGTAGAATGGGATTTGGAGCAATTTTCTAATGCTACCTCTCTAGGCCTAGCACTGGCAGTTACAGCCAAAAATTCACTAGTTCACAGGGACATCAGCTGTTTTGCAACTAAAAGTAGCAAATATAATGCTGCCTACCAATGCCTCAAAACTGTTGAATCACACATCAGCCTCCCCTGTGATGCCAGGCCAAGCTGTTGCCAGGAACCTCAGGATCAAGCTGCAGCAGCCAAGGGTCTAAGAGCCCTCCCTGCTTTTTGGTTAAGATCACTTGCCTGGGGCTTCCCTGGTGGCGCAGCGGTTGAGAACCTGCCTGCCAATGCAGGGCACACGGGTTCGAGCCCTGGTCTGGGAAGATCCCACATGCCACGGAGCAACTGGGCCCGTGAGCCACAATTACTGAGCCTGCGCGTCTGGAGCCTGTGCTCCGCAACAAGAGAGGCTGTGATAGTGAGAAGCCCGCGCACCGCGATGAAGAGATGGCCCCCACTTGCCACAACTAGAGAAAGCCCTCGCACAGAAACGAAGACCCAACACAGCCATAAATAAATAAATAAATAAAGACTTTCAAAAAAAAAAAAAAAAGATCACTTGCCTGCAATCCCTCCTATACGAGAAGCTACTCATTTATGGGCAAATCTGATATAACTTCCAGTGAGCCAGCAAGGTCAGAATCCTTCCTGGCTTAGCTGCTTAATGTCTACAGCTCAGGGCTATTGGCTCAGATTGCAGCGATTAATAGCCATGGATACACTGGAAAAATATGGTGTGATATACACCAGCGTCACCTGCTTGGGTCAAAACCCCACCTGGTCAGCATTGAGTCAAGCATGAGCAAAGCTTGAAGATCCCCACTCTACCTACACTAGAAGTTTAAATTTTTTAAAGCTAAATGCCAGAGCTTTTTGCTCTTTCAGATTGTTGTCCGTGCACCAAAACACTGCTTATTTATGAGACCACAGGTTTTCTACCACTAAACACCAACCCCCCCATCACCCCAAATTTGAAAAGCCTCATCCCTCTAGTCACAAGGTCCAACCCAGACAACGGATGCCTGCTGGAGGGACTTAGTAATTACAAGTTTACTGCACGCTTGAGAGTAAACCAGAGACATGCTTCCTACAGACACGCCAATCTCAAGAAGAAAGGAGAGAGAAACAGGCAGAGCTAAACCCAGTTGCTCCCACCAGCCCACTACTGATGGAGAGAAGGCGCTGAGAGGCTAGAGCCTCAGGGAACATTCAGAAGGATGGAGGAGATGTATTACTCATCCTCAGAGTAAGGGTCCAAGGCTATTAACTTTTTTCCAAGCATCTTTTATTTAAAAAACCACCTTCTCCTACTGACTTGAAGTGTCATTTCTTCAATTACTAAATTTACATTTATTCATGGGCCTGCAATTATCCATTCAATCACTACTCTCAAGCTAGTTAAATTACAAAAGTGTTAAATATTGTATTTTTAAATATTTAGTAGGGTTATTCTCCTCTCTTGTTCTTTTCCCCACATAGTTTTAATAGATATTAATATGTTAATTTCCCCAGATTAAAAAAATCATTTTGTGGTATTCTTTTTGAGAGTACATTATAGATTTGGCATAGAATTCTAATACAATAATCAAACATTTTACACCACTTACTTATTTGTACTTTTTTCTTCAACTTCTAGGTTTTGAGCTCCAAAAGGACAAGGACCACTTATTTTTACTTCTGCATTTCATACAATAGTTTCTACATATGTTAAGTGATAGAAGCAAAGAGCATTTTCCAAATATATTGGGTTTTTTTACATCAATGCCTTTTTCCTTAAAAAAATTTGTATCTTTTACTTAGATTCTCTTTCCCCACCTTCTCTGTCTGCCATATTCTGTTTATTCTTCCATACTCACCTTAAATGTAACCTCCTCTGGGAAGCCTTCACATATACCTGCCCAGGTAGAGTCTTAGTCTCTCCTCTGTGCTGCTGTATTACTACCTATAGGTCTATGTCCCTCATTACATTTTACTGTATATGTATTTATCTCTCTTCCTAGAAACACCAAGTTAGGCTTCTTAACAGAGGGACTGTGATATTCTTTGTTTTTTCACCTTGTACATTTCCTGATATATAACCTGGTTTTCAACATGTGTTATAAATGAATAAATGCAATAAATGCAAACTGCTTCTGCTTAATATTTATCACAATGGAAAGTAAATATATATTTTTTTGTGTAATTCATTACATACTCAATTTAAAAAAAATTTATTGGATTATAGGTGATTTACAATGTTGTGTTAATTTCTGCTGTACAGAAAAGTGAATCAGTTATACATATACATATATCCACTTTTTTAAGATTCTTTTCCTATATAGGTCATTACAGAGTACTGAGTAGAGTTCCCTGTGCTATACAGCAGGTCCTTATTAGTTATCTATTTTATATATAGCGGTGTGTATATGTGTTTTCCCCATTAGATAGTAAGCTTCATGGTCAGAAACCATGTCAGTCTTGTTTAATGCTGTATCCTTAGGGTGTGGCACAGAATAGCTCATTAATAAGTATCTATTGAATAAATTGATATTATTTCCTATTGTAAGTTAATAATATTATTATTAATATTGTGATGAGACCATAGCAAATGTTCATATTGAAGTTTTGCATAGAGAATTTGCATAGAGAAATACAAAAGATCAATAGACACTTCAGGAAAAGGAATAATATTGTCTTATGATGTTTTCAAGATTTAAATTCTGTATTTTAAAAGTCATGAAAATACTGTGACCACAGGAGATGTCCTTCAGCGAAGTAATATCTTTATTTTGCTCTAAGTCAAAATATGATGAGTAATCTACCCATAAAGCATTTATATGGTGCATATAAATAGGCTGTTAGCAATAGAAACAGCAGCCAACATGTTTACCCTGTCAACAGCAACTTATTAACATGACAAATAGATAAAATAACATGTAAAATGAGCCACAATCCTGCTTCATTTTCATTTCAATGGTCACTCCAGAAGAAATTTTATTATCATTGCATTTAAATGTTTCCTTATTGAATATTTACAGTTGTTTTTAATAAAGAAGGGTCTGCAGAGTCATCAAGAATTTTTTTTAAATGACAGTGGCATATATCTGGAGTGGCACCCTTTTGAAGGGAAAATAATTCTGAAAATATAGAAATTACAGGCTCTCCATGAACATGACAGAAAAGATAAAGATGCCATTACTTAATAATGGACTCACCATGAGTCATTAGTAAGTCGCTGTTGTTAATATATTATGTATTCTACTTAATATATGATCATATACATTATGCTTGTGTGAATAACTGCAAGCATAGATCTTAATAGAAACCTCGCAGTAAACATTTAATTTAAAATAAACCTTTATAGATTCCATTGCGAATAAATTTTAAAGCTTAGTTGTACACCCTCTTTGGAAAACTTGGTTAAGATTATTAGCTCTAATAATAGCTAATATTTATTGAGAATTCACTATGCATCAGGTACTGTTCAAAGCAATCTATACATATCACCTCATTATTTGATCTTTATAATGACCTATGAAGTAGGTACTGTTATTATTACCATTTGATTAAAAAGGGATCTAAGGCTAACAGTGGTCAATGACAAGGCCTATGTTACCAAAGTCAGCAGTGACAGAGCTGGGACTTGAAATCCAGTCACAAATCCACAGTTTTGTCTGTGCAGTGGATTTTAACCACTCTGCTCTATTCTGTACAGCAAACTGGCAGTATAAGGAACAGATCTGGCTAAAATCTTGGTCAGGAGACTATTACAAATACATTTGAATTTGAATATATTTTGGCATGGCATCAGTTTACAGCTCTTTGCATTTCTGCATTTCTCATTACTCTCTATTGCCTGAATACCCCGCTTGGTGCAGTTAGTTGATCTCTCAGAAGACATTCGATTTTGAGATTCTTGTTTAATCACATCAAAGACATAGAATAGAATAGTAAATACTGGAGTCTGGAGGCAAAAATGAAAGAGCCTAAGATCAATAAGACTAGTTGAAGATCCAGCTAAAGTGTACCTCTAAGGCTCTAAATAACATCTGTGTCTATGTCGGCATCTTTCTATCAACCTCTCCATCTGAATTGGATTTTAGTGCAGACCTCATTTAGCTTTGACATCAGGTATGTAGCAATGTTTATATGCAGATACTTCAATTTGGGATTACAGAAGATGGAACTGATTTAGAGGACACAGATCTTGCCCACAGGCATTTTATTATCTAGATTAGGAGACATCTGGTAGGAAGTAACTGAATAAAAGCACTCTAATAAGAAATGTGAGTATAATTTGAGATACAGAGATTTATAATGGAAAGAGCCCAGGCTTTGGTGTCAGAATGATCTGAATAAAAATCTCAGAGTTTCTATTTAATAACTCTCACCTCTGGAAAACACCTTAACCATTCTGTTTTACTTTTGGCCTATCTAGGATGAGAGTGGCAGTGCATTCCTCCCTTTCTAGGAAGAGATTTTGGAGCTCTGAAATTAGTTCATTTAACTTTTTTGTACCTTAACTTTCTGATGGGTATAAAAACCATGATATTTCTACAGTTCACAGGTCTTTTCTTTTGAATTGTCCTTTCAGCTTTTAGGAACATGAAATGACTTTCATTTTTAATATTGTATTTTTCAGTTCTAGAATTGTCATTTGTTTTTTTGCACTGTTAATTTTCTGCTAAAATTTCCTATCTAGGGTAAAATGTGACAGGGTGAGAGAGTGGCATGGACATATATACACTACCAAATGTAAAATAGATAGCTAGTCGGAAGCAGCCGCATAGCACAGGGAGATCAGCTCGGTGCTTTGTGACCACCTAGAGGGGTGGGATAGGGAGGGTGGGAGGGAGGGAGATGCAAGAGGGAAGAGATATGGGAACATATGTATATGTATAACTGATTCACTTTGTTATAAAGCAGAAACTAACACACCATTGTAAAGCAATTATACTTCAATAAATATGTTTTTAAAAAAAAGAAAATGCAAATAAGAGCTTTAGGTGAACTTTTTAAAATACTTATCTTTCAGGAAGGTCTATCTAAAATTAGTCTCTCCAGATATTTGACCACTTGAAAGTCAGAATTGTGCTAAAATAAGTGACAGAAGGTTTATGAAAAGTGGACCCTGGAAAAAAGAGTTCTGTACGTGGTCAGGATTGACTAAGTTTAAAATAAGTTTAATTGAGTAAATAAATTTTAAAAGTAAGCTGGTGCAAAACTTGAATTTCGCTTTTCTCTCTGTTAAGAAGACAAGGTTTCTTAAGATTTTGGACTGCCTTTGATACCAGATTTTAAGTTTTTCTACCTTTTAAGAGATCTGTTCTGTACTTGCCTTTGAAATCTTTTATTGTTACTTTGGCTAAGTGAATAACTATTGTTTCACAGTGACATGTGATTCTATCTGACTGTTTTAAACCCTTTTCTTATTTTTCGGACAAAACTTCCCAAATCAAATTATAATGAAGTTCCTTTGACCTCTAGCTAACTTAGGGGTGCTTCAAAGGGCCCCTGAAACACCCCAAAGAGAGATATTAACTAATTAGGTTGACTTGGTATGTTGAATTACACGGGAAGTGTTGTCAAATAAGCAATAAATCTTCTTAGGTTATATTGTATGCCAAATGATACAGGTATTCTACAGATTATATGGAGTTCCTAAAATTTGGTATGTCCTGGTAAAATGTTGCCAGTCAGAATTCTCTTTATTATCTGAAAGTGTTGCATGTCACCGCAGTAACCACGTTACTTTGTCAATTGCATCGTAATCAGATTTAAACGTGCCTTCTTAAGTCTTTCGTCATTGTACACAGTTATGGTTTCACTCTGATGCCTTTGCAAAAATGCTTCCTCTTCAAGAAGATTTATAGAAGGGACCTTTGGGTAAATACAAGTTTCTGGTTTTCAAACCATAAGGGTGAACTGGGTAAGAACTTGAAGAATTCTAATGGGAAACCTGATGGCTTCATAAAGCTGTTAATAAAAACGATTAGTTGCACATGACTGGGTAAACTGGTGACTATGGTTATAATTTTTATGGTTTCTATCTGAAAAATGACTGTTTTAAATCTGTGTTTTCCAGGTGTAAGCAAAACCCTCCCCTTAAACTAATTATGACTTACAGTAATTTGTTAAATTATACCCTTGTAAGCAGAATTGAAACATTTATCTTTTTCTCTCTACCTGGTTGATCCTGCCAGTAGCGTATGCTTGTCTCAAAGATTAAGCCATGCATGTCTAAGTACGCACTGCTGGTACACTGAAACAGCGGATGGCTCACTAAATCAGTTATGGTACCTCTGGTCGCTCGCTATTGCAATTGGATCACAAGTAGTTATACTGATCATTGTTCTTTGTTTCCAGATTGTCTGCTCTTTGTGTCTCCCTGCTGCACTGTGTCTTTGTTAACGTTACTAGCTGCATTACTTATATCCTGTCTATTTTATAAGATTGGTGTCTCTTACAGTACCCAGTATGTAACCTGGCCTCCAACAATACTTCTATGGCTAAACATCTTGAGGAAACAGATCACATCTATAACATAAAATAATTGTAATAGTGTGATTCTAGGTATGGGAGGAAGCAACAAGGGAAAATGTCTCCTGGGTCATAATTAGATAGAGGATCCAGAGAATCTTTAATTATCAATAGGGCCTAGTCCAAAAACTAGCACCTGGAGTGGCATATCAAGAATTCTCCCCTGACCTGAGATGAGCCTCCCAGCGCCGTGGGACAAAATTTGATCCTGAAATGTCTCCCAAATATTGGTCAAAATCCTGACCAAGAGGAGAGGATCCGAGAAATGGAATATTTCCTGACACATCAGTCATTAGCGATTGCAGCCCTCCAACGTGAGCCGGTGAGCCCTGACGAAACTCAGGATATGAGAATATAGGATACAGGCCCTGGATAGCTGAGGTACATATCAAATGAATGATTTCAGTGAGCCCAGACTCTTGCATCTTCCCATACATAGAAAAGTGCTAAATTCCTTAACTTGAGATGCGGCCTCCCAGGCTTGAAGCCCTCAAAATTCCCATCAAATAGATCATAACTCCCAACTTTTAGGCTGAGAATATTTTTTTAAGGCTACAGGTGTAAAGGAGACACTTTCCAGAGAGGAACAAAGAAAAAAACAACGTTTGGAATACTGGCACCGATGATGGACACTCCCGAAAGATCCATCTGACAAAGCAATTAGAAGGGCCGTCACCCCTTTTTCCACAAGACTGTGGAATGGACATTGACAGTAGGGAATTGCAACAGGAAGGAGCCAAATCTGACTACACGTTGGATCTGTTTCTTTTACTTTCACCTTTGCCTTCCGCTGCTTTTGTTCACTAAAAGGATACTGTCTGTACATAATGGCCTGCCTCGGGGAACCCTGTTCCTCTGCCTGAATGTTAAACCAAAGTGCCTTTGTTCAGGGAAATCTGTCCACCTGTGGATGGCTGCAATTAAGAAGAAATTAACACATCCCCTCCCTGAGGGCTGGCCATTCCAGGGGATATTCGCAAAACTTATGGCCCTTTTACTTTACTTCCTCATCTGCTCCCTCTCTCTGTGCTATAAAAGAAACTGGCATCCAAACCCCGATAAGATGGCTATTTTGAGACTTTAGTCCGCCATCTTCTCGGTCTGTTGGCTTTCCGAATAAAGTCATATTCCTTGCCTCAAAAAAAAAAATAAATAAATAAAATTTCCTAGCTGTTCATGCTCATTATCTACCTTTTCTGCTAAACATGTTAACATGTTTATAACAGTTATTTTAAAATTCTTGTCTGTTAATTCTAATCTCTGGAATACTTTTGGGTCTTTTTTTATTGACCATCTTTTCTTTTTTAAAATTTTTTTTTAAAAAATATTTTTGATCATGCCATGGCAGCATGCGTGATCTTAATTCCCCAGCCAGGGATCGAACCCACACCCCCTGCAGTAGAAGTGCAGAGTCTTAACCACTGGACCACCAGGGAAGTCCCTGACCAGCCTTTCTTTTGAGGATGGGTCATGTTTTTGTGCTTCTTTGCCTGTCTCGTAATTTGTATTCTGGATATTGGTACAAAAGAATAATGGATATTGAAGTAAATGATATTTATTCCCACTAAAGGTCATGATCTTTCCTATAATTTATAGTTGAACTGATTCTAGAAGGGGTTGAAGTTTGGTTTAATTTCAGAACACCACTGGTTCCAAATAATTTGAGAGTCCAGTTAGGACTCTCCTTTAAGCAGGACTTGGGATTTAAGCACCAATAAAAATCTTGAGATGTCTCACTGCTTTACAGTCCTGCTTTTTAGGTCATCAGAAAGCTTTCACTGCACTCCAGCCCTACTCCCAGCTTTCATAATTTCAGCGATCTCTATCTGTCCTCTTTCTCTGCTCTTAGCCCTTAGTGAGCTCTGTCGTGCACACACTACAGCCTCCATGAACTTTGTGGGATTTCTTTCAGCTCTCCTGCTATTCTCCCAGCCTTTGCCCTGTGTACTGGTGAAGATCCCATAAAAGAATTGGCAGATGGGTGCAGGCTTGTTCTACATCTGGAGGTCCTCAAGATTCTAATCTGCCTTATCAACCTCTGTGAGACCTTTAAACGTTCACCTGGTTTCTCCTTACTTTGCAACCTCACCATTTATGTTGGGCATGCATTGTCTCCCACCATGTTTCCAAAGGTGAACACAGCCGGCAGGCAACATAGGAGGACATTGTAAAGCTCTGAAATTTAATTCCATTAACTTTTTATGTACCTCACCTCTCTGTGGGGTATTATAAACTCTAATTTTTGCAGTCTATCCATCTTTTTAGTTGGTCCACTGGGAGCAATAATCTCTTGTGATTTTCTACATTCTAAGGGAGTGAGGAAATCTTAACCTTAACCATTCTCAGTCACTATTTTGTCATCTCTGAAAAGGGAAACTTCGTGAAGATTTAGGAGAGCATGTGAAAATTACTTAGCATGATGCCGGACATTGGTAGGTACTTGATAAATATTAATGTATCCTTTCTCCATTAGGTTGGCTATCAAGGGATGTCCAGTAAAAAAATAAACAGCTGTGTGGGTTTTGCCTGAACAGCATTTGGAAGGGGTTAAGTTTTGAAGACAGAGCACAGATGGGCAGAAAGGAGTAAGAAAACCAAGTCATTGTATGTCTTGTTTATTTCTTTCAACTAATATTTACAGAATGTTTACTTATTGACTGTGCTTATAGGGATTGTTCTTAAGGAGACTTCTAAATCAAAGGTCACGTGCTCACCTAGTAATTTTTTTAACCCTATTAATGTATCCACTACATTCTACAGAAACAAACATGGTTATTTGCACTTAGGGGTTTGTTTAAAAGGGAATGGGAGATGAAGTGGAAGTTGTGGAAACATAATGGAATCTGATAAAAGGAAAACTAAATTAAGGGGCAAAAAAAGCACAATGGGTAACAAATTAAAAGAGGAGGAAAACTGTTCCCAATCAAGGACAGCAGACAATGACTGCCAGTGTTTATGTCTCAGGAAGGAAATTAATTTGTAAACACCTCCTTGTTATATATCAGAAAAGAGCTATAGATCATTGCTAGGATTCACACCTGGGAGAATGAATTGGATTACTGGGGGGTGGGGAAAAGATCAAAAAGGGAAGCTGCACTGTCAGTTACATTTAACCCCGCTAGAGTTTTCTCTTGATGGTTTGCATTTACTCAGACCAAAAAGATTCTTTTTGTTCAAACTGCTTTTCCCTCACCAGGAGAACCAGATGGGTTACCCCAATAGGAAAATGAAGTAAACCTTTATGTATTAAGAGACTGTTACTGAACAGAATAATTACATTTTGGGGGATGTGAATTTTCATATCTTCCAATTTCATTGTGAATACATGATTCATAGAAACAAAAGAAAGACAAGAAATTAAAGCCAAAAAATCAAAGGAAAGAATAAGAAAAGAGTCTCTTGCACATTTTATTTGGGTCAGTAACAAATTAAAACCTCAGTGAATTGAAATCCTGTGGGAGTGGGAGCAGGAGTGAATTTCTCCATTTGTGATCTTGACCTATCAGCTATTACATGAGGTTTCCCAGATGCTGGCAAAATCAGTCCTTGTTCTCTGGAAGCAGCAGCTGGGCTCTCATCATCCCCTCTACAATTTCCCGCTTAATCTGGGAGAATTTGATAAAAAAAAAAAAATCTAACAAACCTTAAAGTCTCTATACTGGCCAGACTAAGAACTATACTGTGTCATCGGGCACAGCAGTCATTTTATATCCTTTCTCTCTTCCTTCATTTCCTGTATCTCTGTGGAGGGAAACATTCCATCAGAAGTCTGTATCTTTATGCAACTCTCTAAAATTGGGCATTAAGAGCCTCTTGATTATATGATTTTCTTTGCTGAATATCACACCATATATATATTTTTTTAATTTTTTATTACACATAATATTCTTGCCATTCTGTTTATGGTAGTCAGTGCTCTAGGAAACAAAAATACTTTCTGAGTGTTTAACTTATAAGTCACTGACCTTGCTAACTATTTCATAACTGACCCTCCTCAGTCTATTTGAAACCAAAACCACAGTACTGTGGGCTACATGCATCCTAACACTTAGCACATTATATTTTAATTAAGAGATGTGATGGTATGGTAAAAAGTACACGGGCCTTGTTATCAGCATACTAGCTTTAATACTAGTTGTTCGACGTTGGGTGAGTTACTCTAAAATTCACTCCCTTTACTTGTAAAATGGGCATAATAATTAGAAGCTTTTTGTTGTACCTTTTCAACTCTTGTTGTACATTTTCATGCAGTTAGTGCCAAGCAGAAGTAGATGGCACTAGACTGGCTACTTTAAGATTTTTTTCTCTGCTTTTCTTGATGCAGATTCTTTCCCGTATCAATTCATCAATTTCTAAGCCTTTGGGGTCAAACAGGGCATGATAGTTGCACTAATCTTTCAGGATTCATGTGGTGTATCCACTGTCTCTCTGATGTACACCTTTCTTATTTCTCAGATTGATTCTGGTTTAAACACTTCAAAAGCCCCAATCTCTGGAATTCAGCAGGACAAAAGAGCCAATCTCTGTGGCCTGTGAGGCTTGACTGAGAGACATCTGAGAGGACATTCTGCTTTATTTCCCAATTTAGGGTCTTTGGTGGATATTAAATAATCCCTGATGATAGCTGTGAATATTAGAAACCCAGAGGGAAGAAATGGTAAAATTTATCAATTTCCAAATGAACATGTAAAGGAGAACGAAACTCTTGCTACCTAAGGAATATATTTTTTTCTTAAACAAAGTTAAGTTGAATGGAAAACTAAATAAAATAATCACAAATTCAAAAGCCCCCAAACTCTACACCTATAGAATTTGATCTACCATTTCAGTGATAAGTCTCTGAAAATCTGCCCTCTTCCCAGAGAATCTCAGTCTCTCTAGTGAAAATTTACCAATCAGATATCACATCCTGTTCATGCCAATATGGTCTGTTCTATTCAGTCCATCTTTAAATAGCACTTAAAAAGGAAATGATAGGTGCTAATTAAGAGAGAAAGAGTTCTTAAAGGAAATCAGGACCCTGAAGAAACACAATTGGGCTTAAACAGCCACTACACCATACAAGTTTCAGTTTCACTAAGGAGAGGTACAGTGTTCATAGGGAACAATATTGACAAAGAAACGCTTTAAAACACTCTCCTACTGTCTTAAATTTGGGCCCCTCACTCCTATATAGTTCTAGTTTTCTAAAGAGTTAATTTATTTGCCTTTGAGAGTGTAGATCCCCAACAAGTCAATGGCCTCCCCAAGTCTTGCATCTTACCACTCCAATAGCAAGGAAAAAGGAATCCAGGAAACACACATCAGAGGGAAAAGAAAGAATACTGACCCCCATATCTAAGGTGAGCTGTCCTAGGCTGTCCTCCCCAGGCCTTCTTATACTGGGCAGCTGCAGTGACCCCAGTCCTGCATCACCTCACCAACTGTGAGTTTGAAAAACATCCTGTAAGTAAGCAATGGAAGGAAGCATAAAGAAAGAGTAATGGTTGGCTAGACTTTCTTCCAAAAAGTAGCAACACTGACCTTACTTCTATACCAGCTCCAGGGAAGACCTACATCTAAAAAGGGTTTGGGGGCCTCAAGTTTAATCTATTTCTCCTTTTAAAAAATCTATAATGTGTAGTAGATCTCCATTTTCTATTCCACATTATCTATTTTATCTCCAATCTTTTTTATTTCTGTATTCCAGAGAAGCATATCAAAATTTCCTCTTAATCAATGAGTTGCCTTCCTGGAGCTTCATTTCTGCAGTTTATAACCTCAGCTGTGAACTTAAGTTGTTCATATTTCATCTTAAGTTTTCTAGTACTTTAAAGTTATTTCAGTCTACTTACATTTACTCAGAAATCATTCATGAAATTTTCAATTATTTTTCAGCACCGATAGTGGTCCTTGACCAATTCTAATTGTGAGACTAAATAGTTGTGGTAGGCAATTACTTAAAATTTGTTGATGACAAATTGATGTTATTCGTGAAAGTTACAATATATAATTTTAAGCATTTATGTGGACAAAAAGGGGTATTGTAACTTATGTATCTTGTTGCCTCAATATGATGTTTTTACAGTACAAAAATACTAAATGAGAAGATAAAATCTCCCAGAATGTAAAGCACAAAGACAAAAGTATAAAAAAATATAAAAGAGAGTGATGAGACATGGAAAATCAAGTAAGGTCAAACATACTTTAAAAAGTATTTCCAGGGAAAGATAGGAGAGACATTAGTCAAAGAAATAATATGAGTTTTTACCAAAGTTAAGGAAAAATATAAGTCCTAAGATTAAAAGTGTCAAGCAATATAAGTGAAAAAGGCCCACACTTAGGCATACACTCCTAAATTTTTTCAAACCAGGAATAGAGAGAAGATTCTAAAAGTTTATAAGAAGAGAAAAGAATAAAATTGACCATCTACACAGAAGTGAGAAATGAAATTACACCACGTTTTTCAATAACAATGGCTGATAAAAGGCAACAGGATATACTTCATTGAAAAAGTTTCATAATATTAGAGAAATGAAACTTACACAAGAGTGAGCATAAAATCATAACACTAACTTAGCTAAGCATCAGCTTCAAGACAATGTTTTCAACTGAGTTCCTAATGAACAACTGACTTTACTGTTAATAGGTGAGAAATAAAATTCCGCTCATTTACTTGAGTATACCAGAGAGAATGTAGCTACACAGATAATATATGGACTGTAGCGCAGCCAGAAGATGAACACCCCTCACCAAGAACTCAGATCAAAAGGGAAAAGATCAAGAGTTGCTGCATCACAAGACCTATTCTCAGTTAAGTAAAAATCAGAATGTTGGAGGAAAGGAAAGCTTTTCACAGATTTTCTGTATGGAATTCATCACAAATGTGTAAGCAAAATCACAAAAGTTTTAATCGTCCCAAACCAAGGTGACATCCACCATAGGATGGCTAGAGATGAGACTGATAGAGCACATAAGAAGAAGAGAAACAAGAAAGCCAGAGCACCTCCAAGTTTTGAGGATCCCAAGTAATCTGGGTAGAGTTTCCCTTAGAACTCTGAGTAATTTCATAGATGCCAAATAATTCATGCTTAAGATAATGTGTGATAAACTTATTAGTTCATAGTCTGTATGCATTGAAGAAACCTGGAAGAACATATACCAAAATGCTAATAAGAATTATCTTTAAACTGTAAGATTATGAATTATTTTCACTTTCTTATTTACATGTATTTATAAAGAGAAGTAAATACTTTTATATTCAGAAAAAATAAAGCAATTTTTTCAATTGATGAAATAGAAATTAGAACCATTTTAATAATGGCAAAACTATGCTATATAAATTCAGGCTGCTATGATTATTATACTGCTTAATATAGCTAGAAGAGCTAAGGCTTGTCCAGTTTAGTTCAAAAGATAGCTGAAGTGATCAGTAACAACCTACAGTGCTTTTTTTTAATCTTTACAAAGTGATGTAGCTAAGTTTATCTTGTAGTTTCTGTTCCTACTGAGAAAAAAAATGCTGTGGCAGCACGTATATGACCACAGCTCTGAAATGTACAGTAAGACTCTCTGAGTCACTGTAAAGTGCCCATTGTATACTGCTGGACCTCAGCCCCACTATTCCACTTTTTAGGTTGGGCTATTGAATTTATGCAAAGCCTAAAGACATGGCTAGAGTTTCCAACGTGGTATTTGCTGAAATCCCAGGTTCACAGATTCTGAATTAAGCTCTGCAAGGAAAAAAAAAAAACAATCCATCTATTTATTCAGACAGAGATGATTGGTCCCCCAACTTCTTCCATATATAAATAGAAGTTTCAGAAGGGCACATTTCCCAGACTCCTAGGCACCTAGGTGTGGCCTTTTTATTGTGTTCTAGTCAATACTGAATTGATATGCACACTTCCTCTGTGGGAGAGGACATGCTCCTTCTACTCCTTTCCTCCTTCCTGTTTCCTAGAAAGCAGACATAGTGAAAATGAGCCCTACTGGACTATGTAGATGAGGAAAATGCTTGGATGGCAGAGCAACGTGATAGAAGGAGCCTGGATCTTCAACACCATGCATCTGCCTTATCTGCCCCACACCATGTACGCCTGGACTATCATTTAAGTGGGAAATTAATTTTTGTTTGTTTTTTTAAGCTACTGTGATTTTAGTCCTCTATTACACATCTGAAAAGTATCCTAAATAAAGCAATTTCAAAACTGATGGGGTAACAAGGGAATTGCCTATTCGTAGGATGGTCAGTTTAAACACACATTCAAGGACTCACTACGAAATCAGTAGCTTTTTTTTTTTTACATGCTGCTCCCTCATCTGCCAGAAAGCTGCCATATTCACTCATTATTTTAAAGTCTCACAAATCTCAATATTTAAAAGTAAAGATTAGAGCTTGACAAAGAGGAGATTTTTTACATTCATATGTTATTTTTTCCTCTCTCTTTCTTCAAGAAAATGCATATAAGCTACCAGTTAAATCACTGTGGGTTGGTGAAAAGATAATCTAACCAAATATTCCCTGAAATTATACACGACCCATTATGACAGTACCCTAGGGCACACAAGGTTATTGGCGTTATGGAAGATTTTAATATCATTTTGTGAAATTCTTCAATAGAAGCTGCAACTGATAATCAATGAAGTTATTTTCTTGTAGAGGGTGAGTTCATATATATGCACTGCTTGAGGCACAAGGGGACAATTAATGTAAATCAATTAATACAGAATAAGGTATTAAAACAATATATAAATGGTAATAAAATGTAGAATCATATTGTGGGGATCTCTGGCAATAATAGAATAGCATTGGTGAAACTTAATTATATTAATTTTGCTTTAAAAAAATCTGAATTTTTCTGCAGATATTTACATACTTTAAGAACACAATAATATTACAAAAGTAGCAAAAATGTCCAGTCCCCTCTTAATTTTTGCACTAATGATGAATAGATGTAGCAAAGTTAAGCAAAAATTTTGATTATCTTTAAATCATTTCTAATGGAATGTGTTATGTGGTTTCAGGGATAGAAAATACAACAGATTTACCTTCCTAATTATGTTTTTCTGAGACTAATATTAACATTAATTAGCATTCCATTTGCACCCACCAGGAAAATTATTCTAGAATTTAAATTTGCTATAGTTAAGTCATATTCAAATTGAGTAGATTTTTCCATGTATATTAAACTGTTTAAATTTCCCCTGAGTGGGGAAAAATCTTCCAAAATATATTACATTTGAATAATTCTTTCAACTTTTCAATCTCTTTTATAGCAATATAAAAAAATTTCCAAGATTATAAAGCTAGTAACAGTTCTTAAGATCCTGTCCAAAAAGTCTAATTATCTTTTCTTACCCCAAAGCTGCTACTTAGATACCAGTTAGTCCCAAATATATATAGCTAAATAATGATTGAATTTAAAGTAGCATATGAGACCCCACTCTAATACCTTGGTAGCTATTACCTAGTATATTAGCTTGCTAGAGCTGGGTGGCTCATATGACAGAAATTTATTTTCTCACACCTCTGGAGCCTAGAAGCCTGAGATTAAGGTGTTGGCAGCGATTCTTCTTCCTGTGTCTTCACATGTTCTTTCTGTGTGGGTCTGTGTCCTAATCTCCTTTTCTTATAAGGATACCAGCCATATTGGATGAAGTTCTACCCTAATGACATTATTTTAACTTAATTACCTCCTTAAAGGTCCTATCTCCAAATATAGTCACATTCTGAGGTACTGGGAGATTAAGACTTAAACACAGGAATTTGGAGAAACACTGCTCATAACACCTAGAAAATATAATCTCCTCTTTTTCCTATCACAAAGATCCCAATTATAGTTCCACAGACAGAGGTTACTATCCATCTGTTTGATTGGGAGCTGAGCTCTGTAGTGCCAGGTCCCATATCCTGAGACTGTTTTGGGTGGACAGTACTTATTGTCTTCTTCATACACAATATTTCACATGATATTTCATTTGATCCTCAAAACAAACTTGTGTGGTAGGTATTATTACTACACTCATAAAATAGATGAAAAAACTGAGGATCAACAGGACTAAATGGCTTGCACGATGTTACACAGTGACTGACAAACCCAGGACTCAAGCACAGTCCTCAGACCACACCACCTGCAAGGAATTAACTAACCAAATTCTTTCCCTCCCCCTTCCCTCCTTTTTCCCTTCTTGTCTTTTTTTTTATTTATTTATTTATTTATTTATTTATTTATTTATTTATTTATTTATTTATTTATTTATGGCTGTGTTGGGTCTTCGGTTCTGTGCGAGGGCTTTCTCCAGTTGCGGCGAGCGAGGGCCACTCTTCATTGTGGTGCGCGGGCCTCTTACTATCTCGGCCTCTCTTGTTGCAGAGCACAGGCTCCAGATGCGCAGGCTCAGTAGTTGCGGCTCACGGGCCAAGTTGCTCCGCGGCATGTGGGATCTTCCCAGACCAGGGCTCGAACCCGTGTCCCCTGCATTGGCAGGCAGATTCTTAACCACTGCGCCACCAGGGAAGCCCTCCTTTCTTGTCTTTTAATTTTTTCCCTTCCGTTTTGTTTTGGGTGCTCTATTTAATTTTTTTTTCAAATGCTATAAAATCAATGAGGATTGGTTTTTAAGATACATATGTAAATTTATATATATAATATTTACATATTTTAATATTATGTATAAAACCCCAAATACATAGAAGATATATTAAACCAAAAGAAATTGCTAATATTCAATGAGCTTTGACCTACAAAAGTGGCAATTTCCTATGATTCAATCAAGAAAAAACACACCATGAACTTCCAGTTTCCTATATGCATCTCCCTTGAATTATTTCCCTTGAGATTTACTCCCCCTTCCATCTCTCATTGGACCCCATCCCAAACCCAGCTGTTTGTCAGCCAGTTGTTCCCTTCATGATACCAATCTGGGAACAAAGTGGAAAGGTCAGGGCAGAAGACATGGCGATGTGTCTGTTGAAAAGTGGATAAGTGAGTGGATCATGGGCAAAAACTAAAACAAAATAACCATTTCTGAGAACAGCTTCTTATAATTCTATTCCACTGAGAAGTTAAAATGAGTTGACGTTTACTGTTAGGTATTCCCTTCTCCAGGATAGATAATATTTCTTTACAAAGAAACTAACCCCCAATCCCCCCCAAAAAAGCAAACAACATACCACTCATGATCACTGTTGTTATCTAATACACACGTGAATCACTGTTAATACTTGTGGTAATTATCTACTAGTGTGTAAAAAATTACCCCAAAGTTTGGCGGCTCAAGACAACACACGGTTATTATGTTACAGCTTTTGAGGACAGGGAATCCAGAAGTGGTTTAGTTAGGCAGTTCTGGCTCAGGATCACTCTCATTGCTGCTGTCAGCACATGGCAGGAGCTGCAGTTACATGAAGGTTTGGCTGAGGAGGGAAGATCCATTTCCAAGATGCCTTACTCACATGGCTGTTGGCAGAAGGCCTCAGTTCCCCACTGAGTCTTGGCAGGAGGCTAATGTTCCTGCCACGTGGGCCTCTCCTCACAGTATGGAGCTAACTGCTCCAGACCCAGCAACCTAAGAGCAAGCCAGCCAACAGGAGGACACAGTGCTTTTTATGACCAAATTTCTGAAGTCACATGCCATCACTTCTGCTCTACTCCATTCACTAGAGGCAAGTCACTAAGTCCAGCGGAGGGAAATCAAGCTCCATCTATTGCAAGGAGGAGCCTCAAAGAATTTGTGGACATGTTCTAAGCCTGCTACACTACATCTACGTCGTGCGTGCCAAGAAGCACTCAAGTTAAGAAAGAGTCCGTGGCTCTCAAACAGTAATTCGAGATCGAACAGGAAATTTTGGGCCTTAGTCTTGTACATATATAATAGAATACATTAAACACTTCTGAAAAATAGTTTAACATAACTGAACATACCAGCAGAAAAGTTGTCTTGGCTTATTTAAAAGATCAAAACATTTTGATTCTAAAGCATTGTGTTCATGTGTACAAAGGCCATTCCTTCATGGTTAGCTCACCTGTTGCTCCATATTATAGCTCTACTCAGTGTCTGACTTTATTTAAATCCCAAATAATTGATAACTTGCACAGACTTCAAATAAATTTAACCAAAATGTATTGGTTTTATGATGAGTATGACAAATTAGCATATAAAAGTTATCAAAAGTTTGTCCTTACCTTTGCTCCTGGTTTCCAAGAGAGGGCACCAAGAGCTGAAGAATAACGTCTTCATTTTGGAAGGAAGATTCTGGCAACTTATACCAAGATGGAAAATGTTGAAAATGATGCTGGCAATATGCCATCACAGAATTAATCATTATTTTCCCTCTAGTTTAATAAAGACCACATTTCCTTTTTCATCACTCAGTCACCGTACATATTAAATTTCATGAAAGATTACATTATGTTATATTTAGAGAGGGAAGGGATAATGCTTGCAGCGTGCAGACATCTAAGGGCTACGTGACCCACAACTGAAGCAAGACCATGGCATCAGCCATCCGCTTCTCTTCTCTGCGTCTCTCTCTGTGTCTCTCTCTCTCTCATTCTCATCCTAAATTTTGGGGATCTCATATGATTCGTTTTTCAACATTGTCAATTTGGATTAGTCTTTTGTGGCAGAATTAACTCACAGACTTTTCTCCCAGGGCTTCTTTGAAGGTTCTTTGCAAGGAAGCTCAGAACCCCCTCCTCCCTCTTCCACATGCCTTCAGCTCCCCCTCAAAGGTGTCCCTCCCTGCACTGTCTTGCTGCTTGGATTTCCTAGCCTGACAAGGTGTTTTCTTGAGTGTGGTGCTGGCAAGAAAGCCCAAAGCCCAGGTCCCTTCTCTCGTGTCAGCTCCACCCATGGGAAAATGAAACATCCTTTCCCTGTCAAACAGTGGGTGTGCAGGCTACTTTTCAGTGACCCCTTGTCCCCAGCCTTACCGATTCTTGGCTAGTTTGTGCTGAAGGTGTAGAGTAAAATTGAAAAACATGTGCACATAAAAAAAAAAATTAGAATATATAATTGTTATCACATAGATTTCTTACCATTATCTTCAAAATTAAACTATGTATTTTATCTATCTATAGAGAGAGATGGATGATAGATAGATGGAAGTAAAATAAAATATTTTAAAATAAATTATATTAACGAAATTCAATAAGATCACTGCATGTCATGAATCTCCAGTAATTTAATCCATACAATGAAAACCTTATAAGCTAAGTGTGTAGCAGGAAGCAATCTTTGGTGAATAGGATGCTTCATGTAAGTAAAATTTTCGTAATTGTGAAACAATGTCTTTATTCCATGTAAGCTTCCCTATCCATAATAATCTTCTCTTAAACTGTCGCACAACTTCTTGTATTTGTTACCATCACAGCTAAGCTACTACTGACATATTTAAAATGAGTGTAAGCCAGTGGGACATTAGAAAGTGGGGCAGGATGCAGGAACAGTTCTTCATTATGTATAGAACTGTCCTGGGGACTGAAGAACATGTAGCCTCCCTGGTCCTTGCCTTTAAAGGTCAAGAGAGGGTCCAACTCATTATGATGACTTAATTCCCATTTACAATTTCCAAATATCTCCTGAAGTAAGGCATTCTACTGAAAACTACTGAACTATGGGGAGAGAGGGGAAGAGGTTGGAATGGTTTGGCTCCTTCAATAGGAGGTAGACCCCAACTGCTAACAGCATCTGAACTTAGAATATGGGACATCACCTTTTGGACCTGGTCATGATACCACAACACAGGGAAAAAAGTCACACTTTACCACCACTTCAGCTTCATCTACAGATGAACATAGAAATTTAGATATTTCTTCTGTCTTTAATGAGTTGTTTACACACAAATATTTTTGTATGTCATTCTCTGATGGTAATTCTAAATAAATATTTAATTTAGACTCTAAGGTTTTGACTCTGTAAGATTTTGCCTCCTTGAGTATCTGAAGGAACTCAAGCTATTTACTTATATCTTTTCATAAGGATCATAAACAAAATACATTAGTTAATAATTCTGTATACACATTTTCACTGTTTGACTCATGTTTACCAAATCGGGTGGTTTTCACATTGAGAATATTTTATTTTGTAAATTTTCCAAGCCAAGTGGTGAGGATAATAGGGAATGTTCTTGGAATTTGAGCTCCTGATCAAAGTTCAGGACCTCTTCCTCCTTCATCATGTTCCTTGGGTCAGGGGTACCTTGTCAAGTTATTGACAAGTGTTTACTGACAAGAGGTCATCTAAATAAATGTCTAATATTATGGTAGGATTGGGTAGGGGGGTATCTTTCAGGCACAGAGCTTCAGTAGGAGGTGTGGCCATGGTGCCCAGTGAACTTCAATGCACTATTTCCATAGCCATAATGCCTATCTCTGGGACAGATATAATCTAATGTTAGATACCTGGTTATGCCTGCATCAGGGTGGAAGTGGCAATGTTTAATGATCTCTCTCAAGCCAGAGGCAGCATTTACAAAAGAAGGATCCCTGTGGATGCGATGTGCAATACAAGTGAAAAAATATTGATGTTTCTGACATTCCAAACAATAACTCAGGATGCAAGATGTTAGTTCCTGGCAAAGACAAAGTTAGCTTTGTAATGAGAATTTATGGAGTTTCCACAGAGCATATAGCCATGAACAAGCTGATTTCAAACTCATTTTTTCTTTCTCCTTATCCCAACAGACAAACATGGTTCCAAATCATCAAAGCCAAGAGTTTAGGAGCTACACAATTTTCCCCTGCTTCATCTTTGTAGAGGTAAGATTATTCTGAAAATTCGACCTTAGAATATGTATTAATCAAAAGAAATATGTTACCCCTTAAAAGTTACTCTATGTATCCTCCTCTGTAGACACTGAAGCTTTAACTATAGAAATCTGTAATGTCAGGGGTGTATTTTCATCTGAAATGTTTCATGGTCATGGTGATTATGAACATGTGTGCCACATTTGTGTCATGTGCCAATGCCTTTCTAGATCTAGAGTTACAGTTTCATTACCTCATCAATGCATTTCCTTCTCTCTACCTCCACTTTCTAATTTCCACCCCTCTCTCCACAAGCTATTCCTTACCCCAGGACCTGTCAGGTTTGTTCTGGAACTCCATGTGTTGACTTTACTTAGTTGATTCATATAGCTATAGCTGACCCTAAATTAGCCAGCAAGCCTTGAGGCTAATATCATGCAGTTCAGGATCTTCTGCCTCACTTTCGGCATCATCACCACTTACTTATTTTGGCTTCCTCCACCTCATTTTTCTTTTCTCACCTTCTTTTCCATCTCATGCTCTTCTTTCATTATATTTATCAAGGATTGTAAGCAAGTTGGGCTGATGGGAAGTTAGGGTACATCTCCAAGATTTTCGCATCACACAGCCAATAGAGTACTCCCATGAAAGAGTTCATGGGAGATTTAATGTGCATATGGATGAACTATTACTCACATTGGCTTTTTTAGATTGTGCGTGCATAAAAAACATACTCATAATGTATCAGCTACAATGGAAAAGAGACACCCAACTGAAACCTGTTTGGCCAGCCCAAATTACTGCTATATATTTACTTTTTTATTAAGTACATGTACAACATTAAAGATATCACAAATACATTTTACAGTGACTTCATCTTTATTATATGTATATTATTTCCATGTTATAATGAATAAAAGTAATACTTTAATTAAGCCAGAAACAGTAAATGATAAGTGCTTCTTGCAATGATGGCTTTAATAAGATTATAGCTTAGTGCTCAGACATGACAATTGCTTTCTTGGAGTCAACATCCTATTTTTATGACTGCAATGCAGTTTTCTCTTATCCTTCTAAAAATGATTCATGCCAATCCTATGTCTTGGGAGGCAAAGGTATAAAGATATTAGAGGAGGGAAAATGATGAAATAAACTGGCCAACGGGTTTTCAATGTTTCAAACTTTCCAATTATTTAAAAATACGTTTTAAAGCTCTAGAACTACAAGAGGTAAAGCTCCTTTAAGAAACTAGGTTTTGTAAAAAAAATACAGTAAATACACAAAGTAAGCTGAAAGTAACTATGTTTAGAATTTATGACAGAGAACTTTAGCCTTAGTGTCAGCAATATTTACATAAAGATAAATAAACTGATGAATAATGGATGTGAGACAATGCTTTCTTTACAGTTGGGTAAAAGATATACAACATGCTATTTCTACCAATTTTTCTCTCATGATCCGGAAAAGAAATAGCATGTGGATGGCAATAGGAAGAATTTAACTCAGTCAGCCTACAAGTTAAACAAGTAGAAGTTCCTGGGTAGCTAAATAAGGCTGGCAATGGCAGGCACAGATCGTAGTTTTTCACTATTTAAAGTTCTCCAGATTAGTTGGAGCAGGAGAACTGAAGCACGGAAGGATAAATGACAACTTCTAATGCCTAATCACGTTGTTCCTGAAACTGAAACACTACTGGTGTTTGGGGAGCGATGGATGTTCTTTAGAAGGATTCTAAGAACTGAAAAAATGCTTTAGGGTGAGTTGGGGACAGTTGTTAAATTATCTGTGGAGTCAGTCCAGGAAAATAGACAGCTAATAGTTGAGACGGAAGGAGCAAGGCAGGAATGGTGACTAGGTGTTTTAAGTTAATTTTAAATACTATTTTAACTGATGTTAATATATGAACAGAGACTGTTAGTCTATCAATTCGCTTTAAGTGATGTTAACTTGTGCCTCAGTTGAGTAAACTAGAGATTAGATTAAAAAATGTTTGGAATAGCATCCATTAGTCTACTTAACTATTCATAGCTAAGGAAGAAAAAGTCAGGCATGGTCCTCCGTCTCCACTATTTCATCAACTCCATCCACCCAATATTTAATTGGACAGTGAGAATATAAAAAGATACTCTGATCTGGTTTCCTTGACCCTCCTTTGGATAGCTCCACTCCCGTGCTTTCACAGACATGGAGGCAGTTTTCATGCTCCATGTGCTTTGTTTCTGCTACCTTGATGTCTCTCAAAGTAGTGAGACCAAACCACCTCTACCTGCTTGACCAACCACTTCACTCCCCTATTTTCTTCCCAGACAGCATTTAAAATTTTTCTTTAAAGTAAAATTACTTTCATTTTCTTTCTGATTTTAAATTAAGAAATATGAAGTTTTAAAAAATGGATATTACAGTAAAGTTTTAAAAATTCCATTTATTCATTTCTGTTTACTGAATGCCTTATATGAAGCAAGCATTGTTTTCAGCTCTGGGGATACAGAGGTGATAAAAATAGATAATATCTCTTTCCTCATGGGTGTCACATTCCAATGAGATGGGAAAACAAGTTAACACATAAGTGAGTAGAATATTTGGAGAATCAGTTGCGGATAAGTGCTCTGGGGAAAAAGAAAGCAGGGAATGAGGATGGGGTCAGCTGATGCCAAGCAGCCTCAATTTTCCTTATAATGTTGCCACTCATAAATAATTCTGTTAATATTTCAGCATATAACGTACCATAAATTTTCTTTTTTAAATTCATTTTATTTTTTTATCTATAAACATATTCACATAGTTTAAAAGGTTAAAAAGCATTAAATAGTTATAACAAAAAATCGCAGTATACTAATTCTGTGTCTCCCCCTCCTGCAAAGTAACTTTTTAATCTGTTTCACCAAATAATATGTGTATACTGCTGTCTTGATTCATAAATTTTAAACATCATCTATTGACTTGCCTTTAAGGGAATGAAGGCTTTATATCTTTTACATCCCCTATTCCTTTCTCTCCATTCCATTCTACTATAACTGATGTATCAGAGTTTCTGGCACAAATCTGTACACAACATTTTCATTATGATTATGGCTTTCTAGACTCTATTCAAGTAATGGACTATTGGTTCATTTCCTTTCTTTTATAACTTCGCTTTCCTTGGAGTTAATAATGGCTTCATTATCTTATTTGCTTAGTTTTCCTTAAATCTCTGATTAACTCTTGACACACAATTTAATCTCTCTATTACAAATGTCTTACTACAATTTTCTACATGGTCGAAGCTATCAGATAATCTACTAGTTACTGTTCCCTCTTAATCCCTCTACGTACCTTTCATTCTCTTGTTTGAAACTGGTCTATTTGCTCTCTATGCCTCATCCACAACAGTTGTCTTGAGGTTTCCTTTGCCACCATCTTGGGGATTATCTTTCTTTCCATCTCCTGTGTTGTATTGCCTGTTCACTGCATCCTAGGTCTCCTGTTCTTAGTTTTTTTCTCCTGTTTTAGTGGAGAAAATCTTCCAATAGGTTCTCAAAAAAGTTAGTTTTCTATTGCTTCTGTAACAAATCACTACAAATGTAGTGGCTTAAAACAATACAAATGTATTATCTTGCAGTCTGTATATTAGAGTCTAACTTAGATGGCACTGGGCTAAAACCAGGTATGGACAGGGTTGCATTCCTTTCTAGAGGTCTGAGGGTGAATCTTTGTCTGTTCTAGTTTCTAGCGGCTGCCTGTACTCCTTGGCTTGTGACCCTCCCCATTTTAAAGCCAGCAATGGTGGGTTAAGTCCTTCTCACACTGCATCACTCTGACCTCCTCTTCAGCCTCCCTCTTCTACTTTTAAGGACCTTTGTGATTACACTGGGCCCATCTGGATAATCTCCCTATTTTAAGGTTAGCTGATTAGTCAGCTTTACTTCATCTGCAACCTTAGTTTTCCTTTGCTATGTAAGGTAACACATTAACAGGTTCCAGGGATCAGGACATGCACATCTTTGGGGGATCTATTGTTCTGCCTACCTCAGGATAGATAGGAAACACATATTAAAGTCTTTGTTGTACATGAACATCTGATGTAAAGATCGGTTGGATACAGGAGTCTATGTTTAAAATGATTCCATTCATAATTTATAAAGTATTATTTCACTCTTTTGTAGCTTGCAAATTTCTCTTCAATTCAGATGACATTCTGAATCTGAAGAAGCCTTAAGGAACTTGTTATTACTGGTATTACAAAATTATATAATCATGTACCTTAGTTTGTATACTTTTAATTTACTGTTTGGGCATTTGAGCAGGGTCCTTCCACTTTAAAGACAAATATCCTTCAGTTCATATATTTTTTTCTAATTACTTGCATTTATTGATTTCCTCCTCATCACTTTTTCTATTTTCTGTATCAGGAGTTCCTGTGGTTTGGTTATTGGACTTGAATAACATACATATATGAGATAGAAGAGGTATCATACACACATGTAGATAAAAGAAGAAAAAGAAGAGTTATGTTTATATTAAATGATGTAAAAATTAAATAAAATATATAAATAAATATAAATATAAATATAAATATATATATATATAGAGAGAGAGAGGATTCAACCAACCAGGACCATGTAGTACTGCAATACTCTTGAAAAATATTTGCATATAAGTGGACCAATGCAGTTCAAATCCGTACTATATATACATACTGTATATATACATATATATATATAATTTCTGTGGTTTTTTATTCACCTCTTTATCTTATTTTCTGAAAGATTTCCTTAATATTATCTTTGAACATTCTCACAGAATTTGTAAAAAAAAAAAAAGCTATAAAATATTTAATTTATAAGAACTGAACTCTGTCTTAGTCATCCTTTTTTGTCTCATTTTCTTCATACATTTTTTCTTTGTAAAGAATGATTTATTTGAAGTTGTCTTCTGCTTCCTGCATTGCCTTTGATTGCTCTTAATTCCTTTTCTTTCTTGGTGTTTTTTTCTGGCCTCTCTCTTCCATATTCTTCTCAATAGTTAGTAATAATCAAATATCCATTTCTTATCAGAATAAGACATAAAAAGTTGATTGGAAATTTTGCATGTAGAGGTCAGATTTATTGATAATTGTGTTAGGGCACAAGTACTACTCAAACCCTACCCAATCCAATGCAATGAAAAATTTTGAGATGCCCAAAATATAGAAGTCACTGTATTTCTTACACATAGAAGTCTCTAGTGGGCAGGTTGTTTATAATTATAATATGATACTTTAAATATGATCAGATACATGTGAAAATTGTGTGAAAGTGGACTGTGAGGACTTTATGAAAAAGGTCTTCCTTAAAGGTGCATAGTATCTATTCTGGAAAGAGAAGAAGAAAGATCATTCTAGCTTAACAAACAACAATCCAAGTGGTTTATTACAGCCACTATGGAGAACAGTATGGAGGTTCCTTAAAAAACTAAAAATAGAGCTACCATATGATATTGCAATCACACTCCTGGGCATATATCCAGAGAAAACCATAATTCAAAAAGATACATGCACCCTAATGTTCATAACAGCACTATTTACAATAGCCAAGACATGGAAGTAACCTAAGACATGGAAGTAACCTAACCTAAGTAACCTAAGTAACCTAACCTAAGTGTCCATCAACAAATGAATGGATAAAGAAGATGTGGTATATATATATATATATATATATACACACACACACACACACACACACACTCAATGGAATATAACTCAGCCATAAAAAAGAATGAATTAATGCCATTTGCAGCAACATGGATGGACCTAGAGATTATCATACTAAGTGAAGTAAGCCAGACAGAAAGTCAAATATCATATTTCTCTTATATGTGGAATCTAAAAAAAAATGATACAAATGAACTTACATACAAAACAGAAATAGACCCATAGACATAGAAAACAAACTTATGGTTATTAAAGGGGAAAGGAGGGAGGGATAAATTAGGAATTGGGGATTAACATATACACACTACTATATATAAAATAGATAACCATCAAAGACCTACTATATAGCACAGAGAACTGTGTGTATAGTGATATATATATGTATATGTGTATCACTTTGCTATATACCTGAAACTAACTATAACTGTAAATCAGCTATATTTCAAAAAAAATTCCTGTTGGGGAAGAGTGGATCTTAAAATTTGATAGATTATGCAGCTCCAGTTTTAATGGATATTCATTTCCAGTCTGAAAGACAACAGGAATGATTATGGATCTTTTTAATGAAAGAAACTTTATGAGTAAGTAAGTTTTAAAAAATTAAACTGGTGGTGGTTTTCCAAATGGCCTTCTTTTTAAAAACGAAGGCTTGGAAAAGGAAAGGAGACCACACTGGAAGATATTTTATTAATCAGGCTTTTGTGGTGATAAAATTCTGAACTATTAAGTGGCATTGAGTATGAAGAGGAAGTGACAACCTAAGATGTTGTTTCTAAGAGAAGCATCAATATTCACTCAATGATTAAATATGAAAAGGGATGAAAGAAGTTAAACATAACTCAAAAAGTTCAGGCCTAGGGGACAAGCTTTAAGTAATTTGTGTGGTGAGAAATATTTTCAGTATAAGCCCTGAGTGTTTTCTGCTTAAAATTTTACTCATTCTCTATTTTGAGTGCTATCTCTTTATTTTCTTCATTTTTATAACCAAGGCTCTGGCTCTTTCTGGAAAAGCATCATCTTTCAAAAACAACTTTTTAATTAATTACTTAACACTTTGTACATCCTTATGAATGAAATGCCCATGTGCTTTTTTTTTTTCTTTTCTGGAATTTAGAATTTATCATGTGGTAGTGATCTGAATATTACAGCACAGACTCATGAGAACTGAGAAATGTATTTTTTATAAGTTCTTTACTTGATAAAAATCCATCTTTTTTTCTGTTTCAACATGGATAAAGTTGATAAATAATATTAATTTTATGAACCTGACAAAGCTTCTCTCCTTGACCAAACTCTACTCAGGTTCCCTTGAGCTCTTTTTCATCTAGGCTTGACTTTTGACTCTGTGTTCTTCTTTGCACTGTTCAGTTTTAACCAGTTTCCCCCATCCTCCATATCTGATCACCCTTGATATACAAGCAGGTTCCTCATCCTCTACTGTCTCCCAAGTGGTCTCTGATCACCCTGGCTTGTTTTCAGCAAGAATCCTGTTGGGTGGGTTCAGCCAGAACCCCCCATTGCAGTGATTCCTATACCTATTGTGATACAACCCCCTTGAATAAAAAGTCCTCCTTACCCTCTTCAACAAGTATCGCGAATAATTTTTTTCTTTAACAAGTCTTATGCCCAAGTTTCATCAGCCCCACATAATTTGTATCTGTGGAATGAGCAAATGACTGTAACTAAATGTCATGGAGACTGTAGATTAATGGATGATCATCACCTCCACAATCACCCAAGAGCAACAGTGAACACGACCAGAACACCTACTAACGCCTGGTACTGTGCTTGGTTCTAGGGGTACAGGCAGATATAAGACCTTTCCATGGCAAGTCAAAGATTACAATTATTTGGAAGGAAAAATATATGCCAAAATGGCAAATAACTACTTAAAGCTGCTTTAGGTCAATATTTCATTTCATGGCTTACATTAAATCCCAATCTTCTCTTTAAAATTAAGCTTTAACTAAAAATTGTCTCCCTAAGTCTACCAGGGAAACCTTTTATATCTTTAATCCTTCAAAACTGTCAGGACAGAGGAATGTGAAAGCAAAATAAATAAGGAAACGGGGCAATATTGCCAATAGACTACTTTTATGTATTTGAATTTGTCTTATATTTACACAACTTACTAGGTAACAAGAATGAATACTACCTCAAAAATTCATCATGAAAAGAAGATAGTGTTTTCTATTCTAATTTACCATAGAATAACAGGATATTTATCTCATTCATATTCCATCTGACGCATTTAAACTCAGTTGGCTCTCAAAAATTTTTGTGACTCCTGCTGATTCTTCACCTCTTCCTTTCATGTTTCCTTTTATCTTTTGAGAAGCACCTTTTTAAAAAGTTACTTCTAAAGGAACAAAGAACAGTGTTGTTGCTGTATACGCTACTCTTCTCATCAGACTATTTCAATTGCTTTGGTAACCTGGTAATTTACATTCACTCCCTTCAGGTAGCATTCGGACCCCACAAAACATCTTCCCCAGCAGGCTTATTGCTTTTTCATTCCTATGGAGTCTTGTGCTGAGACAACTTCAGACACAGGCCTTCCATCCAGTCACAACTCCTCACTCAGTAACACTCTGCTGTGATTCTTACATCCATTGCAAGATGGTTTGATGGTTGATACTGTCAACTTTCTACAGGAATAATAAGAAAGGTTTAGAGGAGTTGGCCTTTTAAGTCTCTATAAGAATTGGTCAATTAAAAACAACTATAAAAAACACCTTCCAAACAAAAGCTTTTCTTCATACTGTGAAAGGCATTATGGTGTACCTTATAAAATCTACTTCACCAAAAAAAGGCAATCTGTCAAGCCCTGTATAAGTAGCTGTAGGTATACATTCTCATGGATGCTTCTTTTTTCTCATTTGGCTCATTTTTAAGCAGAAAAAAAAATAACTGTACTTTAACTGAGGCTACTAAATACTGATAAAAATGATGATGAACCGGCAGTGTGATAGAGAGAAAGTCCACTCAGCTGAGATGCTCATGATTCCTGAGAAACCTAGGAGTACTTGGTGCAGAATGATTTGTTTAGCGAATAATCATATTTTGGAGTCAGATCCTTGGATTCAAATTCATCTCTTAATAAAAATGAAAGTTTTAGAAGTTACTTTAACTTTTCTCTGAGACTCAGTTGCCACATCTGTAAAACGGAAATAATTCAAGTGGATTGTTCACAGGATCGTTGCTAGGAATAAATAAATCATTTACATAATGTATTTAGCACTACACCTAGTACATATTTGTTCTCAATAATACAAGTTGTTAATGTGTATCTATTCTACAAGGGTCTATTGTGCTGTTTCTACATCCTAGTCCTTTTTGAGTATCCCAAACTGAGTATTCCTGCACTCAAGGACTGTGCAATTTAATATAAGAGATAACCTCATAGTCAAGTCATTTAAACTAGCAGAACCTATAGTGACGAGCCTAGGAAGCCATACTTTCTTTCTGTAATTTCCTCTTTTGATTAGTTGATATTTGATTCAAGGTGATTCTGTCAGTTCATGACATTGGAGATTTGGAATTGATTTTAAGAGATACAAATTAGTCTCTGAAAATTGCCTGAATCGAGGACAAGCATATCCAGGAATTATGGAAATCGTGGTCAAGTATTTCCAAAGCAAATCAGAGAAATTTGATATGCCAGGAAAGAAAGACTGAGAGTATAGTGGCCTTGCTTTCTGGTAGTTTTCCAATTTCTGATTCCATTTCTTTGTGAAAGCAAGCTGCACTTTCTGCTTATCGGTTACATTTAAAAATCTATATCTTAATAATTAATTTTCCTTTTGGCTTAAGTTTGTATGATTTGAGTTCTATTATTTAAAACCAAAGTGCTTTAACTAAGACCTAGGATTTGATATGAGGAAGTGAACTGATACTTAAAGATCTGGAAACAAAGTCACATCTGATGAAGGATTTGTTGTCAGTTATAGCAACAAGAGGAGCAATAAAAAGAAAAGACTGAAAGCTGAATGAAAACTGAGCAGCAGGAGTGGTGCATACCCAGGGTCCAAACCTAATTGTGTTGAATGTGTTATTGCTTCCTCAGCAGACTTTTATTCTCAGCCATTCCTCTATGAAAATCTGAGCCCAGGGTAACTTTAAGAAAGTCACTGTGGGACTTCTAACAATAGTAATTGTCAAAACCCATGGATGCTATAATTTGCAAATAATATTTAGTATTACTTTGCTAATGATAGAAACACCTGCCCCAATATTGTGTGTCCTAGCGATGCCTAGAATAGTGTTCTAATGTATTTTTTGCATGAGAGACAGTAGTGAATACATATTAATTACTTAATAAAATATGTACTTTGCATAATCAATACATACTGAGTTTCAATGAAATGTTTGATTCAATATATGGTAATAGTTAATAATAATGATATACACTAATTAACCAAAATAAAATATGTAAATTATCTTCTGGTATTCTGTGGTTGTCAGTTCACATAATGGATTTGAGACTAATTTTTGTTAATTAAAAAATAATAAACCTGAATAATCTATAGGTTATTTTGAGATTTAGCAAGGAAATTTCTTCAGTAATAAAGCCAATTTTATATAAACATATCTTTTATTCTGACTCATGTGTTGTTTGAGTATCAGAAGTACTCACTCCTCATACCGCAACTTAATTTCTGGTAAGCACTGGCTCCAAAGGAACAGAAATCCCAATTTAGTTCTCTAGACATGAGTTGAATGAGAACCCCCAAATTTGTACCTGGAACCTTAAAAATTAGGAAGGTAAGTCAAAGGCTTTACCATGTAACAATTTCTTTTCCAAAAAAAGGATTTTGTCCTTTTAGAAGTATTTGGGGATGTATTTACTACCTTAAAAATACATATTCTATTTCTTTTAAAATGCTTGCTCAGGGTTTTGTATCAGATTAAGATGGAAGGACAAGAACTGTATTTACACTCCCACCAGAAAAAACTTAAGAAGTAGACATAGGGGCTTCCCTGGTGGCGCAGTGGTTGATAATCTGCCTGCCAGTGCGGGGGACTCGGGTTCGAGCCCTGGTCTGGGAGGATCCCACATGCCGCGGAGCAACTGCGCCCGTGAGCCACAACCACTGAGCCTGTGCGTCTGGAGCCTGTGCTCCGCAACAAGAGAGGCCGCGATAGTGAGAGGCCCACGCACCGCGATGAGGAGTGGCCCCCGCTCGCCGCAACTAGAGAAAGCCCTCGCACAGAAATGAAGACCCAACACAGCCAAAAATAAATAACAAATAAATAAATAAAATAAAATTAAAAAAAAGAAGTAGACATAATATATCAAACAACAGTTTGCAGATATTAGATATCAGGCAGTGCAGGGAAATGATCATGAGACAGAGGAACAATTAAAGTAGTCCTGTGATTGCCAGAGAGAGTTTCCAGGCCACAGATCAGGGAGGAGGAGCGGAGCCCAGGATTTTCCCTGAGTTGAGGTTATAAAGTTGGGAGTCTAGGAGCAGAGTATTGGTAAGAAAAGAGCGGAAGAGAGAGAGAGAGGGAGAGAGAAAGTGAATGATAAGCAAGTAGTTGCATATCCATATAACCTAAGGCTCTTGAGCAATAGTAAACTATAAATGCAGCAACACAGATGAATCTCAGTTAGGAGAAGTGGAAGAAGTCACACCTCCCCAAAAAGGCTATATTCTTTATGATTCTGTTTATATATATATATATTTCTATAATATGAAAAATAATATATAGTGAAATAATATATAGCAGATCAGTCCTTGCCTAAGCATGGGAGAGAGAAGTGGCAAGGGGAAGAAGTGATGCATAAAGGGCATGAGAAAACTTTGAGCTCATGGATTTGTTCATTACCTTGATTATGGTGATGGTTTCGTGGGTAATAAACTCACCAAATTATATATTTAAAATATGTGCAGTATACGGTAGATATTTATGTATATGCAATACATTCTATATGTGCAGTCTAATTGTATCAATTTTACCTAATAAAACTGAAAAATGATTTTAAAAAGCACAAAAAGCCTTTTAAAATATGAGTATTTTAGCATTTTAAAATTTTCGAGTAAAGAAAATCAATCTAGGCCAATTTACATGAAAATACCTATACACAGTCTTGAATGTCCTTAGATGGAATGAAAATGAGTTATGTCATTAATTATATATCAATATTGTTTCAGGATAATAATTATCTCTAGGCCTAAATTATCATAATGTTCATCACTTAAATCTGTGTTCCTTGCTTCTTTATTCATTTTTCTATAAAATACATTATTTTTAATTAAAAACTGATCCAAATAGCTGATTGGATAAAGGCAAAAATATATTTTATTAATATGCCACTTATTGATGAGATTATCCACTTATATAGTAGCTATTATAGGCACAATCTTCCTTTGTCTTTTTTTTAATCAGACAAATTTAAATAACTTACTTAATTTTATGAATATTGATGAATGGAGAAACAAAACATGGTCCATCTCCTTATCATTTCCCATTAAAAAACTTTTGTAGGAACTACATAGCACTCAGCTTGATACAGTGAACAGGGCCACCAACATGGGGGATAGTTCTGTTTCAGATCTTTAATTGATAAAGTGTCCTGAATCCATACAGTGGAATACTGATCAGCCATAAAAACTATTGACTTATACAATAACATGGATAAGTCTCAAAGACATTGTGTTAAGTGAGTAAGTCAGTCTCAGTAGATACCATACAGTATGATTCCATTTATATGGCATTCAAAAAAAGGCTGGGTACCAGATGTTAGGGATGAGGGAGGGTCTGACTACAAAGGGTCAGCAGGTGGGAAATCTTTGGGATGTTGGAATTGTTCTGTATCTTATTTGTGTTTTCAGAAAGCTTCCTTTTAAAGTTCTCAGGTTCTCCTTTAATTTATTTTTGGGTGGCAGTGTGCCAACTAAAATCTCAATTTCTTAGCCTTGGTGTCCTTGAAGCTGTGGATAGCTATGTAACATAGTTATGGTTAATGATGTGGAAATATGCTACCAGGTGGGAGGCGTAGAAAACTATTCTCACATAATAGAATATTAACTAGACTAATCTTGTGTGCACCTTTTCGCCCATCACTTTTCCCCATTACTCTTGCCCTCAATGCAGATGACATGAATTAAGGTGTGGCAGCCATCTTGTGACCAAGGGTTATAAACTATTGAAAAAAAAAAAAAAGAAGATAAATAAAGTTCTCCTGTTCTCAATCAATGAGTTTGAAAAAATGCTGACTTTTTATTGCACAAATTATGAAGTTAATAAACTATACTTAGTTAACAAACAACCTTGCCTTCATATTGGAAGCATGAAAATTCTAGTGATCTGTTATAAAAAAGTTCCCCCTTGAATTCCTCTGCAACTTTTCATAGTGGTCATTAAATCTACTGTGACATTTTATCAACACGTTCAGAGTTTGCCTTTTGTGGATAATACAAACGTTGCACTCTATCAACCCGTCAATGTATTTGGCTTTCGGGGCTCTTACTCAAAGAGATTCATTCCATGTTATCTTGAGGTGGTAGCAGCTTGTAAAAGGTTATCTGTGGGGAAAGATTTTTCTCCTAATGCCGATCTCTTACAATGAAGTAGTTATCAAAAAGATGGAGTAAAAGGAAAGCTCATAGTCGATAAATAACAAAATGTGAAATATGATGTAATACACATACACATATAATATGTGTATAGTCTATATCTATATCTGTATCACACAGATAAATGTGGGACACTGTATAGAGGATAGAGCTATTCCCTATAGACATTAAGAAATTTAAGACTTCCTGTTCTTACATTTGGGACAGTACTATGATTTCAAATAATTAATAAAAACACAATGAAGCATTTGCTAGTGTAAAAGATAGCTCAATCTCTTCAACAAGGAGAGAAATAAATCTTGTTAAATAAAATTGTCTAAAGAGTGCTACGTAGCTACTTCTGCACACTGTTGAAAGCAATAAGAATCTCAATGGTAGTTATCAGCTGGGGTCACCCCAGTGTACATCTATGACATCAAACCCACTTTCTTGGGGAAAATGAGCATTTTACTAAACAGGTACTTTAACATAGAATGGAAAATGAATTTCAACCAACTCACCACCAGTCTATTGGTAGTGGCTGCCTGAAGCATTGCGGTGAGAAGAAAGCTGAAGTAAAAATTGGATCCAACATGAAAGAACAAGATTCTTGATTACCAATGTCTGCATTGGTTCAGCAGGTGAATTGAAGTCTCAAGTACCGTGCACATGCCAGCTCTGGACTGGATTTTAAAAGATAAAGGGATTCATATACAAATATCTGATTCCTCCTTAAGGAACTGATCAAAATCCTCAATTAAAGGAATTATTTTTAGTCTGAATTTCTTTTCTTTTAGGTTCTCTTTATGCTTTTTTGTGTGTGTAACCCCTGTCACCATTTTCCTATGTAGACTTGCACTGGAATAAAATATTCTGGCATAAGATACCTTACTACTTCTGGCAGACAATTTCTGTTCTCAGCTTCTGTATTTGCCGCTTCTTATAATAGAAGTTTTTTTCCCATATTTTTGTCTTCCTAGTATCTGATCTCCTTTCCTGTGCAGTATGAATTTCCCACTTCCTATGCTGTGTGAACTCCCTAGGCTGTGTGTACAAGTCTTGGTCTTTATGGGAGATGGAGCCTGTTTCCCATTTTAGAAGGCTAAATGACTAGATGCTCATTACCCCAGACTCTTGTAGCATGGGTATATATAATTGACCTAGGCTCAGACAATCAAGTACTATAGGCATTCAGACAGGAGCTAGTGACTGATAGAAGTGGATATAAAGATTGTGATAGAAGCAGATATGGAGACTGTGATAGTGGCAGCAGTAGAAGTAGCATGTTTCCAAGAGCAGCTATGTCAGTAGTTCCAGTGGCAGCATCCAGTGTCCAGTGCAGGTCTCCAGGGCAGTGGCGTCTGTAATGCATGCTGTAGCACCTAGTGACCAGGGGCAGCAGCAGTGGTGTCTTTACTAGACCTGCTCTGTGATAGGATTCAGGCTAGGGTTCTTGCCACTGCCTAGCTTCCTTTGCTTCTGCACAAGTCTATTTCTCCAGCCTTACCAAAAATTCTGTGGAAAATCCAATATATTTTCAATAAGTACTTTTTCTGTGTAAATGAATCAGAATAGGTTTCTCTTGGTTGCAGCTAAGATCACTGACTAACAGATTTGTGAGAGCCTTTATGAGTGATAAAACTAGGTAAGTTTTGCTTCTCCCCACTCTGCTCTGTAGATGCTAGCTAGCTTTGTTACTTGGTAAACCTCAAAAAGGGTTTTTCTGTCTCCCTGTTGAAATTTTCTCCTTTATATAAGCTCTCTATATAGGTTATATGCTGTGGTTTCTGCTGCACTGAAGCAATGGGGCTGATAAATTTTGTACCTTTTGACAAAAGGAGTAACTTCACTTAAGTCAGAGCCGAAAGTAGAAAATTCATCTTCAGAAACATGGATACCATAACTATTTTGTCATCATTTCTAATGATGACAACAATATATTCCAAATTCAACCAATTCTCACATCTCCACTCCAACACTGTCACCATCATTTCTCCACAGATGACTCAAGAGCTGAATAACTGGTCCCTGGTTTGTCTCCTGCCCATCCTACCCATCTCCCACATGTACAGGTTATCTTCCAGATAAAACTTTTAATGGCATCTCGGCATGACTTAGGGAAAAAAATCCAGAATCTTCACCATGGTTTACAAAGATCTACATTCTTTTGCTTTTGGCTACATCTCTGACTTCATTTCCTATTGCTTTCTATCTTGCCACACTGGCCTTTTTGCTGTTGCTTTACCAAGCCAGCAGTGCTCCTATTTCAGGGCCTTTGCACTTGCTGTTCTCTCTGACTTGAGGATTCCTTTCCCAGATACTCACATAACTCATCCACTCACTTAGTTCGGATCTCTGTTACAACACCATCTCCACAGAAAGGACTTTACTCGCTATTCTTTCTAAACGACCACACTTGTCACTCTTTGACCCCTATTCTACTTTATTTTCTCCTCATAATTCTTATTACTATCTGACATTATACAATCTTATTGTTTGTTTTTTTGTTCTACTCCCCACCCCCATTAAAGTGAGCTTCATGGGAGGCAGAGATTCTAACATACTTTTTTTCATGGCTATATGACAAGTGCCTGGTAGAGTGCCTGACACACAGTATTAAATAGAGGGATGAACCAGAACAGTTCAGAGCTGGGTGTTGGGTAAGTGTAGAAAAGTGTTGTATAGACTCTGACTTCTTTCCTACTATTGCAACAACTTGTTTTATTGGAGCTGGACTCAAACATAACATCTCTGAGAGAAGCGTAAGCCTAGCACCTAACAAACTCTAAAATGTCTGCGTATGAGTTTGACTACATAAATTAATCGGTGACAAAACCACTCAATAAACATAATATATTTAAATAATGATCAAATGATTAAAGAAGTGAGTGATCAAATATAACTCGACAGTCAACTTGGAATCCTTGCAAACATTAGGATATGTCTTGGGTGGCCTCATTCCTAAATTCTATATTTTTTTCCAGAAGTTTTTATTTCATATTTGTACCACTGGCTTAATAAATTTTCTTGAGACTTTATGTTAAATTGGAGCAGCATGCACAATTTAAATGATCTGTTAAGTTATAGTTATTATTTGGTTGGTATTTGTGGCTTTTACAGAAATTCAGCTAAGCAGTTCTTTTGTCATCATTTATCATGAGCGTCCAGGTAAATGTTATTTACTCCATTCCGAGAATATGGTGTTATCTGGTGCTTGCTTCAAGTCAATTAAATTCAGAGCACAGTGCTAGGAAATGTGGAGATTCTCTAAAGAAAATGACATATTTCCTGCCTCCAAAGAGTCTGTCAGTTCTAAAACTAGTACAAATTGGGAATCTTTCTGGGTATGACACTTGGTCTCTTTCCAGCTGAGTCATTCTTCGTCTTAATTTCCCCAACTGAAAAATAAAGCTAATAATATCACTGACAGGAAAAAACAGTGGAGAACAGTGAGGTAAAGTTTAGAGTTTGAACTTACTAGTAAGGTACAAGTTAGGTCAATACATTCTAGAATGTTTTAGTTGTGTGAAACAACAAAAAAAGAAATCAGAGTCTCTTCTAATATCTATTAGCGCTAGATGACCTATTAGAGCTGGAATTCTAACAATTCTAACAAAACAACAAATCTAGTGTTTTCAAACTTTAAAAAACTGGAATTATTTTGCAATGAAATCTTAAGCTGAGGCATAAGCGCTTAAAGTTGTTAAAAGTGGAACTATATAGGTGTACACTGCCTAATTAGAATTTGACATCTCTGAGATCCACCTCCTGGGAAGCTGTCACACAGATACAACAGTCTGACAGTTTTATGGTCATCTGCACTAATTCAGATAGAGTCTTCCCTTTGGCACCATTATACAGAGATTACTTATTTCCAGGGCAGCAATATAAGCTGTCCCAGCACATAGAGATAAGAGGAGGGAATCAAGCTGCCTTAGATATAAGAGCTTGACTCTTCATCTCAGCAATTTCCTCTCGATATTTTGAACTTATCACCAGCCTTCCTTAATTCATGGTGTCTCTTCCCTTTATCTGTGCTGCCTCCTGAAAAATTAGGAACCTAACTCTTGCCCCAGATATGATTTTCTGTCCCCACAGTGTGTGTGTGTGCATGAACACACACATGCACACGCACACACATGCACACACACACACACAATCTGATCCCATTCAAGTTGGTGGTCACAACCCAAAGCTGACTTGCCCCTATCTGTTCTACCAGGACAGTGTTGGCAGAGAACTTGCAGATCTTGTTCACCATTGTATCCCAAACACCTATCACAGTGCCTGTATTCATATATGCCTGCAGTTATTTATTCACCATTTATTTAAACACTTGCATGCTTCCTCTACATCTGACACTGTTCTTAACACAGAGAAACAATGCTGAGAGAATTTGCTCCTGCCTTCCTGGATCTTGCCATCCTACGTATGGTTGGTAATCTATAAATAATTTTTCAATTAATGAAAACAGTTTCCTTCTGGCAAATAAAGAAGCAGTCATGATTGGACAATAAACAAACAAAGAAACAAACAAGTTTTTAGAGCAGGTTTAGGTTCACAGCCAAATGGAGCAGAAAGTAGGAGAGTTCCCATGTACTCCTCGCTCCTCCAACCCCACAGCTTCACCCACTAGCAACATCTGGCGCTAGAGTGGTGCAGGTGTTATAATTGATGAGTCTGCATTGCCACATAATTACCACCCCAAGTCCACAGCCTACATCAGGGTTCACTCCTGATGTTGTACATTCTATGGGTGTGGACAAATGCCTAATGACATGTATCTGCCATTTTCCTATCTTACAGCATAATTTCACTGCTCTCAGAATCTGGCTAGACTTTTAAAATTCTATTTTAGGATTTACAGAAATTAGATTGAGTAGCATCTCCCTTCAGATTTTCTGATCAAAAGTTCTGGCTTAGATGATATTTGATTTTCTGAGGAACCAGCCCATTCTGGCTGAAACAGGTGTTCAGATCAGGTGATCTCACAAACATGTAAAGGATCTGGCTTCTCATCCTCTCATAGCAAAGTAGTTTCTAGAGAAGTTTCCCAAATGAGGCAGTACGTGGAATGACAGAAAAAAGTCTCTGCCTTTATCATCACTAGGCATGGACATCACGTTGATAGTCTTTTGTTTAACCTTTATTTTTCTTCTGAAAAAGGAGCTTCAGTTGGCTGATTTCATTTTCAGAAACCCACACAATCTAGAGGGACTTCTTTATAAATTAGGAATTGTCTGGCATGGACTCCTCTCCAGCCATGACCCAGCCATTAGGCCGAATGGGATTGCCGCTCAGACTTGCCTTTGCACTTGACCGCTCACAGGTGGGCTCTAGATCCAGAGCTTAGAGAGTCTCAGACGTCAGAAAACAGGATCAATTGAGCACCAAGTGGTTCCTGAGGCATCAAACACAATTTGAAAGTCATATTTCTAATTCCCTCATTTTCAGAGAATGAAACAGAGACTCACAGGGATGAAGTTACCTACTTGCTTCAGATCAAATAGCTGAGTAGAGGCAAAGGTTATGCTAGAACAGCGGGATGTGGAACACTTATTCCAAAATTATTTCCACTGCTCTATAATTAGTGATGTATTTTCTGATGTACTGACTTTCATCAGTCAAAACCAACTAATCATAAACCAAGATTTAATAGAATTGCATAAAGATGATATTCCTGATTTAGTAAAACATTTTGTAGTGAGATGAATCAAAATTTTCCCATTGAGGAAACAGTTCGCTGAAAGCAGACATGATATTTGTGTACCTGAGAATATTTCCTTGTCTTAGAAATGCTCAAGGCTTTTTTTTTTTTTTTTTTTATGACACTGCTCTTTCCTTTCTGAATTCCATGCATGGGGCACCAGCAGCCATTTACAGGGCCTTGGATTTCTTTAAGCTATTATTTTCCGCATCATTTAAGCTTAAGTATAAATCTGACCAACACAACTCTGCAACTACTGAAATCAGAAGGGAAGAATGTCTTAAGCAGGTGAAATCCCCAGGAATCTCAGGCAAGTCAAATAAAATTATTCTGTTGGAAGCTGGCCCTGGTATGAGAATAGCCACCAACACCCCAGGGAGAATTGCATGACATCTTTAGTGAGAAGATACGATAAAACATTAGTTTCTTCCTTCAAAAAAATTATCACATTTAACTCCTTTGAGAATAGTGCAAGAATTCCCCACTACTTCCATCTGATTATAGAAGTCTAGATTTTTTTTTTGAAATATACAGAAGCTGACAAATTCATTGAGCCAAGGGCTATAACACCCCTCAGGGTTTCACTTGAGTACTCATAACAGATGGCTGTCTAGACTGTTTTTGAATACCCCAAGGACAAAATTCCAGTTTTAATTATGAAAATCATTTATATAATATATTAATATGCTTGCACATGATTTTCCTACTTTATATAGCAATAGTGAGGATGAAATGAGATAATACATGCAAAATGTTAAACACAGAGGCTGGAATATTGTAGGGTTTAATAGAATTTATTTTCATTTCCTTTTCTGTCACCAAATATAAACAAAAAAATAAATTCCATACACCTGAAACTAACACAACATTGTAAATCAACTTTACTTCAATAAAAGTTTTTAAAAAATTCTGAAGACAGTAAGCTAACTGCAAATGCATTTTTTTTCTAATAGACTATAAGCCCTTAGAGCAGACACCATCCTATTTCTGTACTCTCCCTGTCTAGTTCTGTGCATTGCTGAAGAGTAGGAGACGAAGGAAGAAAGGTGGGGAGGAAGGAAGGAAGGAAGGAAAATAAACAGGAAGGGAGAGGGTGGGAGATAAGAATCATCAAACAGGCTTAGATTTCTCCAGTAATTCCCTACCACTTTCAGGATAGAAAGACATGCAACTCCTTAGGTTGGTTTACAAGACAGCTCTGGCTTGGCCCTGGCAGCCTCTGTAACCTCTATAAATACAGTTCATGTTCAGCTTCAGTCAAGCCCAGTTAGTAGCATTTCCTCAAATACACGCTACAATCACAGCCCCCAACTTTTGCATATGCTACACTTCTAACTTGAACATGTCCTCTCTTGATTTCTGTCGCCTTATGAGCCTAGCTAACTTCTCCTCACCTTTCAAGCCTCAGCTAATGCACTTCATATAATCACAGTAACTAAATTTTTTTCATCCTTTTCCTTTCTATTGCCTCCCATTTCAAAAGACACTTTGTCATTTTTTCTTTTTCAAATATTCACACATGATAGCATATTTGCTTTCTCAGAATGTACCCCAAATATTTTTTTGCTTCCCATCCTGTCCATTTTATGTGTACCAAATCCACATATAAATTTCTTTATCCATAACATGTGCAATCCTCCTCCCCCCTAAATGTCACTGGTTCCCACCTATTCTTTCCCTGCTATGCACTCAGGAACCAGTGCTACACCTTAAGTAGACGATCTCTCTTGGACTCTGGGACTCTGGAATATTCTGTAGGAGAGTTTGGTATTTTTTTTACGCCAGTCCTACTTTAAAACATTAAACTTTTTGTTTTATAGAATTGGAGGTTTATATGTAATTTTCAGAAACAGTACCGAGAGACGCCTAATACCCTTTACCTAGTTTCCTCCAAAGGTAACGTCTTTGAAAGCTCCAGTACAACATCACAACCAGGATTTTACTATCAATATAGTCAAGATACAGAACAGTTCCATCACCACAAGGATTCCCCGAGTTGCCTGTTATATTACAAGCACCTCCATTTCCCCAACACTATCTTTGACAGGTAGCAACCACTAATCTGTTCTTCATTTCTATAATTTTGTCATTTCAAGAATGTCATAGAAATGAGATCATACAGTATGTGACTTATTAGTATTGGGTTTTTTCACCCAGCCTAATTCCCTGGAGATTCATCCAGGTTGTTTTATGTATCAATAGTTCATTCCTTTATGCCACTGGCTAGTATTCCATGATATGGGCATACTACAGTTTGTTTATCCAGTCACCCATTGAAGGACATCTAGGCTATAGTTTTTGGAATTGTAAGTTTGGTTCATGTTTGTTTAGCACCCATTTCTTCAACAAGGACATAAAGACCGTGAGGACAGAGGTTATTACTCCATTATTTATACCTAAATGTACACTTAGCAGTATTACAGTGCTTGGCACACAGTATGTACTTAATACATATTTTTGAATAAATAAGAGGCAGAACCTTGTCTTCAATTTACGATGCAATTGAGGATAGTTATACACAAAAAAACTAGATATTCTGAGTAGTTTATGATCCCCCTTTTCTACCACATAAGGTTGTATCTTGCAAATATATCAAAGATGGGAAGGGAGCAATCAAGTCACTCAGTTCCACCGTTCCTTGTGCCTGGTGAGTGCTGTTGCACCATGTCTTCTCTGGGTCTCTCTGCTCTAACTGCAGCTGACAACCTCTGAGAGCTCCACCCCTTCAGCCCCATCTCCCTGAAGCCCCTCAAGGCTTTCAGTTATTTACTGAGCACCTCCTTTGTGTGCCAGGCACTGTGTTTAGAGCTTGAGGAAAAGCAGTAGACAAGATGAAAAGACAGTGTCTGTCTTAGCTTTTATGGACTCCATATTTTATTAATGAAGACAGACAATAAATATGAAAAAACAGAAATTAACAAGATTTCAGATAGTGATAAATACTGTGAAAAAAATAAGACAAAGTGACGTGGTAAAAATATGCGGGTGGAGTGGGGCAGGATGGAGCTGCATTTAACCAGTGGATTAGAGATGGTCTTTCCAAGGAGGTAAGATTTGAATTGAGGTATGAATCCATAAAGGAACCAAGCATATGAAGGTCCAGGAAGGAAGGGCATTTCAGTCAGAGCAAATAAATAGTGAAAAGATAGGAAAAAAGTAGGTATGTTTGGGGAGCAGATAGAAGGCCATTTTGATGATAAACAATGAAGTTGAGGAAGCAGGCAGAGACCAGGTCATTCAAGACCATTCAGTACTTGCTGGACATTGGGAATTTATTCTGAGGATGAGGAGAAGCCACAGGAGGGGGTTAAAACAAGAGAGTGACGTAATTAGATTTTTATTTAAAAAGATCGCTCTGGCCATGATGTGGAGAATAGTTTAAAGGGAAGCAGGAACAGAAGGAAACCAGTTATAATGCTGTCTTCATAGTCTAGGCAAAAGGTGATGGCAACGTGGTAAAGAGGAAAGAATAGAAGAGGTTTATTATAGTTTGGAGGTCACGCTGGTGTTCCTAGACCCCCTCATTCCTCCTCCTGTCATTACCACCCTCTCTCCTATAAGGGCACCACTATGCTGAGGTGTTTTTTGTTTTTGTTTTTGTAATCTACATACTCTTTTGTGTCTTTTCACTCTCATTTTTCCTATTGTTGCATACAGTTGTAGTTTAATTTTCACCACTGCATATTATTCTATTATGCGATCCTAACAAAATTAATTTATTATTTTCCTGTCGATGAACATGTGAGTAATTTCCCACATTTGGGAATATTACTAGTAGTGCTACTATGAGCATTCTAGTGTGTGATATTTGGAGACATGGAGTAGAATTGCTAAGTTATGAGACATGCATATGTTTAGCTTTAGAGGATAGTACCAGTTTTCCAAAGTAATTACACAGATTTACACTCCCATTAGCACTTAATGGCAATTCCTTTACTTGGTATTTTATGTATTTTCATTTGAACCACTTTGGTGGGTGTAAGAGGGATCAATTTCTATTTTATTTGATATATTTGTTTTGTATACTCATTTTCTAAATCTCTTCTTAAATCTTTGACTTGTACTCTCTTTTCATTTCTTTTATGTTCAGATACCACATTCCAAATTCGAATACCTTTCCTTTCGTTGATAATGCTGCCAAGTGGAAGAGAGCACTTGCTTTCACACTTACGCCTTCATATGCCTTCTTCTCATTGAAATACAAAAATATTTAATTTTCAACAATCTCACATTGTCTGACAGTGACCATAGACCCTAATCATTATTTTGCAGATTGATGAGAGGAATTTCATCAATAGATGGTTTCAAAGTCCCTTGTATCTTCAATTGTTATTTTATTTAAATAATTTTCATCCTCCATTCGCTTTGTGATCCTCTTTTTCCCTTGGACCAAACTTTACTTGTTTCTCCCTCAGTGGTGTTTGTTTCCCCTTTTGCCATCCATTTCCACCTAGTTTAGGATCCCAAAGCAACACTTAGGTATTTATTCCACTTTGATAAGAAGTTATATTTTATATATGAACTTAATTTCCCAGAAATTTTAAAAGTTATTTTACTTAGAAAAAGGTTATGGAAAGACATTATTTTTTTCCTAGAAGCTACTTTTTAAAAAATTTTATTATTTTTTTATTGAGGTATGGTTTATTTACAATAATATATGTTTCAGGTGTACAACATAATCATTCACAATTTTTAAAGATTATACTCTATTTATAGTTATTATAAAACATTGGCTATATTCCCTATGCTGTACAATATATTCTTGTAGCTTATTTATTTTATACATAGCAGTTTGTACCTCTTAATATCCTACCCCTATCTTGCCCCTACCCCTTGCCCTCTCCCCACTGGTAACCACTAGTTTTTTCTCTATATCTGTGTTTGTTTCTTGTTTTGTTATATTCACTAGTTTGTTTTATTTTTTAGATTCCAAATATGTGATAACATAATTTGTCTTTCTGTCTGGCTTATTTCAGTAAGCATAATATCCTCTAAGTCCATGACAGTTATTTTTAAATGGTTTGAAAAAGAGAAGTCTTCAATACCCAAAGAAACTCAAGACTATTTTCATACATATGGTAGAATTATGACCAACATTTTCCTAAAGCAACTTAAGAATTAAACCAGTCCTTATATACAGTGGCCAATCAAAGTGATTAATGTTTCTGAGACTGCTAATCACGGCACTATGTCAAAAGGCTAATTAGTTCAGCTGACAGTTATGTCATTGGACCTGCAACTGTACTTGTGGGAATAGCCATTGAGTCAGCAAATAAAGAGCAATAAGAATTTCCTAGTAAACCAATTTAACTCCCATGTATATGTGCCTATATAAAAACATGTTTCATGTGATATTGCTAGCAGTTAATGAGGTATTGAGGTGCTGTCTCCTGAGTCCCTTTAAGCTACATGATTCTATGTTCTGTTTCTATAGAATTATAAACCATGTAGCAGGAAGCTCACATTAAGCTACTACCTTTGTACTGCCCAATGCTGGGATTCAGGCATAGTTAGATAAGTTGTAGAATAGATCTGCCAGAGTTTCTTAGTGACTGAGAAGCTTTCTGGAAAAGAATATAAACTGTGTTCATTGCTGAACTTCAAGTATATCTGATCATGCCTGATGAATTGATGAGTTGGCTTCTTACTGTGAGTAAGAGATTAAAAACTATATATAGAGAGTTGATTCCAAAGAAGAAGAAACCAGGCAAATGGCTTAGATCCAGTAACAAAAATTTTAGTCATCAGAGGAGGAGGGACTCAGTACAAGTCTTGGTTGATGCATGATTTCATTCTAGGCTTAGCTTCAAGGACCTATAAATTAAAATAGAAAAACTTCTTTTGCTAAATGCTGTAAGACTTCGTGATACAGGCAACATTAATTTCCACCATTGTAGTAAAAATTTGTTTAAAAATATTCAGAGGGAAATAAGACTGCTCTCACATCCTTTCATGGACCACACAGACCTTTGTTGTAACTAAGGGCTCAGAGTGGATACTCAGAGGTCTTGGGTACCCAGGAAAGCAGCAGGAAAGACTGTCACAACCACTGTAGCTGTGTGATGGTCATCCGCCTCTGCATTCTTGAGAATGGCAACTTTTATGTTAGTGGAGCATTATATAGAGCATACAGCGTCAACAGAGCAGCATGGATGCTGTACGTTAAGTCTTCTTCCTGACAATTTGTAAGACACTTCCTGGGGAATCTCTGACTTATTTGTGGCCAGGTGTGTGGAGTTGGAAGTAGGGAAGGACGTGGTGCAATGCTAGGAGAAGAAATTTTGCAAAGCTTGGATTTTCCTATATTGAGTAGGTCAAGGCCAGAGCGAGGATAATTTAATAATTTACAATAGGATACAATTTTTAAAATTTTCTCTAAAATTGAGATTTTTTTCCCCTGCAAAACTCTAACCACCTATCCATATAGGCACCCATTTATACATTTTAAACATATTCAGTGACTGCCTTTATTTCTCCCCTCTGAAACCAGAAATGGAAAAAATTATTTGTCAGTTTGGTTGGGCTTATTATAAAATTTCTGTCATTTTTCAGTTCTTTATCTTGTCTTAATCTTAGTTTCTTTATTCTTTCTTAGTTCCCTATCTCTCTTTGATTAAGTTTTGAAAATTGTTCTTAGAGCCATGAAGTAGCTATATCAATAAAATTATATCAATAAAAATGGACATATTTTTGTTGTAAAAATTGTTGGTTATTAATTGCTCACCGTCCTTTCCTCCTGGTTCTAGCTAACTGAGAAACAGAATTGAGGGGATAAATAAGGAACACAATTAAGTATTGATACCAATTTTATCGATAGAGTGGGACTGAGAACCCAGTCTGAATCTGAGGCCAGAACGGCACTTCCTATGGCCCCTCCTGAATGGAGTCTCCTCGGTCCCACGGAAGTATTCACTCATTCACAAGCAGAGACGCTAGGTTAGAGAGAACAGAGGGCAAGCTGGGCTCACCAGGACACTATTCAGTTTGGTGACCATATGGGTGGGAGTGCAAGTGTGGTCAGGCCCTCAGCACTTGAGAATTGGTGGATGATTGGGATTGCGGGGTGGTGGTTACTTAGCAATGCAGCAGCATTTCAACAAAGTGACACTGCCTCACAGTAAATGTGGCTCACAGATGTTAAGCTCCCCTAGATCTCACCAATCAAATATTTTACTTCTGCTCCTATGTGTGGAATATGTGACGTACCATCCTCTCTCCAAGGAGAAAAGGAGAAGGGAGTCAGGGAATGAGTTCTCTTCCCCAATACTCCCAAACTTTGTGCTTATTTAATTGTGTGTGTTTAATAACCAAGCCTATGGTCGTCCAGGGTTGTGGCTATATCTCTTCAGAGGAGGAATTAGCAGAGTATTAGAGGTGCCCCATGGCCCACCACTGCCCCTCTGGGCCTCCTTCTGGGTCAGTATTGAATAGTTCAGCTTTTGCACTCAGAAAGTTCTGACAAAGCTTAGAATAAGCCATTGATTGATGTAACTCACAGGGTACAATGTACTCATGGTCAAAAATTCATTCCCTGTTCAATTTCTAACCTCAAATTATGCCCCACTACATTGTCAAATGCTTCTTATTAGAAACTATACAAAAAGTCCATATAAAAGCAAAAGTAGCGCCAATAATACAGTTTAACTTCAAAGTATATCACACACTTGCACAACATGAAGTTCTTCTCAGTATTATATTCCTAGAGAGAAATGAAAAGACCAGAAGCAAAATCTGATTCAAGTTAATGAAACTTCCAGGAAATCAAAAGTCCAAAATCTTGCCTATTCAATGTTTTTCTTTCTATTTTCAGCAAGAAGGATCTCAATCACATGCAATCAGGGTCCTTTTAGGAGCAGGCTGGCCTTTTCCTATGGGAATAGATGTAGCCTCTCCAACAACTTCAAAATTTAATGACTCCAATTTTAATTCACACTCACGTGTGACATGTTATCAGACGAAGAATCCGGGGTCTATGGGACATGTAAGATGATTTCAGCTGCAGCCTTCACTCACACAATTTGAAAGAGACAAAATAATTTCAATCCTCCCAGAGCAGTTATCCCCATACATAATATCATGTCACAGTGCAACTGTCAGCACTGAACCATAGCAGAAAAAAAAAAATAGAGTAGATTTGATTTGTCTTGCCAGAATGCCTGATAGTCTAGGCCAGTTTATTTTGAGTCTTTACACCATGAACTTAAATTCATTTATGAGAATGCTTCCATTAAGAGGTTAACGCTGACACTGTTTCTCACATTTGATATATTCCTACATTTTGCAAAAATTACAAATTTGCTGTGATGGCCTCTTCAGCCTCCAGGTCTTATTTGAAGCTCTCATCTTTCACTTTATGTTCATTTCACAACTTTTCACTTCCATAGCTCCCTTGAATCGTACTCTTCCAGCATGATTCTGGCATGTGGGTGCTGAGGAATGAGCATGCCGCCTGGGGATACAACCTCCCCTCCTCCTTGAGAGCTGGGCGCCCTACATTTTAAAAGAGCCAACACTCCAGAGTTCATTGCATCACATTCTCCACAATGTCAATCTTCTGCTCTTTTTTTGGATTTCTTCAACCTCAGAAATATCGAAAGGCATTTTTAGCAGCGTGTCATTTTCTGTTGCAGCCTCTTCTTTTGGAATTCCTTGGGCCTAAGAATCCTGTGTCTTAGTGGGATCTTTCCCTCATCTTCATATTTACCTCGGCTGGAGATTTTCCTTCAGTATATTATTGACTGAAAGTTGCCATTGATTTTTCCAATGTTTGTGCCCTTTGTGGATTAACAGAGGATAAATATATCCTTCCTGTGTGCACTTTGTCCAATTCTGCATTCCCAGAGTGTTACAGTTGGTAGAAGTTGAATCCCTAATGTTTCTTCCAAGCATCCCAAACACTGCTTCTTGCTGTCTCTTTTTCCCGCAGCTTTCCATTTGCCTTCAGGGTTCTATTTCTCTCTGTTGTTCCCCTGCTCTTTCAGGGAGGCCTGGCTGAGCTTTTAAAATTTTACGCACTTCATTTTTTTTTTAAATTATTTATTTATTTAGTTATTTATTTTTTTGGCTGTGTTGGGTCTTTGTTTCTGTGCGAGGGCTTCCTCTAGTTGCGGCAAGCAGGGGCCACTCTTCATCGCGGTGCGCAGGCCTCTCCTGTTGCAGAGCACAGGCTCCAGACGCGCAGGCTCAGCAGTTGTGGCTCACGGGCCTAGTTGCTCCGCGGCATGTGGGATCCTCCCAGACCAGGGCTCGAACCCGTGTCCCCTGCATTAGCAGGCAGACTCTCAACCACTGTGCCACCAGGGAAGCCAAATTTTACTCACTTCTTAAATGACTATCTCTCCTTCTCTAAAGCAACAACCATAATATTAATTATAGCAACCTAACCTTTATTGAGTACTTATGGGGGGCCAGATCCTAAGCCAAGAGTTTAAAGGTAGGCATGTTTATTTCCTAGTTACCAATGACTATTTTAAGGATTCATGAGGTGAAGATATCTTCTGAAGTTTACAAACTTAGGGTTAAACTAAAAGAGAGAGAGAAAGCGAGAGAGAGAAGAGAGATGAATTACCTATTATCCACATTTAAATAGGACACGTCTATCCGTAAAAAGTTCCTCACTTCACCAGCCAGTTAAATCACTTCTCCAATAGAGAAGAGCAAATGAAGGGTTAGAGATAGTATCAGAAAATATTTACTGCCGTGCTGGAGAAAGGCAATGCTTTCTTGTGGTCAAGGGTCCTAAGTCCCTAACTGAGTTGTTGTAGAGACTAAGTGATTTCATATAAGTTATCTCATTAATAAAATCAGTAAGTGCTGCTCCTTTCTCAAGAGTGTTACAAAATCTTCTTCCTTCTATAGAGTTAAGGAAAAAGGGAGTAACTGTGTTCTCCAATAATGTCCAAATTCAGGACACTCAGCCAAGGATGTGACACCTCATAATCACAGTGGAAGGAGAACTTGTTGATTCATTCACATCATATTTCTCTCTGTCTTACAGCATGGAAGAAGAGCATGCCGATTAGTATTTAACTTGTGATTATGCCCCTTGTATGGTTTATAATAATGGTGTTTGATCATTTACTCACAGTGTTATAAACTTTAAGGATTCTTTTCCTAAAAAATAGCTTGGTTGGTTTTTTAAAAGTATAAATATAAAGCATGTCATTGCAAATATTTTATACAATACTTATACAGGGAAAAGAAAATGAAACTCACTGGTTACTCCACTTCCAAGAGACATTACTGTTAACATTGTCATGGGAACCTCTCAGGGATTTTTCTGTTCATGTGAACACACATACCTTAAAATTATAAAGTGGGGCATCCATTATACTAGTGCCCACTAATTTGTAAGAATGTATTTTTTCCCTTAATAATATATCATTGGTGGAGGCGGATCAAGATGGCAGAGTAGGAAGACCCTGAGCTCAACTCAGGGAACCCACAAACACATCAAAGCTACAATTACATATATGGCAACTCTCACTGAGAATTACCTGAAGACTAGCAGAACAGTTCTTCTACAACCAAGACTATGAGGAAAGAACCACACAGAGTCTGATAGGATGGAAGGAGGATTAATCTAGTTGGGACCCACACCCCTAAGCGGTGACCCAGAAGAGAAGGGGGATATCACAGGCTTGGGGATCCTCCCTAAGAAGTGGGAGAGATACGAGCCCCATATCAGGCATCCCAGCCATGGGGTCCGGCACTGGGAAGATGACTAGTTTGAAAACTAGTGGGCTTACCTGAGGGCTGTAAGAAACGGAGCCTCCACTCTTGAAGAGCACATGCATGGACTAGCTTGTTCCCAGTCCCAGTGCAGAGGCAGCAGATTGAAAACTGCCTGATGCTCCAGCCGGCCTGCCAAAACCTCCCCAGTACACCCTCCAAACCCACACCGGCCTCCTGCTCGTCCATCTTGCTCCGACACTGCTCCCTGCTAAGGTGGAGACCACCATCATCTGCACCAAGGAAAAGCGAAGCCAGCTCAGAAGAGCTGCTCCAGCACCTTGGGCCCCACACGTGCCCCCAACCAAAGAGAGACTGCCATGGCTACCAGGAGAAGCCCAACTCCTTCAGGGCTCCTGCTCCAGCCCCTTGGGCTCCAGCCTTACCCCCTGAGAGCAAGGCAACAGCCATTGATCCTGGGAGAAGCCCCAGAATGCACAGGGCTTTGGCTCTAGTCCCTCCAGCTGCCAGGCTTACCTCTCACCAAGGCAGCAGCCACCAGTGCAACCCAGGGGAAGATACAGCCCATGCTCACTTCAGATTCAGCTCTCCCACCAAAGCCACGGGGCACAGGCAGACTGCATAGGGACACTCCCAAACAAGGACTCCTGACCGTCCTAACAGGGCCAAAGTCCACCATGGCAACTGGTAACAAAGATATGACTACTTAATTGTGCACTCAGTGTAGATATTTGCAAACGAGTCCCAACTTTACACCCATATATGCCTTATGTCCGATAACTGATGTAATCTTTCTTTAAAACCACCTTCCTGCCACCCTCTCCAACAATGCTGGGGAGTAGGGAAAATATAATTTAGTTTAATCCAGTAACTTACATTGATCCAATACCTTAAACTTTTTTTTTAGATAATAGTCTTACTCAAGCAAATTCTCCATCTTCCAGATTCTCTGTCCTTGCCCTGATATGTCCAAGATGGTCTCAAGTTGTGAGATGTAAAGGGCTACATACCCCATGGTGATTGAGAGGATGGGAGGGACAGGTCTGCACACAGGTCCCTGTATGCCCTGCTGGCATACTGTGCTAATGTCTGTGATTGGGGAATTTGTTGCATCTTCTTTGGTTTGATCAGGACCCAGAGATCCTCCGCTCCTGACTCAATCTTTCCTTCGCTTACAGGCGCTAAAAGGTCCTAAGTGTGGCTGCAGGGTTCTGTACTTGGTTGTACTCGGCTATAGTACATTTAATCCCTGCCAGACCTCTATGAAACCTCTGGTAGGTACCATAGCTGGATACCCAACTACTTCTACATCTCCACATCAACTTCACTCTGAGGACATGCGGTACCTTCCAGGTCTTTTTCATGGCACATAAGAGTTAAGTGCCTTAGGAGTTTTATCTAAGACTCTCATTCTGCCTAAAGACTCCAGAAGGAGAGCAGGACGGGTGCTCTCTGTAGCTGTGTTCTCTTCAAGGTAGACTTATTTAGACAGTTCTTGATCCAGGGCTCAGTGCCAGCTGATACATCTTTCCATCTTACTTTTAATGTTTCCTGTTTCGTGTGGCAGACACATATGTATACATGTCAGGTATAATACAAACCTTATATTCCCAGCTTGTGTCAAAAATATTTTTGATAGTCATTGGTAACTTTCCATTTAAAAATTGACCTAGCTTAGTGAGGTATGTAGGATAGATGATCTTAAGTCACAGCTCATAAAGCAGATCTACCACCAACAAGTAGCTATAAAAACATTTGATTGAGGCTGATGGGGAGGTTGATACAAACAAGCGTAATAAAGACATATCCTTTGGCAGGTGTCTGGGTCAGCATTATAATATAAATTTGTTGCCAGTACTCTTTATTTTCTCAAGTCATTTGCGATTTTAGAGATGCCCAGTTTGCACTAAGGCATAATGAACCCTATGAGATTTTAACGTTGTTGGCCCAGTTTTAAAATGTGGTTAACTGAGTGGTTAATGTAGGATGAGCTCTTAGGACTGCATTACGCCAATCAGTCTAATTAGGTTGCATGCCCGTTGGGCATGGAGTGAGTGCTTTACTAAGTTTTTCTTTAAGATTTAGCACATTTTGTCTCAATAAATTTCTTTTGCACTAAATCTCACTAAGTGGTTTGCAAATCACCACTTAAATATTATAAAAATAAAAACACATGATTTATAGAACTAATACTTTCACTCAGTTTGAAAGCTAGTCTCTGATTTTATGAAAGTACTTTAGTACTGTGACATAATTTTTTTCCCAAAACAGTAAAGGGAAAAATCTGGTGATACATGTATACATTAGATACATGTTAGGCTACTGGACTCCTGTAGGATTCTATAATTCTATGTCAATATAAAGGAATTTTTAAAAACTATTCTGTCTTATTTCCACCCAAAATTTCTAGACTGATTTATTAGTTGTTCAGTTATTTAATCAGTAGCTCAAGATATCTTAGGAGTTTCCACTTTTTCAATAGGCTGAACTGATATTAACACTGGTCTATGTAAACATGACTTTTTACTTCACTGTTACCTAACTTTAAAGACTTTATGAGAATCAACCGTTTTCTACTGTCCACAGCTGTATGTATTATATATGTATGTGCACAGAGCTAAAATATTTTCAAGAGAAACTTTCTAATCATAGGCCCATATCATGGTATTTAGACTATAAGATTCATGAGGGCACATCCAAGTCTTTTTCATCTTTGTTTTACAACAGAGTCTGGCACACGGTAAGGACACAACCAAATATGAGTAAATAAGTACCTTATTGAAACCTCCTGGCAATAAGAGACACCCAGTCATATGTTCATGAGATACCACCTTGGGAAAGAGAAAGAACGGTGACTCTAAGGGACTCTGCTTATGAAGATTCAGGAGATTCATAAAAACTTCAGTAAGGAAGAAACTCATTCAAGATGGTAAGATCCATATAGGCAAATATTTCCCTACAAATAACACACCTGTCTCTTACTTTGGTTTCATAGAGTCCATAAGATCCATATGAGGTGCACAAAAGAGGAAATAAGTTCAACATCTTATGAACATTTTATAGTATCAGAGATTCCTAGAGTTGAGAAGAATCTTAGAGGTCATCCGTCTAAGTTTCCACCAAAAATCAGATTCTCTTCTCAGCCATAGTAATCATCCAGCTCAAATCCTTCCACTAATAGGAAACATGTGCTTTGTAATTATATACTTACGTGCTTGTAATCCAAACTAAACAGATCTAGATCCTAAAGAAATGAGTGGGCTTGAAGAAAACAACCATACATGTAGGACAGAAGAGTCCAGATCTAATGAAGAAAATTTACTTAGTTAGAAATAAAGTCTATATCTAGATCAAAGGGAAACATTATACTTCAAAAGCCAGGATTAATGAAAGAGACCAAACCTATAAACATATTGGAGAAATTGTGATTTCAAGGATAAAGCATCTTTTGGGCTATACTAGAACTGCTAATTGACACCCCTGACCCAATATCATTTCTCATCTTCTTTTGTAACAAGGGTATTTTAACAGAGCTACCTAAAATAAGCATTCCTTTTCCCAGACTCCCTTGCATCTCAGTGTGGCTATGTACCACATTCTGATCCAAAGGATGTGAGCAGAATTTGTGTATGTAACTTCTAAGTCATGTCCTTAGTAGGAAGAGGTATATCTGCCCCGATGCCCCCATTCCGTTCCCAGCTGGCTGAGATGTGAACATGGTGGTGAGCCATCTTCCATGTGGATGAGAACAACCTCCTAGAAATGGCAGAACAGCAAGATGAAAGGAACTGCATGTTTGCCTTGATTGCTTATGTTTGGACTATTACAAAGGAGAGAAATAAACTTACTTCTAACTTATCTGAGCTCCTTTTATTTTAGGTTCTTACTTAAAACACAGCTTTCCAGGTGGACAAATTGCAAAGTATCAGGATCTAAGTAATATACATATAAGTGTGTTTAAGTGATATATAATAAACTTAAGCATCATACAAAAGATATAATATTTTCTCTTCTGGAGTTGATGAAATATTTTCAAATATTATGTTAGGCCACCAAAAATTCATTAAACTATAAAAAGCAAAATTTGTGCAGATGATTTTCTTTGATCAAGAAAATAATAACACAAAGGGTAAGGAGACAATTATCAAAAACATTTGACTACTTAGAAAATTTTAAAATGTATCCCTTAGGTCAAAGAAGAAATTAAAGTTGCAATTATAGCTATTTAGAAAATAATGACAAGAAGTTTCTATTAAAGCTTATGAGCTATGACCTCAGAGCTGTGATTGTGCTCTCTGGATGTTATTTTCTGCCAAAAGGAACCAGAACTCACTGAAGAAAGCTGATTTCAGTTCTGGGTCAGGAAATGTACAAATGTACAGTATGAGTCCAGAACATTTTTCATAACAGAAAGTAAGAAAGTTTTCATGGTATACTGGGTTCATGTCAAAATGACTCCAGAACAAACATGAAAAGATTTCCACTGGACAAAGGTGAGTATCTTGAAAAACAATAATATCTGCTCTGGATTGAAATACATCAAATATGTTTAAATCTATGAGTTCATAAGGGTAAGTGCTTTCCCCACTCCACCCAAGCAAATTAAAAAAAAAAAAAAATCCTTGGATAACTATGAAGGTACTAGGAAACAAACTCACTGTTTTGAAAAATATAAAAAAGAAAGTAATCAATTATTTATCTTGTCCTTCACATAAGAACTACAGCTCAGAAAAAAACAAATAATTGATGAGTGAATATTCCTCTTATGGAAATTTTGAAGCTAATAAATGTAAAAGGAATGATAAAAGTGAAAATCACTATTCTGCAATCCTAATGCAAATCTAATGTAAACACTCCAGGCAATGATCAACAATGGCTGCTAATATGACAAAAAGACAATCAACATTATGTGTTTCTTGATGGAAGTATTATACATAATTCCACCTTTGATTGAAATCAAATCTGCTCTGATAAGGAGCAGTTTACAGGAAAATAAGGGACAAAAAATATGATAAATGATACCTAAGGAAAATAATCATCAAAATCCAGTCTTGGGAAACTATAGAATAATAGAAGAAAAAGTCAGGTTTCTTTAATAAAAAGATGGAGAGAGATGGAGAGAGAGAGAGAGAGGGATTTGTAGAGTATAAGATACTTAAAAGACATATCAAGTTATATAAGAATGCTTATATTTTAGAGGTACTTATAGATGAAATGATATGATGTCTAAGATTTTCTTCAAAATAATCCAATGGTGAAAGATCTAGCTGAAGACCTATAAATGAAAGAAGACTGGCCATCAGTTGATATATGTGCAGCTGGGTAATAGATCCACATGGGAGTTTATTACACTGTCTTACTTCTGTATACGTTTAAACTTTTCTAAAATTAATAAATTAAAAAATTATGGAAAAAAGCATTTCTCAGAGAAAATATCATTTTAGTCTTGGATCTCTTCATTAGTAAAGAAGATATAAACTAGCAATTCAGCTCAAGAACTTTAAAAAGAATAACAAAGCAAACTCAAGGAATATTAAAGTAAATTAAAAAATTAAAACATATTAAAAATTTCAGAAGCATAATGTCTTCTATGTCATAAATATTCTTCAGTACAGTAATTGATTCCTAATTTCCTGTGTAAGGGCATTTAAATCAGGCAGTCTTAAAATCTAACTTAATAACAAAAAGTCCTTCTAATGGAATTCCATCAGAATAGCCTCCCTTGTCTTCATCTAACAGATGTAGAATATGTAGACTTCTTATGAGTCCCGGTGTCACAGAATCAATAAAAGTGATGGAAATGATTTCTTTTAAAACAGTATTAGAATACTGGTCTGTTTCTGGGACCTCATATGTATAATCTTAGGACTGTTGACTTTCCTTTGACTTGAACTCTTGCCAATATTCCAAGTGATAAACCCTTAAAGAGTCTCAAATCACTATCAACACATCAAATTCCTCAAGAAGGAGATTTCTAGTCATACCATATATAGTTGACTATATTGTCTTCCTCCTACAGATTGCTGTCACCCTGGTGCCTCCCTTTACTACTTCTATAGAGGGCACAAATGTCTGGAAGACAAGCTTTTCATATGATAATTTCTTCAACTCAGTCAAGATAGATTCCAAAATCAAAATCATTATACAAACATCAGAGATGATAGACTCTTCCATTTAAAAGGGATGCTGGCATTGAGCTGGTTAAGTCTCTGATGTTGAAAGTCATTTTATAACACGTTCTGTAAGTAAACATTAAATATCTAGCCACAGTTTATGATATATATTTTCAATATGTGTAATCATTTCTTTTTCTCTAAAATGTTCTCCCTAAATGTGAATTGGCAATAGCTCCTGTAGGCATTATTTTACCTATCTATGTAACTATTTGCTTAAGAATCTATGCGATATTGGGAAAATACTTTGTTTATCTGAGGCTGAATTTCTTCATAGATAATATTGAATAGTAACACCTTATATTGATGTTGTACAAATTAAATAACAATGTAAACGTTCAACATAGTGCCTGACTTATGAAATATACATTGTATAGCTTAGATTTCTCTGGACAAATACAAAAGGACAAACATTTAAGCACCAAACTATATTCCTCATGAGTTGTATATTGCTATGCTGTTACAGTGGCGACACCATGATATCTGGGCAATAATTCTTGTATGTTTTAGTCATGACATTCTTTCCACACCATTTAGAAGAAATTTTTAGAGAAAATCATTTATAAAGAAATACAATTTACATTGTTTCTCACAACTTAATGGCAAAAAATTATGAACTATAAGCACCTAATAGAAAAAAAAGTCATGCAAAGAACATTAAAATGAAGCTTTTGATGGTGGCTTATTCATGAGCTATTGCTTATGCTGATTTAATTACCCACGGTTATAAGATTTTAGAATGAAAAAAAAAAAAAACTGAGGACACCCAGTGCAATCCTGGTCATCTCATCTTCTGTACTTGGGAGTATTATTCATCTTTTTAAGGGAAATATAGATCCTAATAAATCAAAACCAAATGTATTCTTCCTACGTTAAATCTTTTAGGGATATAAATTTGACAAGTATTGAAAATTTAGGAGGGAACCTTTTGCTTTCTATATCCCTTTAATTCCTTTAATGGAATAGGGTGAGAGTAGAGGGGTGGGGCAAGGAGAGATGAATAACGATATCATTTGGATTTATTATAAGGAATAAGCTAATATTATTTCTGTCCTCCACAGTATCAGATAGAGAAAGTAAAGAAAGCACTTATTTTCAAAAATGAAGTAGAAGAAAAATAAACACACTGAAATTTATTTTTGATTATATGGTTGCTAAATCAATCTATTTTCCATTGATTTATTTTGTTTCCTTCAGAGAAATCTAAATATTGAAATCTTGCCCAAACAGACAAAGATTTTTTTTTTGCCTTTGTCAATTTTAGTTTAGTTCTTAAATTTGGTGCAGGTTTTTCAATCCCAGAAAAATGTTTGAGTTATAGGTGCATAAGAGGTACAACAAAAAGAGTTTCTGTCATCAAAGTTCATGTTTTTTCGTGTGTTACATAAGACAGCAGGCAAGGGTCACCAAAACCTGGTCCCTTCTGAAGGTATAGTTTTCTCCCCTTTCCCTCCTTTTCACTACCACTCATCCCTCCCCACTCCATTAAAATAGCTCTACATAATATACAGACTAATAACACCCCATTATTTGATAATCTCTGTTATTCTTTACCCACTTAAGACTTATTTTTCCATAATTTTCTTCTATTTGGAGAGACCATTCAAACATTTTGGCTACTCAAGGCCTATATAAACTCAGGATCCATCTCAAACCCGTTTCCTACTAAGAAACCATCTGATTTCTCTAGTATCTGGAATTAGTATCTCTCCAGTGTAATTACTTGTGAACCCCCCCCCAACCCTGATTAAATTCAATTTCCGGACTTTTATCTTGCTCCAAGCATCTGAACTTGGTTAGAAGAAAGACAGCAATGCTGATCAACATAATTTTAAATTCATCTACACTGACCTCAAGTTACAAGCAATTCTATCACATTTCCTCACTTCATTAACTTTCTTAGTCTCTTAGGTAAAGGTTTCACATTTTCTCTCTCTCTTAAAACTCCAATACCGCTTCCTTCTCCCATTTGATTTCCTTGATTCTTCTGTCATTGAGAAAATATGGGCAACACATTCTCTTCCTACTAAATTTACCAATTTACTTGCATCTGTACTCATACCACCAGTCTTTATTTCCGTGACAATGGTAAACTAATGGTACCTCTATATCTGAACAAACTCTTCCTTTGTGCACAAAATTCCATTCCTCTCACTCACCCTAGGGCATTATTCCTGCAGTTGATCCTTTCTCTCCTGCATTGCCATTTTTATCCTCTTTTATTGGATAATTTTTATCAGCATAAAAAGTTACAATATCTTCCATGTTAAGAAAAAAAACCTTTCTTCACCCTACTTCCCTTTCCAGCTACTACTCTTTTCTGTCCCTCTTTACAGCAAAAGTCCTCAATGAGTTGTCCATCCTCACATTCTCCATTTGTTCTTTTATTCTCCCTTGAATCCAAGAGATTCACCAGAAAATCAGTTGGCTTTACCTTCCAAAGACATCCAAATTCCAACAACTTTTCACCACCTTCACCCTCTTCTAAAGAACCATCATTTCTCACCTGAACTAGTGCTTCAGCCTCCCAACTAGCCTTCCTGCTCCCATAAGTGTCCCCGCCCATGCACTCTGAGTGATACTCTTTTTTTTTTTTTTTACGACATTTATTCTTTTTTTTAAATTAATTTTATTTTATTTATGGCTGTGTTGGGTCCTCGTTTCTGTGCGAGGGCTTTCTCTAGCTGTGGCAAGTGGGGGCCACTCTTCATCACGTTGCGCTGGCCTCTCACTATCGCGGCCTCTCTTGTTGCGGAGCACAGGCTCCAGACGCGCAGGCTCAGCAGTTGTGGCTCACGGGCCTAGTTGCTCCACGGCATGTGGGATCTTCCCAGACCAGGGCTCGAACCCGTGTCCCCTGCATTGGCAGGCAGATTCCCAGCCACTGCGCCACCAGGGAAGCCCAGTGATACTCTTAAAATATAAGTTAGTTAGATCATGATACTCTTCTGCCCAAAACCCACTAAGGATTTTGCATCAAACTCAGAATTAAATTCAAGTCTGTAGCATGGTCGGCAAAGCTCCCATGATCTTGCCCTCCACTAACTCTATGATGTCATTTGCTGCTAATTTCTCATTCTGACCTCACCTCATCTCAATTATTCTGCTCCAGCCACAGTGTCCTACTTGGAGATCCTTGAGCGCACCGGGCACACTCCTGCCTCAGACCTTGGTACTTGCTGTTCCCTCGCCTGAGAAGGTTTCCTCCCCCCACATACCCACACATTTGCCTCTCACTTCCTTTAGCCTCTGCTCCAATGCCACTTCTTAACAGAGAGGCCTCACTTAAACACTCTGTATTATGTCTCTATCTTTCTCACTCTGCATTATTTTTCTGCATAGCATTTATCACTACCTAAATATTACATAGGTATTTGTTGAGCAACAGCTTTTCCTGCTAGAATATAATCTACATGAGAGAGTTTTTTTTTCACTTCTCTATTTCCAGCATCCAGACTGTATCTTTCAAGTAACTGCTCTCAATAAATATTTGTTGGCTAAATAGTAATATCACGTTTTATCTTCCTTTATGCAATTTATTATAACTTGTTTGCACTGTATGTAATACATATGTGTCTTCTGGTCCATATACATAATATACCTTCTTCAGAGCAACCAATGATGCCCAACAATACATCTGTGTTTTGCGGACATTATCTGTTTTAACTCTTATAACAATTCTGAGATTAGGGTTATATTATCCTCATTTTACAGATTTGGAAATGAATCTAAAGAGATTAAAGCTGTTGAACATCGTTACCATTCACAAACCTCATTCCTGACCCCCCCCCAAATAAAGGCTTTCCCCATTACTTTACATTTGAATTTGCTTTTCTAACATTTAGTCCAAACTATGCTATTTGTTGGAACTTTAATTAACAGCTCAAACGTAAGCATCATTTATACACCTTTGAAATTTGGATCTATAGAAATGGCAGTTGAATTAACTACTTGACAAGAACTATTTTCCCATTTGCCTTTATTTTCCTCTACATTCATTAATGAAAGCACACTTAAATACCATGAAATAATGGAGTTGCCTAAATTATTGGGCATGAAAAGCTGGAAAAACACACAGTTTTGGCTCAGTGAGATATTGAAATTTTTATTTTTAGAAATATTTCTGGAGAGAGTAAAGCTTGATGAAGTATATGAAAACTTGAACTGAAATGTTTTATTTATTGACGTAAATTTTTTAAACAATCCAACCTTTAAAATTTTTTCATATTTAATTATTTTTATGCCACTAATTTTCTATGACTTTCTACTCATGCGCCCATATTCCCTCCCCGAGGTCTTTATATTTCTAATTCTTACACATATAATAAAGGTTGGAACAAACTGATGAGGAAAAAAAGTAGAATTTTGCCTTACAAGATCTTTTTTATAATTTTCTAGATGTGCATCCCTTGCTTTCAAATTAGCTATGGTTCAGGAAGTGATGTTGCTAAAGCTCCATCGTGAATGTATGAAGATCCAGACATGTGAAAGAAGCTGGACTTTATATAGAGAATCTTTCCTCACTGGCGTCCCTCTCCCTGCCTTGTTCATCTCTGCGTGGGGTTATGCCATCCACCCAGGGGCACAATGTCTATTTCCACAATGCATGGACATCACCCTGGGCATCTCTTTTCCCTCTCTATGCTTTCTGTCCCCATGTTAAATCCATCACTGAATCTTATTGACTTTACTTCTAAATAACTCTCTAATCTATGAACTTCTCTCCCTACTTATTGTCACAACCCTGGTCTAATTCTGTGGCTTATGGCAACAGGTTTCATACAGTCTTCCAGCTTTCAAACCTTTTTTGATAAACAGCCACTGTGATTTATTTTAAACACAAATCAATTCACATCTGTGTAAAACCTTTCAATGTCTTCCCATTGCATTTAGGAAAAAATTCATCTCCTTCCCATAAATTATAATGTTCTTTATGCTTTAGCCCAGCTAATACCACTCTCTCTCTCACTACCTACCATCCAGTGTTTATAACTTCACTGGAATTTTTTCTGGTGGTCATCCAACCACCTAGAATGCTCTTTTCCAGACCATGCAAGGCTGGATTCTTCTCACTTTCAGGTCTCAGTTTAAATGACTCTTCTTCAGAGAGGCTCTCCCTGACCACCCAAAGTAAAGTAATTGTTCTCATAATATTCTCTGTCAAACAATTTTATTCATTTTCTCTGTAATACTTTTTGCATTCACGATGACATATTTACTTGTTGATTGTATGTGTCTCTCATTACACTGTAGACTTCATGGGAACAGAAACAACGTCTATATTGCTCTCCAGTGTACACCCAGGGCCTTGCACAGTGCCCAGCATGTGGTAGTTGCTCAATAGATAACTGATGACTGGATGAATTGATGAAAAACTGAATAAGTTGTTTGATTAACTTGGTAAACCAAAATTATTGGGTTCAGATTCTATCACAAGATGTTCAAGCCAAATAAGCTTAATTATAGATAAAATTAAAACATATGTATATATATAACTTTTGAAAATTGTAAAGCACAATAGAATTGAAAGAATCATTCAACAAAAAAATATACTCTTTGTTCAAGCGGATATTTATAATTATAGACTAAATACTGGCTCCTTAAAAAAACATAAATAAAATCATTATTGCATAAAAATTATACAGTAGTGCTTTACATTTTTAATAGTATAGGAGTAAATTAGCCTCTGCATCAATTTTATCAACAAAGCATTAATTAGCAATCAAACTATAAATGTTGGGCTCCTGAATTAAAAGTGAAGGCGTATCTGACTCAACACTGCAAGTACTTTATTCTCACAATGTCGCTCATGAAAGCATCTCCTTGTGTCTGTGCCTCGTTTCTCTCCACAGGGCTAGGATTTATTTATGTTGTAGCATTGCTCTGGGAAAAGGACACCGCACTGCCCACTTCCATTGCCTCAAACTCTGCCTCATTCAAATCAACTTATGCAAATAGATGTCTGAGAGCAGCCTTCTCTGTCTCCACCAACTCAGCAGGCATATGTGGATCTTTGTTTAGGTCAGTGCATGTCATATATACATCCACATGGCATGAAAAATATATTTCTTAAAGGAAAATTCTTAGTATAAAAATTTAAGCTAAAAGCACAGAATATAAAATGATGTGGGAAAGAAAGTATAGTAAATTTGACTACAGCCGTGATATGTAAAGTTATATAATAATCCAAGAAAATTCATTACAGCAGAGATGAGAAAACATTGCCTTATTATCTATTCACTTTCCCAGAATACTGCTGAATTCTGGGAAGAACAAGTGGAAGATAATAACAGTTAAATATTCTGAAGCCTTAATTTTTCTAAGCACTTTATGTACATCAAGTAGTTCACGCCCCACAAAAATTCAGTGAGGTAGGTAGTATTATTCATTGTGTTTGACAGATAAGTAAATGTGACACGTAAATATTAGGTAATTTATACAAAGTCATGCAGCTAGTAAGTGGTATGGATAAGATTTGAGTCTAAAGCCCACATTCTTAAATACTGCTCAGTACTGCCTCTGATAAATAAGTTATATTCCAATACATTCTTGAAGAACCTACAGATCAGTAAAATGGAAAGACATGTGCCCGAACAAAGGATTAATCCTTTTACATAATTAATATTTATAATTTCCAGAATATTTTTACTATATTATTACATTAATTCATATAGGTAAACAATTAGCATAATACTTGGCATATAGTATATGCTTGAAAAGTGTTCTTCTTCACTGGATCCTCACCTCTACTCTGGGAGGTAGCAGAGGGTAGATGTCAAGATGAGGAAAGCTATTCATGATTATGAATTAACCATGAAATTCTGGTGACATATTCAGCCAGAGTTTATTTCTCACTCACGCAAAGCGCCATGTTGGTCAGCAAGGGCTCTCCTTCAAGCATGGATCAGAGGCAGTAAAATCTTTGACCACGGTTACCAGTCTTAAACCTCAATCCAACTCCCTCCACCTCAACACATGGCTACTTGGGAAGGCACAGAATGAGGTCAAATGCTGATAACTCCCTCCATCTCAACACAAGTCATTTCTTTTCTTTTTTGTTTTTTGTTGTGGTATAGTTGCCATACAATATTAAGCAAGTTTCAGATGTACTACATAGTGATTCACAATTTTCAAAGGCTGTACTCCATTTATAGTTATTATAAGACATTGGCTATATTCCCTGTGCTGTACAATATACCCTTGTATTGACAGCTTATTTATTTTATACATAGTAGTTTGTACCTATTAATCCCCTACCTCTATCTTGCCTCTACTCCTTCCCTCTCCCCACTGGTAACCACTAGTTTGTTCTCTATATCTGTGAGTCTGTATCTTTTAGGTTATTCACTAGTTTGTTTTATTTTTTCAACACAAGTCATTTCTGCTGCTTACATTTTCCTGATCAGAACCAGTTATATGACCTGAATGCAAATCCAAAAGAAGTTGGGAAATGTTGTTTTTCTATGGGCCCATAAAAAGAAAATCATGTAATAAACAAAAAGAATTGTATCTGCTACAAGTACTAGCATTCCTCTTTGTCAAATCAGTATAGTGAGGTACATGAAGGTATAGTGACCTACTCTTGACCATTCAGTCAGTACACATTGAAATGAAACAGGCTTTCTGCATTTTAAATTAGTGGTCATTATGCTAAGTATCATAACCAAATAGTTAAATCTTATGAAGAAAACAGTTATTTCAGTTGAGAGTTATTGAAAGCCTTCATAGAAGAAATGTCATTGCAACTGTTATTAAAGGTAGATAGGATTTGTGTACAGAGAGATGGGATAAGGGAATCCTAGGCAAAGCTACATAAGCAGAGTAGAAGTAAAGTAGTAGAAAGTATATATAGGAACTAACTCAATTTGACCAAGTCAGGATAATTATTTTAATGGGCATAAAATTATCCTGCTAAGTGAAAAATTTCACCTTGGTCTGATTGATACAAAAATCTAAGTGCTAAGTTGATATGGACATTAACACAACTTATTTCATGGTTTGATCACCTTTGCTCCTTTTATTGTTAACCCAGACATAGCCTTGGGTTCTAAAATGTACATATGTTACCTGAAAACTCATAATTTATTTAAAGTTTGCTAGTGATAAAATGCTTCAAAATATTCCCCCGATTTCAAGTATGGTCATTAATGACTGGTATATACTTGATAAAAACGATCTAAAAAGCCATTAATATAGAAGCATTAAATTTAAACAAAACTAGCACTCATTCATTCATTTATTTATTCATTTGGCATTTACCTTTCAAGGATTTATGTTCTAGGCAAAATACTTGATGAAGGTTAGACATGATTGAGATAGGTCACTCACATTCTTTTTATTAGTGTAGACCAGTGCACTTCACATAGAATTAGAATAAACAGGATTTGCAATAACAAAGATATGCTTTGTAAGTATTTGTATTTTTTTCCCTTTTTGAAACTCAAATGCAATAAAATTAAGTTGGGCACAAATACTGACATACAAAATGGCAGAATTTTTTTAATCATGCCTGGCAGGATTTAACCTAAGTAAAGCAGAGGATCGGTTTTTTCTGTCTTTCTGTGTGTATTACCCAGAACGAAGGGGAGATTCTGAAGCTTTGGCAGTGGACTTGGAAAAGAAGCACACAACATCTCCCTAGGCAAAGCCCTAACAAGATTTAAACTGTGTGCTTCTGTGAAACATGCTATACGTGATATTATTAGGCTGAAGTAGTAGAAAACAATAAAAATAATACAGCTTTTCATTTGTGTTCGTCTTGAAAATTAGGCAAAGAGGATTCACTCAAGAACAGATTAGTTACATAAAACATGACACACGTACCCAGTTAGAGGGCACCTCCTTGTTTAGATTCTTTGGTCTCTGTGGTTACAGAAGGCTGGGCCAGATGAAGATGGACTTGCCTCATCTTTCTCATAAAGTGAAGGGGCGATAGGCAGATAGTGGCCCACAGTCTTACCACGTGCTGGGGTGTCAGGGAAGAATAGATTGAGTATCAAGGATGACAAAATATCATCAAAATGTTCCATACAAAATTAAAAATAATTATTTCAGGATTTTTGGCATAAGAAGGTAATGGATGGATTTTGATACAAACTACAGTGTGTTATAATTTAAAACCAACTATATATTCTAGAAGGCACTCTAGGATTAAAGGAAGTTCCCACAGCAAATAAAAATAAATAATGTAAATGTTCTCTGGGGTTACATTTTTGCAGCTTCATTATTTCGTGGAAACTTCTGATGTGGGAAACCATATTATTCACTGGAGATAGATAGTGATATATGCAATCGACATGGGGTAGAATATTTCAAGTAGAGCTTCAAGGTTTAATTAGAAAAGGCAGGTTAGTGACCTATAAATCTAAGAAAGAGATTCCAGTATTTCTGTCTTAAAAAAAAAACAACAAACATACAATTAATAAACTGTTCTTATGGAGCCTTTGCTGTAAACAATGAGGGATATATAAAAGAGCATGAGAAAACTTTATGCCTGCTTTGAGAGGACAAAATACCCCACGATGAGCACTGTTATTTGTCAGTTTTAAGAACCCTATGAGCAGAGGAGGACTGGAGACTAATATGCAATAATCAGAGAGTGATATAAGTTGGGATAGAATGAAGAACTAAATTGTTGGTTTTCACTCGTCATATTATAGAGTTTTGGGGAAAAGGGCTATCTGCAAATACTAGGTTAGACAGAAATACGTCCAGAGAAAAGTGAGCCTTGAGTTGAAGCTTAAGTGAAGGGAAGAAAAGATATTGAAAAGAAGAGGGTAGAGAATTCCATGACAGGGAACTGTATGAACCCAGGACATAGAAAGCTGATAAAACTTGGAAGTTGACATCAGGGCAGAACTGGAAGTTGTCTGAGATAACTTAAGGAGGATCAGACAATGATAAAAATCGTGGAATTGATATGTTCAGCAGATAATTCATTTAAAGTCATTCTTTTAAAAGTGTGATGTGATAATTACGCTCAGTGTCTTCTGAAGAATAACCTGGAAAGATTAAAAAAGATGAACAGAAAGTTGAGATGTGATGTCAGGGAGACCACAGATTGTACTAATTAAAGCATGAGATGATAAAGGGCCAGGAATACTCTATGTTATATAAAGAGCAACAGATGATCTTCCTTGATTACTAAAATTAACCCATCCACAGTGATACTCCCTAATCCTCTTCACGCATTGCTTTTTCTTAGCTTTCCTAACCATTTTATTTTTATTTATTGTCTATCTCATCTCTACAATAGGTAATCTTTTTTGTTTTGTTTTTTCAGTGTTGTATTTCCACAGCCTAGAACAGTGCTTGACACATGATACGTGCTCAATAAATTTTTTTTTGATAAATCAATGAGTAAATATTGCAAAAATTCTGAAGAAAGTGATCCTTAGGAGCAGACTGAATATAAAGAATGCCTACTCCTGGGCATATATCTGGAGAAAACTATAATTTGAAAAGGTACATGCACTGCAATATTCACTGCAGCACTATTTACAATAGCCAAGACCCAAGTGTCCCTCAACAGATGAATGTATAAAGAAGATATGGTGTGTGTATATATATATATGTAAGGCAGACAGAGAAAGACAAATATCATATGATATCGCTTATATGTGGAATCTAAAAATATGATACAAATGAACTTATTTACAAAGCAGAAAGAGACCCACAGATATAGAAAACAAATTTATGGTTACCAAAGGGGAAGAGGGGGGAGGGATAAATTAGTTTGGATTAACCTATATACACTACTATATATAAAATAGATAACCAACAAGGACATAATGTATAGTACAGGGAACTATATGTAATATTTTGCAATAACTTGCAAGGGAAAAGAATCTGAAAAATATATATATATATATATATATATATATATATATATATATATAACTGAATCACTTTGCTGTACACTTGAAACTAAAAACATTGTAAATCAACTATACTTCAATTATAAATGAATAAATGAATAAATAAATAAATAAATAAAATAATGAGGAGTAAGAAAAAACTAAAATAATGATTCCAGAGAATACAACCTAGAATATTTTTTAAGTGATGGGAACAATTGAAGAGTTTTTATCCAATGGGGGTAGTTTGGAATTAGTTTTAGATTGGAACCTAAATAATATTAGTAAAGTTTTATTTGGTTAGTACTGTCTTCCCACACTTAACACAGTACCTACAAAGTTGGTATTCCATAAATTGGTTTTGAAAGAATACATTCTGTATTGAGTTTAAGGATTAGTGAATGTGTTCTGTTTGGAGTTGGAAAGGTAGGTCTGAAGAGCAGGGAAAAATAGGAAAGGTAGATATGAGAGGTTTCAGCATAGAAGCTGGACTATCTGGTGTGGCAAAGGAATTTTCAGAGGTTGGAAATGCATAAGCGTTTTCATGTGTTCATGCGACTAATTTTGTGTAAGAAAGGTTACTCTCATTTGACTAAAAACTTGTTTTAGCAAATTTAGAAATTAATTTGAGAAATTTGCAACCTGGAGGCAGAGCATACAAGCGCTAAACTTTGGAATTAATTTTACGCATATGTGTCTTTTATTCATTAGGTAAATTTCTGAAAAGTTATGTGCAAATCAAATAAGGGCAAATCTAATTACATTGACTTACATTAGAAGAGCTATTTTATATGCATTTCTGATTGATTTGCAATTGGCAGTCCTTCATAACACCTTCATTTCTTTGCCCTTCAAGATTCTGTCAATTAGTTGATGAACTGTCAGGATTTAAACTCATCAGGAGCTTACTATTTAAAGGATGCCTGTAGTGAATGCTTTAGTTGTATGAGAAAATCACATTGGGTTATATTGAGTTTTATAGAGAGTAAGGAACATGTATCATGACATCACAGAAAAGTTTTAGTATCGTAAGTACACACAAAGCATGGAATGAAACAATAGTTGTTTAAAACACAACAAATGTTGATGCAAGTTAGTTTGTTGAAGTTAGTTTGTTGTTTGTCCCCTTTAAGGGAAGATATATAATGCTTTTAATCAGTGTGAGAATTTGACCAGCTATTAAGGTCTCTGAATTCAAATTTTCCAAGACTGGGGACTTGATATGAAAACTCGAAAATGCCATTGATTTTCTTCTCTTTCATTCTCTTTTGTCTTAAGACAAGCTTAATATTTTTACTTTGGGGATATTTTAATTATGTGTGTCTGTGTGGATAAGTGTGCCTCCAGTATATAATCCTTACATACACATAAATAATTAGTCAACTTTTACTTTTTTCCCCTTCTCCTTGGAACGTCTATTTGTGAATAATTTGAGTCCACTTGAACCAATTAACATCTTCAAGAAAGTATTTTTTACACCAATTACATGCAAATGTTGGGGAAACAAATCTGAATAAATTTTGAACCTGACTCAAAGAGTTCTGAAATCCATGATCCAAAGATCTCCCGAGGAACCCAGAGAGCAGGGGTTCTCATCCAATGCTCCCTTTTGGACCCCATGGCACTAATGAAAGCTGTGCAGTCCGTACTTGAAAATAACCTGTCCTCTGCTCTGAAGATAGTCAGATTTATTGCATTATGTATTGATATAGTTACTCCTTCTCCGTATCTTCTGATAAAGATACAACAGTATGAGTAACAAGCCAGTGAGGCCTTAGGCACCGACTCTTTTCTGATGTAAACCTCTTCCAAACCAAACACACATATCTTCTTCCTCGCCTCTCTCAGCTATTCTCCTTTTCTCACCAAAATGTATAATTTTGATGCTGATGGTCTAAATTTCCTTCCCTAGGCAATCCTGCTAAAGATACAGGCAGAACCAGTGTGATCATCACACTATAATACTGTTCGTAATCTTTCCAAAGATTAAATAATGACTGGGAATGAGAGTAAATTATATAGGAAAATACCACTGTGTAATTCTCATATGTGAACATACTCTGAGTATTATTCAAGATAGACTAAAATATGTTGCGGTTACCTAAAAAAAAAAAAAATCCTTTAAAATCTCAGTGGCTTTCAGCGACAAAAGGTTTGGTTTTTTTGTTTCTTTTGTCTTCCTTATTCTTGCAACATATTCATCTCAGGTCAGTGGTGAGCTCTGTTCCTTTATGTCTTTATGGGGTGGGGCGTACAAGCCAATATGATTTCATGTCGATGGCAAACAACTGTGTCTCCCAAAGACTTCCAGCTGGAAGCGGCCCGCTCAACTTACCTTCACAATGCTTTGACCAAAGCATGTCACACATCTATGCCCAACCTCAAGGGGATGGAGAGTGCTGTCCCATCAGGTGCCTGGAAGGAGGAAAATTACAAATCACAAGTGCTCTTAAAACTAGCTCACCCTGAACTGAATAAGCAATGTGTGTATACACTTTCTTTTTAAATATAAATTTTCAGTTTAAACCAGTTAAAAAGCATTATGGAAAGAATAAAGCGCTATAAAAATATAAGTATTATTATTATTAACATATTTTAGGCAACATATGATCATTAGAATGGAGAATTTGGTAATTATAATAAATGACTAGTTTTAAAGTGCCCTTTGCTTTTTTCCCCCCATTCATAGAGAATTTATTGAGTACCTCCGATTTTCCTGGTACTGAGCACATAGGGATAAGTGAGACATATAGCCTCCTATCAAGGAAATTACAATCTAGTAGAAAAGAGTCACCAGTAAATCAACAATAATGACAGATTACATTAAATGTGATGACAGAAACAAATAAGTGATGCAAAGAGAAATTTCACAAAGCGAGGTCAGGCTGACTTTGCTTGCCCAGGTAGATTGCCAAGAGTAGGTGACTTTGAGATGAGTCTTAAATACTGAATAGAGATTATTATAGAATGGATAAGAATGGTCTGGGCAAGCACAGAAACATGAGAGTTTATATGATGGTGAAAAATTGCAAGGACTTCCGAGGCTAGAGAATAGATTTATGAGGGCAAGGGGTCCACAAAGCAAAATATAAGTTGAGAGATGTAGGCAGATACATTTGTGTCATGCTAAAAATTTTTCAACATTTCTGAAAGATAGTGGTGAAACATAGTAGACTTTGCCTTAGAAAGAACATTCTCTTGGTAGGTGAAGAACAGATCTTCATTACCTTGTATAATACCTAGTATATAATCGGCAGTCAACAAACAATGCTGGCAGAATGAGTGAGTGAATGGCGGCGTGTAGGCCTCACTGCAATACATTAACCAATTTTTCTGAAATTTGGAAATATCATACATTCAAAATGTTGGTAATGTTTATGACAAGTATTTCTGAATAAAGGTTCAGAAATGCAACTATTAATTTATTCATTCAAGTATTCATTTCCAGATTTTCTAAATTCATTCATGTAACAGATTTTGCTTCTATGCAAAGCACTATGTTAAGTGCTATGAGAAGCAAAGGTACTGACATATAGATTTATTTTTTCCTGCAAGAACTGTAGAGTCCAACAACAAAAAGAATAAGATCCATGCTCAAATAATTACTTCAATGTGGTATATGGTGAAAGGAATAAAAGAAAAACAGATTGGTGCTTACTATAGGCCAGTGGTTGTAAATGCTTTCTGGAAGAGGTTATCATTCAGGCTGGCCTTTGACAGATTTATTTTAGACTTTTAGAGATAGTCAAGTTAGAAGTAAATAAACAGCAATGCCTATTTCGAACAATCTGATCCATTTTGTTTTTTATTGTCGTTGTTTACGTTAATCCGTCGAAATAATGAGTCAGACTAATTTTTAACTACACAGCTGATTCAAGTCAATGAGATAACCCTGAATTTATCTTGCATACAAGTTAGCTCTCAATGCACCAGCTACTCATATTTAGTTACCTTTTCTGACTTGTGGAACAAATATTGACAGTTTGTTTCTGTCACCAATATTCCCAGAAAATTAAAATTTATCAGCCTTTCAAACCGTTTTCCAATTTTATCCTTTGGGAAAAAAGTGGTAATGGAATGATTAAGTACATATGCAGATTTCACAGGAAATATGTTACATTTTATAACCTGATAAAATGCTTGTTGATAAAATGCTTTCATTATATTATTTTATTTCATAAATGTATTAACCATTAGAGTATTTGTTATGTTCCAGAAAATGTACCAAATGATTAATAATACCAGATTCATTAAGCCTATTGATTTGCCAAGCATTCAACTATTTGCTTTGCACACCTTATTCATTTAATCCTCAAAATGACAATATAAGTATTGTTATTCTCATTTTACAAATGAGAAAATTTAAGTGTAGAGAGTAACTTGCCAAATGTCACATAAACAATACGTGGGGATCCAAGATTCAAACCCAGATCTGTCTTTTCCAAATCATACTCTTAATTTCTATGCAGATTGAGGAAATAGTGAAAAAAAATCTGATTTATCCTAATGTCCACCCAGGATAACTGACATATACAGAAACCACAATACTGTAACAGAAGTGCTGAAATGGGGACTGCAAGTTCTAAAAGGCAGAGTCTGTCTTTTCCCTTTTGGAATCCCAATGTCTCACCTTGTTCATTGGTGTATAGTGGTTGCTTAGGATACATTTGTTGAATGAACAAATGAATAAATAACTACAAAGAGATAAAAGGAGAAACTGGAGCATCAGGAGACTTTTTTTTGCATAAGAAGAAATTGAGAGGCTAAATATCTGCCCCAAACAAAACATCTATTCTAATCAAAATTAGGCTTGAGCCCAGACCATCTAACTCTATTCTTTTCCATGGTACCACAGCTGCAGGAAGATGGCATACAGACACAGATGACACTTGTCCTTTATTAAGATGACAATACCCTTGAACTCAGGTGTCGCTCTGTATTTACTGTAAAGCTCCAGTGTGTTATTGTATGCATGGGGTGGAGGGTTATGTAGTGATTAGAGCATGAGCTCCCAGGCAGGTATGAGCAGGTTCAAATTTAGGCTCTACCCTTTATCTCAGGTAAGTTGCTTAACCTCACTAAACCTCAGTGTGATCATTTTTAAAATGGACATGTTGTGCCCGATCCATAGAACTGTGAGGATTGAATGTGAAAACTCATGAAAAGTGCTTAGCACAGTGTCTAATGCACAGTGCAAAAGAGCTGGCTGTTATTTTGTATCATCAGATGTATTTGCTTAGTAGAACTGCTGCAGCAAAGCACCCAAAACTAGGTAACTTAAAACAATAGAAATTTATTGTCTCACAGTTTTGGAGCCTACAGCTCTGAAATCAAGGTGTTGGCAAGGCCATGCTGTCTCTGATGGATCCAGGGGAGAATCCTTCCTTGCCTCTTCCAGCAACTGGTGTTTGATGGCAATCTTTGGTATTCCTTGAGGAATGTATTACTCATCATTTAGCTTGAGGATGTATTACTCCAGTTGCATGGCTGTCTTCTCCTCGGGTGTCTTTACATCATCTTCCCCCTGCACATGTCTGTCTCCGTGTCCAAATTTCCCCTTTTTATAAGAATACCAGTCATACTGGATTAAAGCCCACTCTAATGACTTCATCTTAACTTGATTACCTCTGTAAAGATGCTATTTCTAAATTAGGTACTTGGGATTAGGATGTCAACATATCATTTTGGGGAGACAAAACTCTACCTTTAATACCAGGCATCTACTTTTAACACTGCTCCTTAAAGGAGCCAAGTAACTTCAAATCTCCCAACCCAGAAGAGCTGTATAGAAAGCACTTTTCTGAGAATGGTCTCTTGTGCGTCCTACTTTTCTGTACCTAGCTTCTCAGCCATCTCCTGACAGCCTCAATTGAGAGTTGCCTCTTGGGTCTGGTTTAGATGTCACTCCTGGTCTAATTAGGGGAGTCTCTTGCTGACCTGCAGCCTCTGTCCCCAGTGGCCCCTGAGTTCTGTTCTTCTTGCATCAGTACTGCCTTTGGTGGTAAGACTGCCTCCCTTGGAGGCCGACCTTGTCCTCATTTTACCTTCATTCATCCTCTATTGACATAGATGATAGTAGTAACTGCTCATATTTATTAAAAGCTCTAATGAGCTAGGAGTTATATCAAACACTCGACAGGCATTGCCTCATTTAATCCCCACAAAAGCCACATAAAGTTTACAGATGAGGAATCCAAGGTTCAGAGAGGAGGTTAACTTGCCCCAAATTACACAGTTAGGAAAAGACAAAGCTAGAATGTAAGCCGAAATGTGTTTAACACGAAAGATTTGTTCTTAACTATACAGTCTCTGCCCTAAAGGAGCACAGAATATAGTAGAAAAATGAGACCACAAAATCAGTAACTATAGAAAGTAAAATGAATGGAATAAGAGATAAACATAAAAAACTATGTGGACACCCATCAAGGGTCTTAATCCCCATGGCAGTTATCAGGGAAGGCTGCTGAAGGATTATAATTCAGTAGGCATACATGGAAGTATGTGTCATGGGCAGAAACAGGTAAAAGAAGAGGGATCAGGAAGAGCTTGTATAGCGTACAGAAGTCTGCAATCTTAAAGATGGTAGAGGGATGGAGAGCATACCAAGAGGAGATGGCATTAAAGATTCTTATTTAAGTAAGGAAGTGACATGATTTGTTCACATGTTGCTAGATTCATTCTGAAAGGAATATGGAGAAGAGATCTGACAGGCACACATTGAGAGGTAGGGCATGTCTATTGCATGAAACAGATAAGAAACCATGAGGCTTGAACTAAGATGGTGGCTGAAGGAATGGAAGAGAGAGAGGATTTCAGAGAGAGCAGGTCTAATCTATTGCACTTGGACCTGACTTAATGTGTGCAAGACAGTAAACAATGAAATAACTTCCAAGGTTCCAGTGTGATACCCGATGGGTGCAAAGCATTACTTTTCACTGGAATAGGGAATGAGAAGGGAAATCAGGTGTGGAGAAGATGGGAGGCAGTCATGGCTTTAATTCTGAATTTGTTGAGTGTGAGGTACGCTAGGTTATGTAAGTGAAGGAATTTCAGAACTGGAAAAAGAAGTACAGATATGAGACCAAAGAGGTTAAGTACAAATCTTGTATTCCTGACTTTGAATTGAAATGTCAGTATGAGCTCATGGTGTGTCTTCTCTAAAAGAAAAAACTTAGCTCTATCCATTGAAAAGACCTAGAAATGAAGACCAACCTGGTGGCAATAGACAAACCCTTATTGATCAGATTTTGGTCTGTAAATACCATTTTCCCCTAACAGGAACCAAAGTATTTTGGAAAAATAGCTGGTTCTAGGTCTGGGGCAAAACATGTACAAGTTGATTCTGGAACACCTTATCATGCCAAAAGCAAGGAAACTACCTATCAAAAAGACCCAGGAAACCATTTTGAAGACACTCTCTGGCCAAAAATAGGATAACTAGAGTATAAATAAGACTAACAACCTAATGGTTTGAAACACATCAAACACTTTTAAATCCATAAGTTTGTAATTTTATATATATAAACTTTTCTGAATATTTGAAATGTTTCTTAATAATAATACAAAAAATTAGGCAGTTAGTACAATGCCTTGCACATAAAAGACATAAGTTGGACTTCTCATCTTTTTATTATCACAGCCTGAAAGTAGCTAGCACCTTTCTATAACTCATTTTTTTCATGCTTTCATGTTAAAAAGTTTATTTTCCATTGATAAAAACTTGCGATTCAAGGGAAACTGTTGAATTATCTTATTCCTCTTTGTTCTCATTTTTTAAAAGGGAACAAATGAAAATTGATAATTAATAAACTTATTTTTCTCAGCTTCAAGTTACCTGAAGAAAATCATTGCAACATAATGATTTTATATGTAACCAATCTTGCCATCAACCACATTGCTTTTGTCTTTTGTATTTAATACAAAACTGCTTTACTCCACATTTTGAAATGTTTTCATCTTTCTCATAAAAAGAGGGAGGCACATAACATATTACGAATTTTCATTGACAAGTGCTAGACCATGTGAAAAACCTCATGGGGTTAATTTTCTGTTTTTTGCTTTTCCCATGCTAGGCTGATTGAATGTGTCCCATGACTTAGTTCAGCCTCAAAACATGGCACTGGATCAATCAGTAGGTTTGACACAACTTCAGTTGCTCTGATATAGGATTCATTAAAAAGGAGTCATATTCATGAGATATTTTAGCTGATAAAAGAGAAAAATAAAAGTGTGTCCTTGCTACTTTTTCCCAAGGGGAAAGGGAAGAAAGGGGCGTTGGTGGGATAAAAAAGAGTCAAGGGAGTGAGGGCCATGTTTCTTGAATGCAGGAATCTTAAGGTCTGCCTTTCGACTTCAAGATTAAGCTTTGTTCCCATGGTAGTATGGGTTTCCAGATTGGGATGCCCAGGTCCCTTCATATAAATATATTCTTCTAAACCTCTGCTTTTTTCAATTGGGTTACTGTGTTCTATTTTAGTACACTTCTCACTTATTCTATAATCTAAAAGAGAGACTTTGATACCGGAGCTAAATTAAAGAAGAGACCTTGCTTGTTTTTAGATAAAGTGAGAGCCATCAGCCTTCTTGAGAACATCACGTTCTGATTGATAGATTTTCTCACTGGCTCTTTTCTCTCAACTTCCTCTTGGTAGAGGACCTCATCAACTATCCTTTTCTGTTTTGTTTTCCATCCATCTCAGTGAAGGAAGATGGGTCCACAAAGGCTGACCCTATTGCCCATCTCACCTTCTCACTCTTTTCTGTCCCTTTCAAAATCAAAAACAAGTTCTTCCCCTCCCGCTTCCTTATTCACTCATACTTCTATTGGCTCTCAGTCATCAAATGTGTGCACTGATTGTTCCTTTCTTGGGAACACAGAACAGAACAAAAAAGTTTTTACCTTGTGACCTCCTCCAGCCACTATTCTATTCCCCTCACATTACTGATTCTTAAACTACAAGAACAAATAATCTGGACCCAATGCCTCTGTTTCCTTACTGCCTTCTGAATCCTGGCTTCCTCTTGACCATTTCATGTCGAATAAAATTGTACAGGTGACCAGGTACCTAATCACCGCATTTAGTGGCTCAGACTCTGTCCTCATGCCCCACGTCTGCGCGACAGATTTGATCTGTGTTCCTCACACATCCTTTGTGAACTCTCCCTCCAAGATCTACTTGACACTGGGAAATCCTTGATATCTTCAAACATTTTCAACCATTAATTCTCTGTTGCACTGGCTGCTCTATTTTTCTCTACTCGTATACTTTTCTTTCTAAAACTTTCCAGAAGATTGGGGCTATAGGAGGCTACTATATAGTATCACTTGATTCTACTGCATAATTTTGAACCAAGTGAAAAACTGAACATGGGAGATCAGCAATTGGATAGTAACTGTTTCTATAGATCCATGGCCAAAAAGGGATGCTAATATTCTGTGTCTCTCCACTTATCCTAAGCTCAGAGCTTGAAGGAATCTATTCAAGGAACCAAATTGGCTTTGTAGGGCAGACATACTTACCCAGAATTGTTGCTTCCCACAAAAAGGGGGGAATGAATCTCCAGATCTTTCAGGATTTAAATAGATAAGATTTACCCAGTGGAAAAATGTGAACCAGTGAATGTCACTGCACTCCCAGTCAGATAAATCACTGCTCCCTCTTGGGGAGAAATGATTAAGACACATCATGAGTGTTACTCTAGTGCAGGTTTTTCCATAAGGAAATACAGAACTATATATACACACAGTGTGAGGTATTCTTCATTCTTATGTTAATCACCATCTTTATGTAGATAATTCTGTCTCTGAGTTTGATGTATGCCTAACTTTACAATGTGAAACTTACTCACCTGCCTCTACCCCATGTTCTTCTCCATTATAGCCAATGGCAATACCACTCCCCGTCATCCAGACAAAAATCTTTGGCATCATCTTTAATTCATCAATCTCCTTTCTTCCTATTGCTTTTCTTTCAAAATGTCTCTCGTACTCATCCTTTCTCTTCCTACCTGTACTTCTACCACTCTCTTCTACTCCTTATTTATCATCCATGCATTCAACAACTATTTATTAAGTACATACCAGGTGCTAGGAAATTTTTCAGGCAGTGGAGATATAAAAGAAAGGTAAACCATTGATTCAGCCCTCATGGGGCTGAGAAGAGCACACAAAGGTTTTTATCCATTTTCTTTTGATTCAGTTATCAGAACATACAACATCTGCTAAAGCTGAAGCCCACAGTCTTAGAAATTTTTCTTTCATTGCACTCCCAGTCTGCACATCATTAGTACAATTCAGATGGAAATCCTGTAGAGATGCAATATTGCTAACAGACTGCACTTTCCCAGAAAATTTGACCTCCCAAATTTGATTTATTTAACATATTTGCATTTTAATGGATTTTTCTGAAAGGGTAATCTCATCAAGATGGGCTGCTGTGGTTTTACTGAGTAATTCACAATTTTCAGCTCATTTATATGTATTTATTAATGTGCAGTATGAATATTTGCACAATGCACAGGCACATATGGATTATGTCCACCAGAAATGCACATTTAAAAATTTCAAAGGCTGAGCATTTGGTATCTTGGTTACCTTACAGATGTTCCTCCTCTAGTTTAATATACTCCATTGAGTCAGTCTCCCAGTTTTAAGGTTAATAATAAGTAACACTTCTGTGGTACCCTACAATTTACAGTACACACTTTTCTCACACATTAACTCATTTAATAGCATGTCTGACATTTTGGGAAAGCTCAATAACCTTTTGAAGCTACAGAAGAACCATTTAAAGGGCCAGTCCTCCTCCAGCCTCTGTCACTAACCTTCAGTGATGCAAGTTCCTAAGTCAATCCTGACTAAGCTGTTACATTTAGGTATGGCACATGGACGTGGTCAGTGGACGTGGCCAGAGAAATTCTGATATGACCAGATTAAATTCTGGCACTCTCTCCTTCCACCAGCCCCAGCCTCCTTTCAACTCCATTTTCTAGGCTCAATGGGCACAAAGTGTTTTTTCCAATGTCTCTTTCCTAGTTCTCTAGTTCTTCATGGGAATTGGTATGCTTTTCCTTAACCATTGGGACAGGGTGCCTATTTCTGCCAGCTGCTACCATGAGAAGGAGCTCTGGCAGAAGAACCCCATCTACATTCTTCTCAGATATTGGATAGGATGTTTACATTAATACGCTGAATTCTTGTCTGAAATGTTCACAATATTCCTTAGGATATATATATGTACATATATATAAGCATATATATTCCAAAAGACTGTTGCAGGTACGTATCAGTTTTCGTTATTTCTAAACATCATATTTTATCATCTTTCAAATACAGCTAAGTCATAATTTATACCTTTCTGTATGGGATTTAAAACTCTCACAAAACATGTCACCTTTATGTGTAAGAACAAAAGTATAAAGATATCAAAAGTTTTATTAGTATGGTGATGTCTTTCTTATAATTTTCCACACTTCAAATATTTCCTTTTTAATGTTTTATTGATGTTTTGTGTACAGTTCAATGAATTATAACCTATGTATATTTCAGATCATTGTCACAACAGTTGGGATGCAGAACAGCTCCATCACCCAAAGAACTCCCTTGTGCTATTTCTTTATAGTCACCCACACACCCACTCCTAGCCTGTGGCAACCACTGATCGGTACTCTATCACTATAGATGTGTTTTTTCCAGAATGACATAAAAATCGAATTGTACAGTATATAACCTTTTGAAACTGGCTTCCTTCACTCAGCATAAAGCCTCTGAGGTTCACCCAAGTTATGGAGTTTTATTCCTTTCTGTTGTTGTGTAGTATTCCTTAATATGGATATACCACAGCTTGTTTATCTATTCAAGTATATCTTTTAATATATTTATATTAAATATAAATGGTATTTGTAGAATTGGTACAACATATTAAAAACTGTCAATATGATGCAATAGAAATTTCTTGGGAACCAGCCAGATCTGGGTTCAAACACCAGTTCTGCTACTTATTAATCATGGGCCAGTAGGAAAGTATCTCTGAGATTCAGATTTGGCAAAGTGGGAGGTAATGGTACTGAATATTGCAGGGTTCTAGAAATAACTACATACAATTGAAACATGTGAAGTGTCTGGCACATAGTAAATAGTCAAACGTATCTGTATTACCTCCCATCTGCCACTAAGTTAAGGTAGCATAGTATATATGTTTAGAAATTTTTATCTTCCTGATTTTCAGGTGTGGAAACTCATAATATTGACCTTATTGTAATGTTTTGTGAGCAGATGGGAGGTAATCTATTCTTACTATGCCTGTACAGCCCTTTGCAGAGCATAAATTCTTAATAAACATGTCTCTAAACAAATGCAAACCACTAGTTTGCATGCTTTTCTAGTACAAGGTTATCTTATGGAATAATTTTGTAGAGGACTGGAATATGGTAAACTTGTTTTGAGCAGCACCAGCAGAAATGGGGGTCCACGTAGTCTGATGAGATATATAACAGATGCATATTTTATCTGCTCCTCATCATGCAGTCATACAGAGCCAGCTGGAGAGAAGGGGGCAATATTTAAATACAAAGGAGGCTTGGGTGATTCAGACAGCATTGGTAAAGCCCTCTGATGAAGCTGATTTCTAAGCACTCTTATCTCACTTGATACTGGACTCCATTACCTGTTAGTAATTGATTTGCTGCAATTCCTGGAGCGTAGCATCTGGCTTCCTTATCAATATGAGCAAGAAGCAGAAATTAAATTTCTGACCCAAAGGTAAAAAATGTGTGTGCTTAGCCCAAACTCCCCACATTTTATTCATTTTATGCTTCCAGCTGTACAACTGAGTAAGACTGTCCTTCAGATACCAACATTTATCGTCTGAAAATCATGTTGAGGAGGTTTTCAGAGCAGTTGTATTGCCAAGTAAATCCTTAAAATTATGTACCATTGAATCAATTTTAACTCATGTTTTCTGACTTTTACAATGAGGTAATAAAAATTTACTTGGTCTCAAACTTAACTTTAAAGAGTTCAACTGAAAATCCATCAGACTGGGAGGCACAGACATCATTAAACAGTGAGTAAATATAACTTATTTTTTCTTAACGTTACAATTTATGAAATAATCACATGGATATTTCAGCGATCAAGCTTATTTGTATTGACCTTGTGCAGGTTGATCCACTTGAAGTTGCCAATTTCATACGGTTCAACCTAATGAAGCATTCTAATATATTGATTTGGGAGAGCAATTACGTCCTCTCACCACTAATATATTGAAGCTCTAACCTCCAATGTGACTGTATTTGAAGATAGGGTCTCTAAAAGGGAGATAACTAAGGTTAAATGAGGTCGTAAGGCTGGGACCCTAATCTGCTAGGATTGGTGTCTTTGTGAGAAGAGGAAGAGCTACCTCTCCATGCAAGGGCAGAGGAAAGGCCACACGAAGATACAGTGAGAAGGCACTGTCTACAAACCAGATAGAGAGGTTTCACAAAAAAACAACCCTGATGGCGCCTTGATCTTGAACTTCCGGCCTCCAGAAATATAAAAACAAAAATTTCTGTTGTTTAAAGCCACCCAGTCTATGGTATTTTGTTATGGCCACCCAGGCAGAATGATATAGGTGTCAATCCCCAATCCTCCCAAAATTTTCACTCCTGGTTCAGTAGCTAAGCTGGATTATCCAATATTAAAAGGACATAGGGCATCTACTCCTCAAGCCTATGGTTTCATCTCCAGCTCCACTAAACACTAAAATGAAAACTCTGTGTCACTTCATAGCAGCTTATGTTTTATGCTCCTGTAGAATTACAAATAGGTATCTTGATTAGTAAAAACCTGATTTACTCAAACTGGACTCCACATAGACTGCGACCCTCAATTAAGTGGTAGTATTCTGCATATTACTTTTTGGAAGACTGATGTTGTCATATCTCTTCAGTAAATGGAGTGGGGGGAGTGTAGTTTTAAGAATCAGAGATTCTTAGAACTATTTTAGCATATAGTAGTCACTCAATAAATAGTATTGTGGTTTCAAATAAATAAAAATATATTTCAGGCATTTTTTTCCCCAAAATGTCCAGAGTTTATCCTACCATCAGCACTTACAAAAATCAATCTCCTACATCTAGAATCACTACAATAATAAACAGTAAGAGCTGAGCTTCAAAATAATGACCCCTATGTCAGATCCTCAAAGAAAAATGTAGTACATTCAGCACAATTTGATTACTAATTTAAGAGTTCTGACAAAAAACGTTAGAGGGTTTCTATTAATAAAAGCAGTAGTTCCCCAGGATACCCTATTTCATGAGCCTTTCTGAAGTTAATTAAGATTTTACTATTCTTGTTCTTCTATTTTTATTGGACATCTGTATGAGACAAAAGAAGTATTAAAGCAAGTCATCAGTAAGTGGAAAACAAGGTAAAATATTTTATCCTTATCAAGTACATTAAAGACACCATTACACATTGAAGCATTGGTTATAATAACATACTTGATAAATAACGAAATACGATTAATCATACCTGACTTAATAACAAAGGGCGATAATCACAAGAGTAACAAAACAATATGCACAGTGATGTTTCTCTTCCAAATACTTCCCCCACTTTCCTTCAAAGTGATACAATCTATAAATACTTATACTTTAATGGTAACTTTTCTGCTACTTACTAGCTTCCAATTCAGCAATTAAGACATTATTTCTTTACTTGACCAAAAAATTACTTTCCATGCTTATAGGTGTAAACCTGTAGGTGGAAAAAGCTCAGTAATTTATGAACACATTCAAGAATGATGAAATTTAGGGCAGAAATTCATCTTGCCAGAAGCCTTTGTGCTCTCACTAAAATAGCATTCCAAAAATCATCTGATTTTAAACTAATAGTACTAATAGTGGATCACGGTCCATGTATGAACATAAGGAACCATTTTGAGTGTCTGATTTCTGTCGTATCTTTGCTTCAATCATTACCTAGTGCATTGAAGGACAACCAAACAAATGCTGATTGGCATTCACAAGCTGTATCTTTGACAAAGGACCTGCAGCTGCCATCAGCATAGTTGGCACCACATGCTCCATATCACTGCTAAAGAAACTGTTTCTCAAAGTGTTAGCAGGATTTGTGATTTTGTTTAGTAGGATGGTTCTCATTTATCATAGCTCACATAATGACTTTCAGGTGTCTTCAAGTAACATGAAGTTACAAAGACAGTTCAGCAGAATTTTATGCCGGCACTTTTCCAAATGGATCAATAAAAGTTTTGCTGATCCAGCAGTGGCAGGATTAATTATACCAGAAGAGTAACAATAACCGTAATGATCACTTATTGTCGTGAATGGCCAAGGTTCTATATCACATCTTGGTGAAGTAGGCAACATTATCCCCATTTTAGGACACTACAGAAATTAAAATGACTTGGCCAAGGTCCCTCAGTTATGAATCTACAGAGTAAAGATATGAAGTCAGTTCTGTAGCATCGCCAGTCCTCAGGCTTACCCATCATACTTAACTGACACACTCTTATGTTCTTATCCTTAACAATTGTTTAAAGGTATTCTTAAGGAACTTGAATATTTTGAAACTTCCCCTGATGTTATGGATCCATAGATTTATACTTAACAAAATAATTTTTTTTATCACTGAAACATATGGTAAACAATTCAATATTCACAGACATAGAAACAGAGCAGGAAGCAATTAATCTGAGCTTTGGGGAACTGAAACTCAGTGCTGGGGAGAAAATCCAGGACCCACTCAGATGAGGTATTCTCTCCTCCTAATTAGAATGCTTTCTAGTGTAGATTTGTCCAGTGCTTTAATATTTATGAAATATTTTATAAATATAAGCCATTCGATGTCTTTGTAAAGATTCACTAACCCTGTGTTACAGATGAGCACACTGAGATTCAGAGAGGCTAAGTGATTGTCACGGCCACACAGTTTAAGTATTAGCAACATGTCCCAATTAACTTTCACTAACTTAATAATTTAAATTTTTAATTTTAATATAGGATAATAACAATAATTTTAAATGATAGCATGTTAGTTAAGTTTTTCTGTTCTTCCCCTGCCTTAATATTTAATAAATTTGGGTTCTTTTACCTGGTCCATCAATTTCACACCTATACCTTCAGTGAAATATAACTAGGTTTTCTAATAAAATATGTGCTTCGTTTGTGATAACTGTTTTGAAAGTGAAAATTTTAAATACTGGAAATATAGAAGAATAGAATAGCTGTAATACAGTCACAGAGTAAGGCACTTTAAAGATATCTTAGTGGTTCTAGAGGAAGATAAGTACCACTTATTCAGGTCAGAAGCATCTGGCCTTTGAGATAAACATCCCATTACAGCTGGAACCTCAAAGGCAGACATACAAATTACTATTCTAGCTGTTTTTTTCCCTGTTTTCTTGAGAAAGCAGTTACCTCCTAAATCAAGCACTGAAAATCATCCTGTGAGGAAGCAGTATGCTATGACACCCAAAATAAAGAGGTCAAAGGTGTAATCCCAAATGCTCCTATCTCTCTTTAGTTTTCGTATGAGGATGTTGTCTCTGAGTTTGTATGAATGTGTTTAAGCACAACATTTCTTTAGTTAACCAGTCCTACATCTTATTTCTTATTCAAGCTTCAGGGGTGTTCTCTATATCAAGTTGTTTGGAAGTTAGTAAACTAGTGCAATTGTTCATTTTCTAGATCCAGGTCAATAAAGATCTGTTGAGATATTGTCTTTTGCAGTTCAATAAGTATTAGAATGAATTACTTATTCTGAACACAGCTATCTGGCCTATAAAAAGCCTTTTTTTTTCCAAACCTATTCCCATGAGGTCTTCTACCAATATATATGTCAATATTTAACGTTCCTCATTAGTACAAAGTCCTGTAACTTGTCACACATGTGAATCTCCTTAAACATCTCTAGTGCAGGTTCAGCATTATGAATACGGATTTTTGTTGTTGTTTTTAAAAGGACTCTATTCTTCTTTTGGAGAGCTTCCCTAGTCCATTTATGTAAAGCCTTCTGAATTCATACCTTACCATCTCATCTATGAACTGAAAGTAATGTTACTTATCTCACCATCTCAGCTATGCATTGAAAGTAATGTTATTTATCTCTGTTTTTGCACATGGAATGAGAAAATTTCAGGAAAATGCCTGGGTTTACCTCTCAGTTACCTGAAACACATGGAAACCATTGTTTATAATTCCATATCTCCTTTGGTCCTTGGAAATGCTCAGGCATCTCTGCCAAAAACATTCTGTCTATAAACTAATGAGGTCCAAATCCCTGAACCTGAGCAGAGAATCTCAATCTGGCTCTCGGTTTTCATAGATTTGTTGTACGGAACCCAACTGGTCATAATCCTGAGGAGCCAGGTCCGTCTCCTGTTCCGTTTTAGCAGGCACGTTAGGTTCTCAAACTTAAAGAAGAAGAATACATTCAGTCATCTAGCTATCCACAAATATTCAATGCTTGGCTTCCCAAGGATTATTCAAATGGTCTTTGCACTTGCTACCGACCTAAAGGTCCCCTCCGCCTTGCCTTTTTGTACATTTGTCTTCTATCTATAGAAGAAAAGTTATAAACCATACAGATAAGGACTACATCTTTCTTTGCCAGCCTAGCACCTTACTAGTTTTTACTGGAGTATGAGTATTGGGGTGGGTAGATGGGAGGTATTGGAACTGATAAATGATTCCCCCAAGATCTGACCCAGTATTTATCATGGTTCACGTTTTATAGGTGGAGAAACATGGTGGGATGGAGTGGTTGTTAAGTCATGCACAGATAAATACAATATGAATCACTGGAAGTTGGAAAATAAAAGAGTTATAAATACCGCACTTTTGACCTACATTATTCACTTTGGTAGGAGCTGAGATGGGGAGAATTTGGACAGCACAGTGTTTTGTTAAGAAAGACTGACGGCTACAATACATTTGAAAGCACAATGATATGCCTAAGAATTAAATTAAATTAAGAATTTGGGCAAGATTCCAAAAGATTAAATATGAGTAGTGCTTTTTTTAATCTAGAAACAGACAGTTAAATTAAGAATTGAGGCAGGGTTCCAAAGGATTCTTTGAAGCTGAAAATACGTATTTTGGAAAAGAATTAGCTTACATGATTCACAAGAAAATAAAATGAAGAAACGCCCTAAATAAGTACCTTCTTTGGTACTTATTTGGTACAAAGCCCAGAGGTAAGAAAAATTAGTTCATTTTGTCCTCAAAGAAGCTCAGGCTCAGGAAAGTAAAGTAACCAGCCCAAAGGCATATTGCTCATGCCCCTTCATCCACCTCACACCATTTCTATGTGTAACCAACCTGTTCAAATATTCATGGAAGTTTCATTTAATGTTGGTATCTTTATAATGCGAGTTAAGATTATTAACCTTGAATTTCAGCATTGGATGGTTAGTCAACCATGAGTCAGTCAACAACACTTTTTGACCATCTAACATGAACAAATCATGGGGATATTGAGAATTCTGAAGGAAAATAATATCTTATTCTTGAGGTGGATACCATCTGAAAGAGAAGATAGAATGTGCACAAATCTACAGAAAAATATATACAGAAATATGGATACACCCAGAATCATTTTGTAAGCAATTAAAAGAGAAGGAAGTGACTGGTGATGGGTGTTAGAATGACCTGGATTAAGGCAGGCTAAGATACATGTATGACTAAAGGTTAAACTTTACAGAATTTAAACACAATGTGCCAGACATAATGAAATGAGCATCAATAATCCTCATACCAACCTTGTAAAGTACGTACGAATATCATCCCAATTTTACCGGTGATGAAACCAGGGCAGGAAGAGGTTAAGCATTTTGCCCAGGTTCCCAGAACTGGTAAGTGGCGGGGCTGAGATTTGAACTGAGGCAGTACCAGAGTCTTTGCTCTTACATTGCCCTATGTGCCAAGTAAGTATACAGGCTAGGTTTATCTGGGGACATAAAGATTGGGAATTCCCTAACCTTGATGTAAATTTTATACGTGAAAACACTTCCCTGTTGTTCTTAGAGGAGTAAGTTCCTTAATTCGTTCAAAGATTAAATATCTACAGTATACCATACACTGCTCACGCTGGGGACAGAGCAGTGAACAGGACAGACGAGGACCCGGCTTTGTTACACGAACAGTACCAGGCACACGTAACACCGGAACAGTGCATTACAGTGCATTTTAATTTCAAAAGTAATGCACGTTTTCATCAGTTTGAATACATTACCTACATTAGACTCTCCTTAATCCAAAGTTACATTTTAAAACTACCCTTTTAAATTAACACCATTCTTCCAAAAATTCTATTAAACAGGATTTAGAACCAGATTTGCAGTTTAAACACCCTTACAGTCTTAGAATGATTTTCTGAACGTAGCACTAGACCATGTATCTTTGTAGTAGTTATATTTTCATCGTATGATAAGTCTTGCTTGTCCATTTAGGAACAGTTTGCTTCCACTGCCCCAAATTGCTTATTACATAGGTTTTTCGGTGTTGTTTTCCTGGTAAGCACTAAGTAATTAGTTATTAAATGATGTCTGTAATAACATGGAGGGTAAAATAATTCTACATTAAAGAAAGTCACACTGCCATTATTATCTCATCCCTAAACCACCAATCATTTGCCAAATTTAAAAGGCCTTTTTTAGCTTAAAAGTGTTTTTTCCTGATGATAAGGGCCCACCTCTAAAAATCATCAGGCTACAACCCATTAACATGAATATTCTACAAATCTCCTAAGGTAATTCCATGTTGTAATGAGAAGGGCAGGGCTCTAGGAGTATTTTCATCCCTTCGCCTTGCATACAGGCTTCCTACCTGCTCTCCGGAGTGAAAGGTAAGCAGTGTCAGGTTCCACTAAGCTCCACCCCTCCCCAAGCCTCCTCAGTCCGCTGCCTAATCTTGCAGGCAGGGACCCATATGGCATCACGAAACGGGCTCCTTACATACATGCAGTTGCACAGCTACTTACATACCCACGCACACGCGTGCATGCCCAACGTATGGGTGTGTTTTGTATGCCTGTGGTGTGAGCCCTGTGTCTCCCTCTCCTTTCACTTGACCCCTGGGGAATCCCGGCAGTACCTGGGAACTCAGGGAATAGCGAGGTGAGGCAAATGGCCCTTTTCCCTTCCCTAGGGGCTGCCACTGCTGGGTCCCAGGAATCTGCAGTGCCTCGTCTCACAAGCAGCTAATAAAGGGAAACTGAGAAGATGAGCCACAGGAGACTACGTGAACGAGGAAGGGGCCGTTGTACAAGACATGATGCTTCGGGAGCTCCCGAGCTATGATTTCTGTTTTTACATACAAAGCCCTAGGAACTGGGGGGGAGGGGGAGGGGCGGGGAAGCAAAGAAACTCAGAATCCAAAATCCTCTGGGATGATGTTTCTCATTGCTCCTAGAAACCCGCGCTGCGCGTGTGTCCTGCACGGGGTTAAGGAATCCAAAGAGACGCCGGCTGAAAGTCGCTGCGCGGAATCGGCACTTGGCGCTTTACGGGGTTGCGCTCCGAAGACGCGTCCGCGCACCATTTTCCCAGGCGTTGCGCGGGTTTCCTAAACCACCCAGCTGCTGCCTCAGAAGGGAGTTTCTAGAAGCTCCTTCTCTACTGCCTCCCCTCCCCCCTTTTTGGTTTTTACCCCTGCGAGAAGCTTCGCCAGCTCCACTGCGTCCGCCCTCCGAGGGGTACAGGTGCCGCTGTCCCAGCCGCCGCCGCCCGGTCCGCCCCTCCTCCGGGCGGGCCTGGGGGCTCGGCCCGGCGCGGCTGCATCGCGAACGGTCTCTCGCCTGGCCGCGGCCCGCCGCCCGGGACTCCCCGCCCTCCCGCGCGACCCCGCGCCTGGGCGGGCGGTGCTTGCGGCGGGCAGGGGGCGGGGAGGGGAGCGGGGGTTCGTCCGGGGGTAGCCGCCTCCTCCGCAGCCCGCCGGCGCCTCGAAACCCGGACCTGCCTCCGCCTCTTCCTCCGGCGGCTCCATCCTGCCTCCCGCGCCTCGTCCTCCCGCCGCCCCCGCCGCCGCGCCCCCGGTGGCTGCCTCGGCGGACCCGGGAGGGGGCCCGTCCGCCGCCCGCTCGGCTCGGCCCGGCCCGGGAGGCGTGCATGCCCCGGCTGCCCGCGGCGCTCACCAGCAGCATGCTCTATTTCCAGATGGTGATCATGGCAGGGACGGTGATGCTGGCGTACTACTTCGAATACACGGACACGTTCACTGTGAACGTGCAGGGCTTCTTCTGCCACGACAGCGCCTACCGCAAGCCCTACCCGGGCCCGGAGGACAGCAGCGCCGTGCCCCCCGTGCTCCTCTACTCGCTGGCCGCCGGGGTCCCCGTGCTCGTGGTAAGCCCGGGGGGTGCCCGCCCTCGCCCCGACTGCCCTTTTCCGCCTTTCGCCTTCAGGGTTGAGGCCCCGCCGAGGTCGGGGCGCGGCAGCCTTTGCCTTCTAAGTTCCTCCAAGTTGGTGGCAGCCCCTTCCCCAGAGGACATTCTTCTAGGGCGCGTCGGGGTAGGTGCGAAGGAAGCCCGCAGCTCTCCCCACCTGCCACCCCCGCACCCCCGCTACCCCCCGCGGTAGCTGCACCTTAGCGTGACACGGAGGGGGATGGGAGGGAAGGGGGCTGTAGACGGTAATGGGTGGGAGTCGGGGCTGGGGAGGAGGTGAGTTATCCGGTTGAATCTTGACTTCATCTACTCTGTGGCCTTGCTCCGCTGGCCGCCACCTCTCACATTGCGACTGGAAGACGAGCAGCAGCGGGGCCAGCGGGAGGGAGACGGCGATCAACTGCTGGGGTGTGGAAGGGACTCCTGCTTCCAGAGTCGGGGCGCAAATTCCCTTTTTACCGCCTCCTTCCCTTTCGAAAGGAAGTGCCAATTAGACTAAGCTGACCAGGGAACAAATATCTAAAAAAGAATATGAGACCTCCTAAATGAAGAGGCTGCAGCAGCAGTGCTTGCTGAAAAGCAGGAGCTGTGCCTGAATTACAAGATTTATTTAAACGGTCTTCCATTCCCTGGGCGGCTTAAGTCCTTTTCTCATAGAGCTTTTCTGAGAATGCCTTTTGGATTTATGAACTGTGTGTGTGTGTGTCTATACGGGCACATGCACACATATATATACACAGATATACATATGTAATTATTAGAATGATAATCGTATAATAATTTACGTATGTGAATGTGGTACAAAGTTATAGGTAGGAGAATTGGTGGTGTTTTTTCAGAAAACAATTATTATGGTTCCTTTAATACTGTCAAAGTATTGGAGGTTCCCTTCCTGTGGTACAGGTCATCTGTCTCTCTCTTTCTCTCTCTCTCAACAGATAACGAATAGGAAATTAAAAATGAAGAGGGAAAGGAAAGGGACTTTTTTTCCCAGTGGTTGAATGTGTAAATTGCAATAATGAATGTTAAGAATATCTGTTTTATCTGTTAGGTTTGGATATTCATGTTTTCTTTGATTTTAGAGGAAATGAGTTAATAATTTACAAAATAATGAAAAGTTCCTAACACACATAATGGAATTCCACAAACCAAGGAACTTCTTGATAACTTCAAAGTAACTTTATCACAGGTACTGTGATAGTTGACTTCAAATACGGCTCTAGCCTACTGGTTTGAAAAGTGTTAGACCTTGCACCAGAAAATGTTTTGTTTTGTTTTGTTTTCAGTGGTAATTTGCTAAAATATGTCAGAAACCCCAAATCCAGCTTCATGTTTGTGTTCTCTCTCCTCTATTTGGAAAGCTGTAAGAGAAAAAAATAAATTGGTCATTCTTGGGCCCTTTTGCTTTCTGCAGATGTTGGGTTTCCAGACACATGTTTTCTAGCAGACTGAATAGCTCAGGGATTTTTCAAGGATTTTTTTTTTTTTTTTCTTTTAAGAAAAAAACCTGTCACTTTCAGGACACTGGTACAGCCATAATCAGTAATGTCTGTAACTCATCCCTTGGTGATTACCATTCTGTGTCTTATTTAAATGAGATAGCACTTTTCAGGTCCTAACCATCCATCCATGGAGGCAGGTGCCATTTAGAGACATAACATATTTGCCCAAAAAATTTGATTATTCTCCACTTAGGGGGACCCACAGAGGGAAAAGGGAATTAATTAGTCATTATTGAGCGCCTGCTTTGTGCTGGGCACTGAATAGTCGTGGCCACATATACTTCTCTGAGCATCCCTTCCAGGAGATAGTCTCTCCAGTTAACATTGGAGGACCCTGAGGATCAGATAATAAACTAGAAGCACCTGAAAACAAAAATGGTGGGTGTGGTGTTTGATGCCTGTGAGACTGATGCCAAATGCCACACTGCTTGTCCTACTTCCAAAAAATATGTTCTCTGAAAGAAGATGAGAAAGGCTGCTTGGGTGGGGATCTAGAATATTCTTGAGAGATTTTAAAAGGGAGGATCCAACTTGATTTCCATGTTTTGATTTTCAGTTCATTAGTTACAAGAGAGAGAATTTGGGAGTCAGTCTGAAGAGAAGGAAATGCTGGATATTCAGGCTAGCTGTGCTGCTGGCCTTTGTTTCCGCTTCTGCTCTTCCCCATATTACACTCTCATAATGTGAAAGTCTGGGAACAGTAATGGCAGCCCTGCTTTTCCATTCTTCTCAAGAACACTGGCCTAGCACAGTCACTTTGCATGAAAACAATATTATTAATAATAATGTTAGTAGTATCCATCATTTGTTGGGTTATATACCCTATACCTATCTAATACTTGCATTATCTATGAAAGCAGTTATTATTACTGTCACCTACCCTTTGGGAAAACTGAGGTTTAGGAAGGTTAAGTAACTTGCCCGAGGACCAAGGCTAAAAACATTACACCCAGAATTTTATTTTTTTTTTTTATTTTTATTTTTTTTTTAAAGTTTTACTTGATTTTATTTATTTATTTATTTATTTATTTATTTTTGGCTGTGTTGGGTCTTCGGTTCGTGCGAGGGCTTTCTCCAGTTGCGGCAAGTGGGGGCCACTCTTCATCGCGGTGCGGGGACCGCTCTTCATCGCGGTGCGCGGGCCTTTCTCCATCGCGGCCCCTCCCGTCGCGGGGCACAGGCTCCAGACGCGCAGGCTCAGCAATTGTGGCTCACGGGCCCAGCTGCTCCGCGGCATGTGGGATCTTCCCAGACCAGGGCTCGAACCCGTGTCCCCTGCATTAGCAGGCAGATTCTCAACCACTGCGCCACCAGGGAAGCCCTACACCCAGAATTTTAACCCTACTGTGTCAAGCTCCCAAACCTGCGCCTTTTCTATTACAATATGCAAATTCACCTTACTCATAAATCATTCTTCTAAATAAATGCCTCAAATGGTCTCTTTCCCCATCTTTTACATTTCTTGGACTGTAGTGATACAGATTCTTCATTATATATATTTTTAATCTTCAAAACTCATTCTAATCCTTAAAGTTAATTTTGAAAAGTAGCTCTCCTCACTGCCACAATCTGTGGTTTTGTTTCAAATTTGCCAAATTTATTTATCTAAAAATTAAAAGCAAAATATTCTTTAAATAGTGTTGACTTGGGGCACAGGTTTGGAGTCTGACAAGTTTGGATTCAGATTCAAAGTGCATCCTGCTGTTATGGTAAGAGTTGGGGATTCTGCTTGCTGTGTAACCTTGAACAACTAATTTAAAGCTCCTTAATCCTTAATTTTCTAAGTCACAGGATTTTGAATATTAAATGAGATATAATATATAAATATCATCCTTGGCCCATAGTTGATACTCCATAAGAGATCACTATTTCATTAACAGTATTAGTAAAATAGTAATTCAGTAAATGCTTATTGAATTCCTATGTTGCAAGCACCATATCAGCCAGAGTAGTGGTTATAAAGGTCATTTCAGAAGTAAACCATGGTCGCTAATCCTTAAGAGTTTACAAGCTAATTTGGGAAATTAGGTAATCATGCCAAAAGTCATAATGTAAATCACCATAATAAAAGTGTTATATGCATATATTTACATATATATATACTGCAAAGACCTCTGGTGGTTCAAAGAGGACAAGATCATTTTTATTTGGAGAGGAGGAGAAAGGCTTCATGAAGAAAAGGGTGGCTTTTGAGATGTGACTTGAAGGAGAGGCTGAAATGGAGTTTGAGTCAGGACATCACAGAATCAGCAGTGTGAACACGAGTGACTACTTGGTAGGAGAAAATGCAGTCTGTACTCTTGAAACAGCGGCTGGTCTGTCTTGTTTCTAAGAGTGGTGTGTGGGGAATGCAGGGGTATATGGCAGAAGAGGAAGACTAGGGTCTCATTGCTGAGTCCTGGGATGTCAGGCTGAGTTTTTCTCCATTTATTGGGAATGAAGTAGGGACTTGTCTGATGGATGGTGTTTTAGGACATTTTGGGGACAGTAGTGTAGGGCTCTTCTATTATTAAAATATCTGTGTAAGATGATTTTACAGTCGTCATCCCTGTGTCTATTTTGTGTTGTGAAATATTATTATTTTAATTGTGTTTTCAGAAAACAGCTGTAATTTGGGCTCATTTACAAAGATGTCATGGTTTATAAACTCTTTGAAAACAGGTACTGTTCAGTTTGATCTGTATGCATTTACCAAAGCACCACCTACAGAATTTACAGATATAAATTTAATTAGTGATCTTTGTTTTTCATTGATTCATTCATTTAAAAGACCTGGTGATGACAATGGTTTCTGCCCACCAAATTTGGATACAGTGGCCACTAGCCCCTATTGTTCCTTAGATCTCTGAGCAACACAGATTATTTGAAGGAGACAAAGTTAGACCATCCCTCTTCATAGAGTCAGAATCAAGACAGAGAAGACCAGCACTGAGTGGGGCAGGTCTGAGGGTTAGGGAGCATCTCTGATTGTTTATGCCTGCATCCCCAGGAAGCTCCCTCTGGGTTCCGGGACTCTGAGGCATGGAGCTACTGCCGCTATACCAAGGATGTTGCATCACTAACTGTGGTGGAAGTAGACGGTGACAGAAAGGCATCTTATATCCAGAGCTCCATCTTGTTAAATCAAAGCCTAAAGCTCTCCCATAGATCTCTCCTTCCTTGAACCTTGCCTTGGGTGCCCACTACTATCTCCACCCATCTCCACTCCTGGAATCCTATGAGTATAAAATGATTTGACATATTTAAGTACCAGAGTAGTGCCCAGCTGAATATGTGTTAGCTACTGTTAATCCTCCCAAGGTTGGGATAATTAATCAAGACAACCTATTTAAGGCACCTAGCAAAATACCTCTGTTAGTGGGTTCCAGGGCTGATAAAATATTTGAGGTGGACAGAAGCCACCTAGTTCGATCCATCACCCACAAAAATTAGGGAGTCTGAATAGCAAGAACAGTAAAACTCAATTAGAACTCTGTTCTTCCAGTCAAGTCAGTGATTTCTGCCTTTGACGACTCCTCCATTTCTTCAGCGGGCTAACGCTAGCTAATATTTCCTACGTACCAGACACTGTGTAATGTACATTTAATGTGTTACTTCATTTAATGCTCACCGTGATAGTACTGTCTTTAAACGTAGGCACTATCATTAAGCCCACTTTATAAATGAGAAATAGGATGTTTAGTGAGATTAGATGTCAGACTTGTATTAATTTTTTTCAGTCCATTAGTATAATTAATCTTCACAATAAACTTATGAAGGAGACTTGGATGTAAAAAGGTGAGATGACCAGTCCAGAGTCCCACAATGACAGTGCTAGAATTGTCAAAGCCTGTCCATTTAGTTCTTTTGTTATGTACCTTTATCCTTACACATTAAATCTTTAAAGATATTTTGTCATCAGGATCCAATACTGGAAGGGTCAAATTTTTCTCAAAACTATTATCTTCAGTTTCTTTTTTTTCTGGTTTGATGGGAACCTTTGTGTTCTGGTGTAGACAGTGGTTTCAATGTGTAGTGTAGGAAATTGTTTTGTTTCCTGTTAAGCTTGAAATGTTGTGCAGAGGTTGGTGGCAGCGGGAGGGGTTCAGAGATATTTCTGTTGTTCTGATCTGCAGCCGAGTTTCTTATCTCTGTGGCACACATTGGCACAGTGCTTCAGGCACCTGCTTTTCTGTGGAAACCGCCCTCTGGTTCTAGACCTGCAAACTGCAGTGCACGGAGAGCTGAGGGGACCTCTGTTTCTAAGACATGCTTCTTTTTTGTTTTGTTCTTTTCTAACATATTTATTGGAGTATAATTGCTTTACAATGGTGTGTTAGTTTCTGCTTTATAACAAAGTGAATCAGTTATACATATACATATGTCCCCATATCTCTTCCCTCTCGCGTCTCCCTCCCTCCCACCCTCCCTATCCCACCCCTCTAGGTGGTCACAAAGCACCGAGCTGATCTCCCTGTGCTATGCGGCTGCTTCCCACTAGCTATCTATTTTACATTTGGTAGTGTATATATGTCCATGCCCCTCTCTCACTTTGTCCCAGCTTACCCTGCCCCCTCCCCATATCCTCAAGTCCGTTCTCTAGTAGGTCTGTGTCTTTATTCCCATCTTGCCCCCTAAGACATGTTTCTTAAAATGGGACCTAGCACTAGATTTGAGGGGGGGAGGGCAGTGAACACACTGAAATTGTATTATAAAATACCGTATGTACATATGTATGTATGTGTGTGTGTATGTACGCATTTTTCTAGTAAGAGCCTCCATGGCTTTATCGGATTGTCAGAAATGCCCAAGATTCCTAAAAGTTAAGAACTACTCTTTGAGGATTTATGGATCTGTTTAAACTCCTCCTTATGTCTCTTAGGCCCTTGCTTTACTTAGATATTCTCATTCATATTCATTCATTCATGTTCACCCTCCCTCTTTCCCTTCTCCTCCCTGCATTTCTTTGATGGTGTCTCTTTTTTCATTCATCCCGTCCCCTTTGCATACTGATTAGGAGATTGTGATGGGGGTAGGGGGTAGCAAAGGCCCAGGAACCTTAAACCAGCTTGCGTTTCCTTTCCCTTTCCTTCTCCCTGCCTCTCCCCCTCCCTTCTGCCTCTTCTCCTCCCACTCCCCTTCTTCCTTTGCCGCTCCCCTTCTCCCCCTCCCCCTCCATCCCCTGTCACTCATTATCCCTGTTGCTTCTCTGCACCAGTTACCTTATCTGAAAAATGTTGACTTATTCCTTCCTGCCTTTCCTACCTTTTGGAACTGTTCTTGAGAATCAAACGGATGTAAATGCACCTTGGAGACAATAAGTCACTTCATGCATATGAGGAAAACATAATGTGAGCAGATTACACGGGTTGTGTAGCTGCTTGTTCATTGGAGATGGTTAGACTGCTTATAGCACGGCTTTGTCAGCCTAATACACTTACTCTGTGGAACAGAAAAACGGAAAAGGTTTTTATACTTCTTTTCTTATTTTCTTGTAGAAAGAAGAGCAAAAATAAAAAGACAACAGTATGAAATGGCCTAACTAATTATTACAGACTATTACTCCAATACTCAATGCTGTTTTTCAAAATGTTTCAATAAGCTCTTACTGTCAAGATTATTAAAAAGAATCATCCCATTTGTGTAATTTGAAAGAAATAATGTTTCCAGGGAGCAATGTTGATACCATCTGTTAAGTGTGCATTGTATCATATTCATTTTTAAATTTGTACTGTGCCCAAAAGTCATTATTTGTAAAAGTTTGGAATGATGATAATGCATCTACTATGTGCTAGGCACAGTGCTGTTACTTGACTTGTATAATGAGGGAGGCGTATTCACTGCCCTTCAAGAGTTCAAACACTATGCATGAAATTATTTCTCCAAGCCTCAGCTTGTCTGTAAACTGAGATGATACTTAACATTATCTTTTAAGAATTAAATATAAACATGCATTAAGTGATAGCTGCTCTTTTAACATAAATGCCAATAACATTTATTGGTGCTACGCAGCAAAGGGACATCAGGTGTCCTTAATCATTTCTGTTGAATGGATGTGGTAAACCATTTACCCTTCACATTAACTATTTCAGGTACTATGTGTGGTAACGAACACATCTAGGGAGCTTAATGCAATTCCTCCGCTGGGTAAATGCCACATCTAGGATCTGAATCCATTACTACAAATCCGATGCTCCCTTGGCTACCTGCCATTGCCCACTAATTTGATTCATAGCCTGAATGGTGGCATTCCTAGAAGGCAGAGGAGAGTTAAAGCATATTGATTACCTATCACTGTGCTCTTTACAGCATCCTTATGCTTGTAAATATATAGGCTCAGTTACAACCAGACATGAAAAGGGGAATTTAAAATCTGTGTTCAATATGTATATGTATAGCTGATTCACTTTGCTGCACACCTGAAACTAACACAACATTGTAAATTAACTATACTCCAATAAAAATTTAAAAAATAAAATCTGTGTTCAAAGACAAAACTTCATTGGTTCCTAAGACCAGTGGAAGAGCCAATAGAACTTGCTTCTCCCAGCTCAACATTCCCATCCATACAGTTCGAGGAGGCAAGTTCTGATGTCAGAGATCTTAACCTATAGTTAGGAAGAGCTTTTAAACAGACTTTGGAAAATCATAAGACTATCATTTTGATGGGAGATATTGTAAAATATGTGAAATGGAGTTCTATATTCAGTACTATTTAAACTATTTCTGAGAATGCCAGTTTTCACTCAGTCAGCCTACTTACTTTTTTAGTCTTATTATGACAGATGTAGTTTGAGAACCACTGTCAGTAGAATCACCATTTTTTTTGTAAAAACAGAATCCTAGAGACTTTTTTTCCAGATCAGGTGGGTTTAAAACTTTAAAGACAGTCTTGGTGGACGTTTCTCACTGAGAGAACATGTGTGAGTGGAAGGTGTGTGTGTGTGTATATGTGTTTTTGGTATTTAATACATTTGTAATTTTTTGTATGAACTCATTTTTATCTCCCTTGCTTCTAACCTTTATAGTGCTCCCCCACCCTTCCCCTCAGGAAAAAGAATATTTCTGATCTAGCACCAACTCCTCTAAGTAGATCCTTTTTCCCAGATGAGGTAGCTGCATTCTCCTCTATGATTCCTTTGTGGCTTTAGCACATTATGGCATTAAAATAATCTTATATTGTGCTTTATGTTGTATTTAATTTTATTCATGTTTCCATCACTAGACTTGAGCATCTCAAAATCAGGGTTTTGTAATCTGACTCATCACGCCCAACTCTTTGGTTATTTTTGGTGGATAAATTACCCAGGGACTAATCGAAGTTTGTGATGATGAGGTTATAATGACCGAATTCTGCTGAGCACACAGTTACTTAATAACCATTCATTAAAATAGGCAAAATACTCCATACAGCCTATTCTGTACGTTTAATGAATTGGCAGCTCTCTGTCCTTTGATGCGTTTTAAGTGTATAAACCCTGTATAAAAGGTTCAGCATAGCCAAGGTGTGACTCTGTGTCCTCAGACTGACATGCTTCAAGCAGAAACCTTCCTATCCATTGAGAACAAGTCACTGGGGTATGGGTTACAGGCCTCCCTGGAGTCTTATACCCCGATCATTCAAGGGTAGGAAGTATTTCCAAACTATTTTAGTCAATTCAGTTCAGTAGCTTGAATTTCACCAATTAGGGGTCCATTTTAGCACTTACCATGCTAACTAAAAGTCACTACTTTCATCAGTAAAAAATCATTTTATATCTACAATGCTAATTTAGTTGTTAATTAACATATGATAGCAAAAAGACTTACAGCAGCCTCTTTGGAGTGTGACCTTTCTGATAAAATGCTTGTGACTCTCGGGATTTCCTCCCTCCCTCCCTTCCTCATTCCTTCTTTCCCTGAGCAGACATTTGTTGAGTACCTTCCATGTGTAGCATACCTTGAAAATAAGGCTTACAGAAGTTACTTGACTTGCTCCAAATCCCAAAACCAGAATTAGAGCCCATCTTCCCCTTTTCCAAATCTTTCAAAGCAGTGTCAGGAAGTAAAACACTCCTGAAATCATGGGGCGGTTAAATACAAATGTAGTCCTGACATATCTGCGTATTACCAAAATAACTTACGGCATTTCTTCTCTAAGGATTTGTGTTGATATACTGCTATGTTGAGGAAATCGTGTATTGTGTTTCTAGCATAATGATCCCTTTTTTGAAAGGGTGCTCTCAGTAGTGCCAGTAGAAACTGTACTTTTCTATCGAGATTTTTAATCGAGATTTCAGATTTAGCTTTTTCTCACACTGGGGTGCACAGAAGTACTCTTGACACTGAGAAGCATCTTGTATTTCCAGAGATCTCATCAAAGCAGAATGCCATGTTCTCCGAAACAGCAAAATTGAGCAGTCTTGGATAAAGGCAGTGCACCTGGGGCCTCATCTTGTAATTTAAAATGAGCTCCTGACATTTCCAGTCAAAAAACAAAACACTATCTTTGGGTTGGTGGCAATGACCTCTTCCTTCACACGTGCCTTTCCAGTGTGGGGTTTACTCAGTTACTAAAATGAATGAAGAGACTTAGTCAAAACTACGTGACACCCCTTTTGGTCTTTCACAAAGAGACCTTTGTTTCTTCTTCTTGCTGGCTCCATCACGTGGTTCCTTGTGGGGTCTCCTTTTCCTTTTTCCTGGGGCTCAGTCTAGAATACAGATAGAGGAATCCAGTAGACACTTTATTCAAGCCACACTGTCAGGCTTTTTCTGCCACTCCATTTTTGGAAAAGATTTGTGAATCCCCTGTGAGAGAGATTATGCTTCTTTGTAACTGGGACTTTTTAGTCATGAAAGAGGCCTTAGAGATCATTTAGTTTCATCTCTTAATTTCCAAATGAATGGCCAGAGAGATTAAATGACTTGCCCAAGGCCATGCAGCTAATGAGAAATTACACCAATTGCTGACATATATGGGCACTTGGTATACATCAATCCTTCTTGTACTTTACACATATTAACTAATTTAATCCTCACAGCATTAGAGGTAGGCACTATTGTTATCTCAATTTACAGATGAGAACACTGAGGCACAGGAAGATGAAGCAACTAGCCCATGACCCCACAGCAAGGAAGTGACATACCTGGGCAGAATGTCTCCATATGAGCTTTTGATAACACAGAGATGGTTCTCTTCTCCAGTACCAAATTCTTTGTCATCTCCTGGAGAGGTTAAGGCCGCCTGCAGCAAATCGTTCTGCATAGCAGTGTTAGTTGGGAGATAGAGGTGAAGAGTATGTGATTATTATGATAGCTTTTTCCTTATGACTTTATAGTGCTGATTGAAAACATTTTCCTGAATGTTGTATTTACAATTAGCACTTAATCTGTGATAGTGAAGACATAGTAACAGATAAGGAAAAAGAGCATATTTAATTCCCAAATCACTTGGTTCTATGATGCCTTCTTTTATGTTGCTGACATCAAATCTTTTCAGACAAAAAGTAAAACTACATTTGAAACTTGCCACAAGTGGATATAACAAAAACCTAACCTTTTTTTTTTTTTTTTAATTTATTTATGTTTGGCTGTGTTGGGTCTTCGTTTCTGTGCGAGGGCTTTCTCTAGTTGCGGTAAGCGGGGGCCACTCTTCATCGCGGTGCGCGGGCCTCTCACTATCGCGGCCTCTCTTTTTGTGGAGCACAGGCTCCAGACGCGCAGGCTCAGTAGTTGTGGCTCATGGGCCCAGTTGCTCCGCGGCATGTGGGATCTTCCCAGACCAGGGCTCGAACCCGTGTCCCCTGCATTGGCAGGCAGATTCTCAACCACTGCGCCACCAAGGAAGCCCCAAACCTAACCATTTTTAATATGCAGACGTTTAAGTTCTTTTTTATTAAATTTAAAACTGAGGGAATTTAATTAGGGAGTTGATTACACAGGTGATGGGAAAGTTGAGAAGCTGAACAGGAAATGGTGAGACCACCCAGAGTTTATGCAATAGCAGAAAGCCACTAGTACAACTGCCAAGGCTGGAGAGACGAAGGAAGGAGATGGGGTTATCAGAGCTTGGGGCAGAAGTTGGAACCTAAAATGATGTATTTCACAGGAGCTAAAAGTATGGAGGAGAGCTCTTGTTAGAGGTGTTGCCTGAGGAGGGAGGAAAGAAGTGATGAAGAAATACCGATTTTGCCTTCTTCTGCCTTTCAATCTCCCATCCATACCTCCCAGACTTTAAGTTCTTTTAATGTGATTTTTACGTAACACAATAAAATTATCACACTACATATAATTGGTATATAGCCTATCTACTGCATTCAAGACATAATTATTACGTTTGGCATACTAGTTTGACATAAGTTTGGCAACTAGTTAGAGGCATGGAAAAGCTATTGGTATAAATATATTTCAGGAAAAAGAATAGACATTTATATATTTATATGGTTTGAAATCTTCTCTTTTTTTTGAAGGAACTCAGAGACATTCTCAAAACTTGGTCCAATCCTGTGGTGCTATTTCCTGCGAAACAGCAGTGACCTGAGAAAGCGCAGCTCTCTGCTTTCTGTAATTCTCTCTGCTTTCTGTAATTCTCTCTGCTGTTTCCTTCTGTTAAATGATCTCTATTCTTTAATTTGGGCAACTTCAGTCATACCTCTTTCATAACTCTTTCCTTGATGTGTCTAGTCAATAGCAATCTATCTTTCCTATAAACTCCTTTTTTCTTTGAATATAAGTCTTTCCCCATATATACTTTCCATAAAACAGGAGTAGTTGCAGGTATGGGATGGGGAGCTGGAGAGAAAGCAAGACAAAAGAAAAAGATCAGTAGTAATAATGTACTCTTTTATGGAAATAGTGAATGCAGAGAATTGGTAATAAATTTTGTATTCGCAGGTTTCATGATAATCTGAAATTAAAATAAATAAATAAAAGGAGCAGTGACTCACTGGACTCACAGGCTGGTGACCTGAGCTGTCCTTCTTGCTCTGCTGCTTTCTACCTTTGAGACCTTGAGAGAAAGTCAAGTAGCGTTCCCGCCTCTGTATCATTAGATAATTGGTTTGAAAGGGTTTGAACCTCACCCAGGGCAGAAAACTGACTCATGGCCCCCGGAGCAGCTCTTTCTGTGCATGAAACAAGTCTGACAATTAGGACGCTCTGTGTTACAATGAAAGTCTGTCTCCCTGTCTTCTGCTCAGTGGTCTCTGTCACCTTTTGAAGCCATCTGGAACCCCCTAGATGGTTTCTCTCTGACTCTTCCTTTCTTGAGACTTAAAGTCTTCATCTTGACATAGCATGGATTTGAGTCCATTTTACCCTTTTGGCCACTCACATCTGACTTCACTTCGGATGTCCTATGTTTTTAAGGTGTGTCACCAGCACTGAATGATGTGTCTCAGGTGTACTTTCACCCCTCGCAAATAGAGCAGGAATTTTGCATACAGTTTTTTTCTTAATGCATTAGCCTTGGGATCAATATCCAGTCACCTTGTGGTTAGTTATCTCATCTGTAAAGGGAGTAGCTTAAACTTTCCGTCAGGTAGGCAGAAGCACTGTATGATGATGTACCCTGTTCTGCTCCCATGGCCCCAACAGACATTGCTAAGAGACTGTGGCATTTTCTCACCAGCTGAGACTGATCTGGGCTTTCAGTCCTTAAGACAGAACTCCAGGTGACCTCTTGTAACTGTATTTGCCCTCTTGGAATCAAATGACTATTAAAATGCTTCAATTGTTTGTAGCATGTACAATGTAGTATACTGCATGGCTATGCATTATAGTTAATTACATTTAAATACTATGGCCGCCAAAAGATTATAAATGCTTATAGAAGAGCAAATATGTCTCGTATATCTTTGACTCTTGCTCATCACATAATGCCTAACAGAGTGCCTTTCAAGTAGTAGATATAAGTAATTATTTGTGTATTTTAGAAGAGAATTAGAGAAGCATAAATTAAAATTATTTATAATTTTACCCGTTCACAGATACTTAAATCGTAAAGTCCAAATTATTTTTCCGAAACCCATCTTTAATATTTCACTTTATTTGCCAGTGATCCCTGATCTCAAATATTTTCCCCATGTACACTCACTTCAATTTTTTCATTTACTTAAAGTTATGTAGAATGTAGTTCAAAATAAATCTTATTTACTTCATGTGAAGAATATTTCAAACACCTATCATTTTGTTTTAAAAATCTTTTAACATCATCAAGTTTTGCTTCTGTAACCACTATTTCATTTCCCCATGTCTTTGATTGTCCTTTGCACATACTTTTGTAACTTAAATTGTCACTCTTAAGCTTTTATGTAGCACATGCTCTTTTTCATCAAGTTTGACATTTTCTTTATTTCAATACTTTATTTTATTTTTCTCAAAACAAATTGGTTGATTTAAAGAGCATATTATCTTCCATTCTATTTTGTAAATTAAACCACCAATACATTTTATGTGTGAAATTTGCATATATGGTAAATTGGAAAACTTTTTTGGTGTTCTGAAGGAGGATTCAGATGGCTGGCAGGGTTTCTAAATGAGATGAGTCATGATTTTATTGTCATTCAGGGTCTCTGAATCATACTGTATACATTTTCATTAGTAACCATAGATTAAGAGTTGAAACATTTGACTCAATACATGGAACTGTTTTTGAGGAGAGTTTCTTTCCTTGGAGAGTGATAAAAATTAGTGGTGCTTTAGAGAATGACATTAATGAGTAAAGAAAGATTCAGTGCTGCTGGGGCAGGCGAATCACTTACAACTTCAATTAACTTCAGGAGGAACCAGGAAAATGAAATTAGGATTTTACTGTTTATGGATACTTTTCATTGAAAAACGGGATTTTCCAATTAGAGTAAAATATCAAACAAGCGCAAATTAGTTCCTCTCTGAATCAAATGGGTGCAAATGAAATGGTCTCCTAGCAATCACATTGAAGCACAATGACCTGGTATTCAGTAATTCATTTCTTCATGTATTCTTTAGAAAACATTTACCAGTCCTCCCCGGACAAGGCTTTGTGTGTGTAAGCGATTCTACACATTCAAATGGAAGAAAGGATTCCTGTCCTCAAGGAACTCAGTCCCATGTGTGTGAAGAGTTAAAATATACTAATCCTGATAACTGACAGTGGGCTGGGGTGAGGGAAAGCGAAGAAGGGAGTGAAAGAGACTTCTGAGAGCAGGTGATGTTAGCTAGTCAGGGACGTGAGGCAAGGGTATTCCAAGCAAAGAACAAACACAAAGTCATTTAGGCTGGAGAAACCTTCTTGTTTGAAGAAACTCCAAGAATGTCTGGAACGGAAAGGTGTCTAACACAGAGGCAGTTAAGTTCAGAACATAAGGGTGTTTAGTAAAAAGTACATTACAGTAATACTCAGAGTTTGAAGTCCAAATTCCCTTATCAGCTTGAAGAGGTAAACCTGTGATACACAGTCTAACCTCTTAGGCTCACTTGATCTGTCTGCAAAATGGGACGTCTAAATCTACCTGTCTTACAAAGTAACTTTATTTCTGTGACTGATTTTAATTTAGTAAACTAAAGAAACATTAGAATACTTTTTAGAGTTTTACGGCAATATTCATCACATGGGTCTTGACTGGCAAGTGTGTTCCAGAGTACTTATATTTTCTTTGTTTTAAATAAACATCCCGTTGTGAAATAAACTGTTAGATAGCTACTGAGAAGTTAACCCCCCTGACACGTATATTACAGGATTTTAAATCATTATTTGCAACATGGACAATGCTAAAAGATCCATATTTGTATAATTATGAAAGCTTATGTTAGTATGCACATTTAAAATTTAAATTGGTTAGGATATTTTTGTTACTATTGCTGTGTTTTGTCTCTATAATTAGGTCACTTTGACTTGCATTTTATAAATTACATAACAGGTGTGCTCACCTGTGTAGCAAATGTCTTCAGTCTTCTCATTTTAAATTGGATACTAAAGTGAAAAATATGCATCTACATGTTGCTCTAGAAACGTGAGGACATGCGCGTGCAGTTCTTTTAGAAAGCACGGGTTAAAATTTATGTGTAATGGACCTGTATCATTCTTGGTAGGTGAGACTCAGATTTTCCAGTTTATGGCATTAAGGATTAAATGTGCTTGGTTTTTTTGCAAGATGCTCTATCCTTCTAAATTTAGTCATCTAATTAAGATTTCCATTCATGGGGAATGACTTTAAAGAGCACATAAGACAGGCTTTTACACAAACAAGCTTTGATTGGATTAATTGGATTTGCATAAATTTTATGATGTGAGTGTGCTAGTGTCTCGGCTTCATCTGCTGGGAAGGGAGAACTTAAAGGGATTTGTAAAGAGGAGACACATTAAAAGGTTGCAAAGGAAGCACGTAAAAGCAGTCAGGTTAATGGCATGGCGAGAACAAAGCAGCGCTTTGGCAATATATAAGCTGGCCAAGTCTGGAGAAGCTGGGCATAGGGAAAAAGAGATGGGAGGTTCAGAAAGACCACAAGATTTTGGTGTGTGTGTGTTTTTTTGTTTTTATTTTTGTTTTTGTTTCCCCAGAAGGAAAGGGATCTAGAGCAGCCCTGATGCCTGATATGGGTTTGATGACAGAGGCTGGGGGAGCTGGTGGTACATTTAGGACTGAGATAGCCAAAGCAAGGATGGCAGCTTGGATTGTAGGCAGGCAGGCTTTTTGCAGGCAGTTCCAACAGAGGGTCACTTGGTCATTAGAGACCAGTGCTGATCCAGGCTTACCGAAAAGATGGCAGCCTGGAACTGGGACGCTGAGAAGTAGGGCAGAGCAGGGCAGCACCAGGGAAGCAAAGAGGTGGTGAAGTGGAGGAAGGCACATGTGAGTGAGACAAGGCAGGCTGGTCAGAATAGGCAAGTCCAGAGGAGCCAAGGGACAGAACAGGCTGCTGAGACAAGGTCTCAGGCACACAGTCTGGGGCACCAGGGCTTGGCCCAAATTAGGATCACCAGCAGTGGAGACCAGGAACCCTTCCCAGCAGGCAACAATCAGAGGCTCAGAAATTGATTCTGAGCCAAGTCTCAACAACAGATGTGAGGTAATAGAGTTCGGAAAGCCTTGATATGGAACCAAACTTCAGACCTCCCAACTGCTAGTGCAGAAGTGATCTGCAGAACATTGATTCTGGCATTCACGTATTAAATAGTAACAGTGAGACATCAACAATAGCGACCTCGTCACCCCTTACATTTGCATAAAACTCTATCCTTCACAGAGTGGTTCACAACAATCACGTGACATGGATAGTCTAATTGCTTAGAGGTGATAAAACCCAGGCTCAGAAAAATAATATTTTCTCACAGTCTTGCAGTCAGAACGGTGGCAGAGTTTAGATTAGAACCTGTCCCTGGTGTGTTTAAACCTTTGCTTTTAACATGCTTTGCAGAAAGTAAAGAAAAGGGCAGCTGGTATGAAGATAAATGAGAAGGGCTTTCCTGACCTCGGGAAGTTCACAGTCCAGTCAAGCATCCAGGCTCATGCAGAAATAACCTTAACGTTTCAAAAACTCATCCCGGTACTAGAAGAGCAACTGGGGCTTGGGAAGCATTCAGCCACTGTGTGATGTCTGAATGAATATCGAGTGAACTGCTGTGGTAGCCCAGTGAAGAGAATAATCAGTTTGAACTCAGGCTATAAAGAAGGCTTCTCTGAGAACATGGCATTTTAGCTACTAATGACAGGATGCTTCCATGAGGGACATGCTTGTTTGGATTTGGATGGAGGGGAAAGAGAACTAGTATTTATTGAGGTAGATTTAGATCAGACATACCTGGGCTTGGATCCTGGATCTACTACTAATCAGTGTAATATGGGGCCGGTAACCTGACCTTATTGACTCTCAGTTTTCTTATAGCACATACTCATTGTACAGAAGCTAGTGCCTTGGAACGTGTTAATTTGGTGGTGGTGGGGGGTGTAATTTAATTTTCACAAGGGTTCTATCATTTTGTATTATCACCCTTTCGCAAAAGAAGAAACTGAGACTCAAAAAATGTTAAGTAACTTGCATGAAGTTAAGCAATTTGAAACTAGAAGATCTTCCTGGCTCCAAAACCCATTCTTTTTCCACCACCCTCCAGTGACATGCAAGGGATGTGTTGAGGGGCTCCAGGGGGAGCTTTGAAAGGAGGGAGTGAGCTTCTTTCATTTAGTCCATTTGATTGTATTAGGGAGTTTGTAGGAGAGAGTTAGAACCAAGAGAAGAGAGCAGTAATTTATGTGTAATTGAAACAATTCCAAATGCAACGATAACTATCACTGATGGAGAAAAGAGGTTTAGAGGATAGGGTAAAAATTCCGTATGAACATCAGACAGCTGAAATGTCTATTGAAATTGTAGCCCTTATAAAGTAAGATGAGGTGGGTTTAAAGGTGTAAACATATTCAATGAGTGAATCAAGACAATATTAAGTTGAACTAAACAACCAGCAGAACTTATGTCTCATGGGTATTTTGAATTAGGAGAAAACAGCTTAACTGTAAGAATATTAAATAGGATGGAGGTGAAAAAAAAAGGAGGATATTAGTCTCTTTCCAGAGTATGATCTGGGATCTATTTGTATTTAACTGTCTTTTTATATCTCCTTTTGTCAATTCTGCTTTTCCCAAATTATTCTTGATTGATGCAGGATCCCAGATAAGTAGATATGATAAAAATGTAAATGTGAGGGCTTGTGGATTCTCATAGTACCATAAAGAAGGAAGCTGTCTTGCTACTGGATAGGTGATATGAATAAAGATTTTTTAGTATGTTAAAGTATTGGCAAAGGCATAAATTCTGAGCCACACAGATTGTCTGTATGTGAATATGTGGATGGATGGGTGATGAAACATTGACACCATGGCATGGCTATGGTGTCAGGTCCACAAGTGTCTCAGTGAGATCCTACCATTGTTATAGCTAACATCATTCATTCAGGTAGCAGGTATTCAGTTTGTGATTCAGCTGAGCCAAGCTTCTTTTCATTCTTCCTATATCTCTCTTCTTTCCTCCCTCCCTTCCTCCTTTCCTCTCTTTCTTCCTTCCTTTTTTCAGCAAACATTCATATTTTGCCTTCTCTGTGCCAGGAACTGGGCAAAGTTCTGATAATAGAAAGATAAATAAAAGAGTCAGGAATCATAGTTGAGACTCAACCATTGTAGACCTTAGAGGAATTAAAACTCATTCCTGCTTTTCTCCTTTGGCTTTTGGCAGACAAAAGTTTGGAACTGTCAAAAGATTTTACAACTTTTGTGTAAAGTTACATTCATTATCTATAGCATAGCTATAACACCAGAGGTAGTTTTGCATGAGCATTTTGAGAGAGTTACATTCTTACTATTCCACTGTCTCCTTTTCATCTTTGTTATCTTTGGTTACTGGTTTATTTAATAGGTACTTTCCAAAAGCTCCGTCTACTGTAGTATAAGTATATACTATATACGATGTGAATGTTCTGTAAGAGCCTTCTCTGTGGAAGAGGCCAGTTCCTGACCAGAGTATAAGCCATCACTCCCTAGCAAATATCCGCACGTAGGGAAATAGCCACTCATAGGGAAACTGACTGGATTAAAAACATACCAGGAAAAAGGTATACTTAAATAATGCCAAGATGAGGAACTAGATAAGGGCAGGAGCTGGTTCACTTAGAAGCATTTATTGAGTTTGCTGCATTTAAATAGATGGTATATTAAAAAATAAATAAATAGATGGTATCTATAAAAAGTTTACTTAAGAATCCTAGTTGATTGGCAAAAATTCATAGTCAAGAAAAACCAAGTTAGAAATTCTAGATACATTAGCACACGTCTGTAGAAACAATAATAACATTGCTTTCAGGAAGGAAGATAGGAAAAAAAAAAAAAACAACAAGGTACAAATTTTGTGAGTTGATTCCTCTCTGATCTGTTTGTTGTGTTAGTTAGACCGTGTAGGCATAATGGATGGTGAATTGATTGTTGCAGGTTAGACCTCAGATGTGATTGACACGTCAGAGCTGCATCTAACTCAGGAACATGACAAACGTCAGGACAGTTGATTAAAATAACCATCCGATACAGTAGAGTTTCATGTGTATTTATTTAATCCATCCTCAAATGTATGCTCAGTTGTCTGGTAGAGTGTCTATCATAGAGCATTTTATCTTTTGAAGACCAAAACACTGTAATAAAGAGACATGATGAAAAGTTTCCTAAAAGCTCTCCTCATATTTAGTTTTATATTCCTACCTTAGAGAATCAATCAGATGTGCACACTAAGTAAATGCCTAAAAATCTGTATCCGCGATACACTGGCAACTCTTCCCTATGCTCTGGCTCCTCTGAAAACCCAGGACCTCCCAAGCCATCTGCAATTATGATGGACCAGGGGATGTAAAAATAGAATCTAGCCCCATGATATCTAATAGAAATATAATACAGACCATATTTTACAATTTTCTAGTAACCACTTTTTTAATTAAAAAAATAAAAAGAAAACAGGTGAAATAAATTTTAATAATATATGTATTACTTAACCCTGTATATCCAGAATATTATTTCACCAGGTAATCAATATAAAAATTTATTAATAAGTTAGTTTCCATTGCTTTTTGTACTAAGTCTTTGAAATTCAGTGTGTGTTTTACACTTACAGCACATCTCAGTTTGGACCAGCCACCTTATGAGTGCTCAATAGCCAAGTAAGTGCCCAGGGCTATTGACAACTGTATTGGCCAGGACAGACATTTTTTTCTTGTTATCTTAAAGAAACTTAGTGGTTTCCTAGACTATTTTTCCTCTGATTTTAGGGGATACTTTTGAATTGATATGTACCATTTTGAGTTGTACTTCAGAAGACACACCTGAGTAGATTTTTAAAGAAGTGTTCTCAAATGAACAAAGATTTGGTTTACTGTAACTGTTTCAAATATGATTTTTAAAACACTTTTTAAAATAAAATACTCTTTTTCATCAAGGTTAAGAAATAGAGGGCTTCCCTGGTGGCGCAGTGGCTGAGACTCTGCCTGCCAATGCAGGGCACACGGGTTCGAGCCCTGGTCTGGGATGATCCCACATGCCGCGGAGCAACTAGGCCCGTGAGCCACAATTACTGAGCCTGCGCGTCTGGAGCCTGTGCTCCGCAACAAGAGAGGCCGCGATAGTGAGAGGCCCGCGCACCACGATGAAGAGTGGCCCCCACTTGCCACAACTAGAGAAAGCCCTCTCACAGAAATGAAGACCCAACACAGCCAAAAATAAAATAAATAAATAAATTAAAAAAAAAAAAAAAGAAAAGAAATAGAGAAAGATGTGAAAATATTAAAACACTTCTGAAGCTTAACCTTGGATCTGGACATATTACAGATTTCCCTTCCATGAATCTTGCTGTGGGAGGAAAAAATTCTTTGCTGTGTGTAGATTCTCCCCCAGTCACCTCTTCCTTTTGCCAGTTCTTTGTATATGTTGAAGTATGTGGAGAAAGGTTATTCAAGGCATCATTAAGACATTCTTGCTTTTTTTTAAATAATAGGATTTTGTCTTATCTTCAGCACACATGGTGGCAGCAAGTGCCCTAAAGACTGCAGTTCTATCATATGTATCTTTTCTTTCTTTGTTTCATTCATTCATTCATTCATTGGTTCATACAACACTTAGTGTCAGACCACTTGCTGGGCATGGAGGTTAAACAATGAAAAGGCTGTCACAATGTAGTGGGAAAATTGTGTAAAATAGAACTACAAATATTAACATATGATGTCCTTCACTACCCTCAAGAGGACATATTACTTAATCTTTGTTGGTGTGATAGAGTTTGGGCCCAGATGTCTTAAAAATGGGGAAGTGTTTCTCTTTTCCTTTACTTTTATTGAAGGTGCTAATTATGTTAATGTTCCTGGGTTCCAGCCAGTCCTTTTTCCAAGCAAATACCCCTATCCAGAGAAGCTTATGTTCATGTTTGTGCTCAGTTATTAGAGCCATCAAATCAGTCTGCATAGATATCAAAAGGAGTGAATACTTTACTATTTGAAATTACACCTGGGTTATATTGGTACTTTTACAAGTATTGCCACCAAAATATCATTGTTGACAACTTTATTCATACTGCAAATACTGGCAAAAAATATACTGTTGCAACGTTCAGTTCATCTGTATGTGTGGATCAGAGCTTCTCACTGCTTCCTGTACATCTCCAAGTACATGAATCACATGCCATGATTTTTGCTAATGGAGGGGCACATTGCAGAATCTGTTTTCCTCTAGTGCCAATTTACAAGTGTTCCCACTTGCCAGGATGCTCTTTGCAAAGATGAGATTGGATACAAACACCTAATGCCGTGTATCAGGACAGGTGAGGCAGAGAGCCATTCTGTAACCCAATGGAAGAGCTGGGGCATGGGAACAATTGAAGAATGGACACAGAAGGGTAGACCACCCCAAGGGTGCTCTGGCATCTGGCCTTGCAGCAGAACATGAGCTATGGAAAGAGGACTTACAGAAGATAGGAATTGTAGGAAAGTCTGCATCAGGGAGGCCTGTGGGGAGTAGGGGCGTGTTTGGTACTGGGCAGAACACATCTCCCAGGAATCTAGGAGCTGGTGGGTGTGGGGAAAACCTGTTGCTAAGTTAGAGAATAGGGCTTTAGCGACCATGTAGGGTTAAGCAGAAGAACTCCACTGCTTGGAAGACAGAGGGGGACTGAGAGTCTCATCCATAGCGGCACTGGGGTGCTAAATAGGTGACCAAGGCAGAGACTCAGGAACTGGGCTCATCCAGCAAAAATCAGGCACAAAGTAGAAACTGCATTTCAGGAACAAGGCCTAAATCTCATCATCAAATATAGGCTGGAGTGTTCAACCTGAATTAGCAGTAGAAACTTGATATTGAATCACAGAGCCTGGGCTATAGCTGTGTAGTTCTCTCCTGCCTAAAGTCTGAGTTTTCAGAGATCAGGGAGAGCTCAGCTTAAACTTTGGGGACAAAGGGGAAAGAAATATACTCAGGTGACCCTGGTTTTGTGAAGAGGGTGGGGGAGGGGAGGTACAGAGCTAAGAATGAACTAGGATGAAACACTGTCATCCATTTCAGAGTCCCACCGTCAACTCCTCACCGAATTGATTTCATTATTTAAATTGAACCCATTGTCAGGTCATTTACGATTAGACTGTTTGGGGAATTGCCCTGTTGATTCAGCTAACAAGGTTTTGTGAAAGGCAAAGGCAATGTGAAAAAGTTTTCTGCTTTCATCACCGCCAAACCCTTTCTTGGAGGTCACCACCACCAACCTTCTTGTTTGGACGTTAAATTCCTCCACTTCTTTGCAACACCGAACACAGCTGATCGAGGACCCCCCCCACCCCACCCCCGACATTATCTCCTCTCCTGGTTTCCTTGACGTGATCATTTTCTTCCATCTCACTGACACTCCTGCTCTGTGTCCTTTGTTGCTCCTCTCTTTGTTTCCCACTCCCCAGTCGTAGGTGATCTCAAAAGGTACCCTTAAGCTTTTCTTTCCTCTGCTCTCCTCTCATGATTTGCGTGTGCCCCTTTGCTTCCCCACTGCTCTAAGCCTGGCTCATTACCTGGAAGGATTACTGCCTCAGCTAACTTAACCTGGATTTTCACCCCTCTCTCTAGTCTCCTCTGCTTCCAGATTGATTTTCCTGAAGCACAGATCTGATCACACTACTCCCCTGCCCAGAAATGTTATAGCCTCCGACTGTGAACAAAATCAAGTACCAGCTTCTCACTTAGATCTCAAGGCATTTACATCATGGTCCTAAGATAGTCTCCCATTAGGCTCCCATATCTAGTCTGCATTCCAGCCAAATTGGCCCACTTACTGTTTCTCAAGGATATCCTATACTTTCCCTCCTCTGAGACTTTATTTATATTCTCCTTCTGCCCTATAACTGTGGTAACCACATGTCTTGGTGTGTCTGGATCAGTCCCGGTTTATTCCTATTGTCTCGATAATAGTATCACTCAGCTCCCATTTCACACTCAGAAGTGTAGTAGTTTGAATGATAGATTATATGGTCACCCTACCTATAAAGCTCTTTTTCCTGTTCCTTCTCCCTGTCTTATTCCTCTGTCTGCACTCTAACTTTGCTTGTGGTAAACATAGCCCTATCCTTTTAAGCCATGTGCCATATTAAAAAAAAAAAATTAACTTTCATGAGATTTACTTTCTCACTCTCCACCCTACCATCACCAATTTAATGTATTCCCTTCCTATTTTCAGCCCCTACATTTACCAACATGGTATTGTAGTTGTTTTTAAATGTAGTTATTTGTATATTTTAAATCCTTCATAGTAACTTACAAGTTCAAGACCTTATTTTTTGTATTGATTAGATTACTTACATCTGTAAATAACAGAAAACTCTGACTTAACCATTTAACAATAAGGAAAATTTATTGTATCACATAACAGAGGGTTCCAAGTTAGGACGGCTCAAAAATGACTAATTTAGTATCTGAACAGTGGATTAAAAATCCAGGTTTCTCCTTTTATTAAATGCTTTTTCAACATCCTTGGAAATGATTGTATGATTTAATATTTAAATTTAGTAAATCGTGTTACTAGACTGTTATCACTGCATTCCTGAATATAATCAATCTGTTTCTCATTGTATATTGTTCATACTGCATGGATGAAATAGTTTTGGCAATGCTTATTTGTGAGGCGTACATTAATATCTGTAGATAAGTGGTTTTAAAAAATCATTGAATTATTAAAAAAAAAAAAGATCCAGGTTTCTCTTCTCTTTCCATTCTGACATACTATGTGTCTACTCTGCTCTTGCTAGCTCCGCTCACAATTGCCCAGTGGCCACCCTTTTTCTAGAAGTCACATGCAAACATGATGATATCTAGAAGAAGAATATTTCTTCTGTGAGTCTCTAAGCAAGAATCCCTGTTACAGAAGCACCCATTCCCAGCAGAAGTCGCCTCATCCCTCCTTGGGCAGAATTTCATTACATGCCCAGGCCTAAACTAGTCACAGATGAGGCCATCAGGACTAGACAAATCATTCATCCCCTGAGGCTGAGGTGGCCCTCATCCCCCTAAAGATCATGGCCATTAGGGAAGGTTGTTAACAGAGCAAAATCAAGGCTCTGTGAGGAAGAGGGATAGTTACCACTAGTTAGGCAAGCAACAGTATCTGCTTCCTATAAGTTTGGGTTCAATCCATGTTTATTAAATAAGGTTTTAGTTTTATTTCAAGATATGAAGAATTTTAATTCACTCGAATATTCTAATGCTGTAATGAATTATAAATACTGATCTTAAATAAACCTTTAAAATGATCAGTACTGCACATAGCACGTTCATTTCAACACTGTTTTGCTTAAGTTCATATGGAGAGATTAGAATTAAAACTTTGAAAGAAAACTTGATTGAGATTTTAATAGCTATCTAAACTGCTGGCCAGAGCACTGTGCTCGGAATTGCTCATTAAGTAGAATTATTTCCTGTTGCTTTTTGAGGGAATGTTTTTCTGAGTATTTGAGTGCTATATTCATAGGATTCAAATACTCATAGGATATCAACTCTCTGTTAACAAATTTACCTTTTGGCACTGAACTGCAGAATTCTCAAAATGCCTGCCAACTATGAAATGTAATAAACAATAGGTCAAAAAATTATGATTTTGAAATGTCCTGCAGCATCAAGAGGAGTTGGAAAGAGAGGCTGCTAAATGAGAATCCTCTTCTCATACCCATGAGAGGACTCTTGTTCTTTCCACCCAGGGTCTGTTCAGGCCCAACACCTCCCAAGATCCTCTGTGGGTAAATCAGTGGTGGAAGCCAGAGAATTTGGAGCAGTTCTTGTGTTCTTTGCACAGTAGTTAGTACTGTACTCTGTAAATGGGGGCTCGTTCAACCTTCTCAAGTGTTGTCACCAGTCTGCCACACAGATGGTCTCAGTGAGGAGACCCTAGGGAGCCAGTACCCTCTGGGTCAACAGGAGAAGGAGCCAGCACTATTAACTTGAAAATATTCCATGCAATAAAAGGGATCAGAAAGACTCATTTTATTTCTGAATGAAACAAAGGACAGAACAGAGGAAAACTGCTTCTAAACCCTTCATTGGATATTGCTGCTCAGAATTCTGGACGTTAGTGCCAGAGGGCTTCGAGCTGGCATTTTATGTTTTCAGAAACCCTCTTGTTAAGTGCTGAGATGTAATGACTCTAAATATTTTGACAGCCTGCAGTAGGACTCAGGAGAGAGGCACAATCTAAGATTATGCCTGGCTTGGATATTTGAACAAGTTTTCTGAAGGGTAAAGGGTCTGGATAAGATCGAATTCCTCCCAAGTGTAAAAGTCAAGGATTCTTATCTAAGGACAGCTTGTTTACATGCATGTTCAAATATATGTCAAAGTTAATCTGAATCTCAGGGGGAATGGTGGTAGGAAAATAGCATAGAAATTGAGTAAGCTGTGTATGGAAGAGATAGTGGACTTCAAAGTCAGACTTCTTTTCCCTTAATAATTTGAATGAATAGAAACATTTTTACATCAGTCCTATAGGCTTCTACTGTTCTATTAAACTCCTGCAAATAAATATATAGTCATTATTCTTTTGAGAAATAATATGAATCTATAATTTTTATTCAAAGTTTTTAAAATAAACTTCCTGCTAATATTATCTGAACCTCCCACCAAACTGCGCCGTCACCAGTACTTCAAATGACATTTCGGGGTAACAGGCTGATTCTAAAAATAAGATGCAGGAGGCTGGGAAGACATTGCAGAAATTAATATTCCCAGCCCCACTGCACTCTGCCTACCCATACAGACTGTACTCTTCGTTTGAATGCACTTAACTGTTCGTTAGAACATCTTATCTATAAGCCTCATCTAGCTTTTTTTTAAAGAACAGATTCCAGTATTTGTACTTTATTCAGAAAAGCTAATTGAGGGAAATTATATTCATAAGTGCTGAAGTTCAGGTGAAAAACTTTGCTAGACTTTTCTTCCTAAAATCAAGCTAAATAATAAAAAATATTACAATGTCAAGTTTGACATTGAGTGATAAAGTAGGTTAATATGGATTTTATAAAGTGCTTTGACTACATTCCTGCAAAAATCTTTAATGATGAATATAATATTAAAATTGGAGTTACACTGCCTGGATTTGAATCTCAGGTCTGCCATTAGCTATGAGACCTTAGGAAAATTACTAAACCTTTTTGTGCCACAGTTTCCTTATCTGTAAAAAGGGATAATAATACCTACCTCATAGGGTAGTTGTGAGGACCATATCAAATTGATATACGTTAAGTGTTTAGAACAGTACCTGGTCCATGGTAAGTGTTATATATCACTTTTTAAGATGACAACAAAGAGGGTGTATTTATGAATTTATATAATAAGTATGTATGTATCATAAGCTTAAATTAAGGGCATTTGGCATAAATAATCAGTTTTCTAAAATGCATTTCCTGTTATATATTGGAAAACCTTACATTGGCTTGCTTAATAAATTCAATGGAATCAGAACTGTTAGGGTTTCACATTTAAGTTATAATTGTACCTTTTCCTAATACGCTGGGAGCAATAAGCTGGAAAGTTACATGTACACCAAATACAAGTGAGACCAGACTGCAAAATAAGCTTATGTGCCAAGATTCAGCTCATTCATTTATTTTTGGGTTTCAATCATGCTAGTCTTTGTACATTCTCATCAGCATTTTTAATGACTTGGTAAAGTAGAAGGATTTCCTGCGTAATCAACATTTATTTTTCTTGAGAAAGTATCTTAAAAATAAAGTCCTTCAAATGTCTAGTCTTTTTTTTTTTTTTCAGTAAAAATGAATGGCCTTAAAAGACATTTGTCCTGGCAGTCTGTTTAAAGATGAGAGAAATGAAAGCCAAGAAAACCGGAAGAAGATGGCCTCAAGGGAAAGATCTGTATGATGAATTTGAAATTGCAGAGAATACTATTTCTGCTTTCCCAGGCAGAGCTGTCACCTCAAAAGCCTATTTTCATCAAAGGAGTGTGTTACTCAGAGTATCAGAGTTTAGTCTGTTGAATGCATATTCCCTTAATGCGGGTAAGGCGCTTGAAGGTGACCACTAATCATTCAGTCCTGTTGTACAACAGAAACTTGTATTTTGATCCAGGAGAAATCTTAACCAAACAGCAGTGTAGATTCTTCGAACTAGCCAAAAAAAAAAAAAAAAAAAATTACTGTCCACTAAAGACAGTAATGAAGGGTTACTACATTGGCTCAGGTCCTGAGATTATTCTCCCCAGATTAGTTGCCAGCAGGCATTCCAAGGAAGTCCAGTAAGGGAACGTATAACTTGTCTGTACTATAGAGAAGAAATGTCATTCTTTCTTAGCCATCGATTGAAAAGATCAGGTAAATCCCACTATCCTTCCCTGGGTGCTTTTCTGCTACACAGATAAGTCTCAAAACACTCCTTAAATGCCACTTTATTTCCCACCTGTGTCATTTTTCAGGGTAATATTTTTCTCTTTCGTGTGAATTATTACTTGGTCTCTTTTGTTTTAGACATTCTTCTCTCCTCTTCCTAATAACTAGGGAAGTGGTGAATGAGTTCATCATTGCTTTATAAAGTTAGCATTTCTCAGCTTTACTTTTTCTAAGGAGCCCTAATTCTTTTATCCAATTATCATAAATAGCTATACTAGCTAATCCTTCCTAAATGTGAATTTTTCTCTTTTTTTTTTTTTTTAAAAAGACTTTGCTTTTACTTACTCTGCCTAGTGTTTCTGGGATACAGCTCTACCAGGATTGTCCCTAGAAGATAGATTGCTAAGATCAAATAAATTTCGGAAAGTTAACAGTTTTCTTTAACAGATTGTCATGCTTTGGGTTATGTAGGAAAGCTAATTGGGAGGAAATTACACTTTTAAATGCAGAAAGTTCAGACAAGAAAGCTTTAGCTACCAGACTTTTCTTCCTAAAATAAAGCAAGATAATACAGCTTTACAATGTCAAGTTGAACTCCAGAACTGGACTTAATGGAGCTGAGTGAGTCCTGACTTCCTGACTTACTACCTGAATGACCTTAGATGAGTCAGATAACTTCTCTACACCTTAGTGTCCTCATCCATAAAATGAAGACAGTAGAGTAACAACATCATAGGTTAGCTGGAAATTATGAATCTTGATGTGCTAATGTGCGCTGTGAGTCTCCAGGAGGGGTTAGAGTTTGCAGCTTTTAGCTGATTTGTTTTTGATCTAGAAGTCTCCCCCCAACCTCCCTAAAAAAACAAACAAACAAGAAAAAAAAAACAAACTACTTAACATCCTGTTGAACTTAGTTTTAGAAGCACTGACATAGGGACATTTAATTACTGCTTGTGCTTCAAAGGCTCATTTCTAAAAACTCCGTTATCTCCAGGTCCCAAAGAATAAATTTTCTCATGTTGCTTTTTGATTGTTGATAAGAACAGGGGAAATTAATTCAAACATGTATTCTAGAAGAGCTTGAAAGCAAGCTAATAACCTGTATACTAGATTTTATTAATTATAAGCTAGCTCTTTTGAGGAATGACAGGTACACTATAACCATACTGGCCTACAGATTTGTGACATGCAGAATTTGACCCTATATGTTAAAATTTTTAAAAAACACTACAAGTATGCAAAATGAATTTATATTACAGTGCTCTTATAATTCATTTTTCTCATAGCTTATGTTCACTACATTTATATGAATGGTTGGGCAAAGTATGGATATCATGTAAAGTTTAATTAGCAGCTATTATTTTAAATAGGAAAGTTTTTTTTAATGGTTTTCACAAGCATCTAGTCGTTAAAAAAAAACAAACAAGAATGAGCATAGCATGTAAATCTGTGCCTTGTTAGGCAGACCGTGTTTCCTTTCTCTGCATCCTCATGCTGCTCCCCCAACCCCCCAACACAACACACGTACGCACCCCAAGATTAGTGGCAGGACTTTCATACTATTCCAACTTATCAAACCATTTTATTATGCTATTCCAGGCATCCCAGATTCCCTTACCACAAACACTAACCCATCACAGATCTGAGCTGGGCAGATTCTTCAAGGGCATCTAATGATAGCTAAAATGTACATAGTGCTTACTCTGTGCTGGCTCCTGTTCTAAGAATTTTGTAACAGTTAACTTATTTAATCTTTACCACAGCCCATGATGCATTATTTCTATCATCTTTTTTTTAATAGATGAAGTCACTGAGGCAAGGAGAAGTTATGTGACATCTAAGGTCATTCAGCTAAGAAGAGGTAAAGGCAGGACTCAATTCCAGGCAGTCAGGTTCTCGAGCCCATACTCACTGTACTGCCTTGGAGACACAAGCATGCCTTTCCCGGGCTTGGAGCAAACATTCCAGGTAGTGTTTCTCCATCCTCTGCTCTCTGGTCCTCAGGCCCTAGAGAGATAATACTGACCACACTGCTTAGACTGGATCCCTTTCTGCAAGGGTGTTTGCTCACTCGCATACTCAAGTCCTCAATCAGCATTTACTCCTTATCTCACCCCTTCTTTGTTCATTCACTGGTAGTATTTGTGTATGTGACCGTAGTGGCAGGGAAGTTGGATGTTTCTCTGATGGCCTCCTGCATTTTAGCCACAGTGAGAAGTGCGGTGAGTAGACTCTGAGCCAGAGAATGAGCATGACCTGCTGGGGTGCTGAGCATTGGGTGACCTGTCAGGGTGCTTCATCTCTCCAAGTCTCATGTAAAACATCTGGAAAGTGAGAGCATTGGATTTCTTTTTATTTTAGGCTTCATTTAACCTCTTCTATAATCCCACCCTTCACTACAATGCCTAGAATAGCTCTTTGCACAGTACAAGTACCTAATAATTATTTGTTCAGATAAATATCTAGAAACCCCTTTTATAAAATGTCCCTGACAAATTTAAAACATGTGGTAATCAGGAGTTTTAGACTCCTTGAAATAGCCTGTAGAGAGCTTGAGGGCTTATTACAACACTAATGTCTGGAACCCGTGCCCAGAGTTGCCGAGTCAGTAGGACTGGGGTGAGGCCTGAGTTGCATTTCCATCAAGTTCCCAGAGGCTGCTGATGCAGCTGGTGTGGAGACCGTATCTGGGAATCACCGCCCATCGAGCACTCTCACATAAACATATCCCTTTCCTCTGGTTTCCCAATTAAAAATGATTTAATAAGATTGTCTCATCCACTGGGTGGTGTGACAGCTTTCATGTGTCTCTTATCCCCTGCTCTCTGCATTTTAATGGGAGTCTCTTTTTAAAGACTACAAACCTTAATTCACAGGAACAAATCTAGTTCTTGGCCTCCTATCCTTCTATCTAAGCTACCTTTGACCCACTGTTGCACCAAATCTGTCCTCTCCCTAAGGTAGTAGGGCCTCCTCGTTGTCGCACACCCACATCTTAACCACTGCTATTAACATGTAAAGCTTAAGAGCATGGGCTCAGGAGGTGGGCTGCCTTGGGTTGAGAGGTTGGTTCCTCACTCTATATCCAATCCTAGACACTTTATCTGTGCTTCGTAGTCTTCATCTGTAACTGGATTTCAATAACAGTACCTACCTCATAGGGTTGTTTTAAATATTAAATTGGTAAATATTTGCAAAGCACTGAGAATAGTCCCTAAAACGTCGTACATGCTATGTGTTTTTGAAATCTTTCTTCCCCCACCTTTATTGAGATATAATTGAAATATAACATTGTGTAAGTTTAAGGTGTACAACGTGTTGGTTTGATACATTTTATATTGCAAAATGATCACCACTATAGCCCTAGCTGACACCTCCAACCCATCACTTGATTACACATTTTTGTGTGTGTGGTGAGAATATTTAAGATCTACTCTTTCAGCAACCTTCAAGTATATAATACAGTATTTTTAGTGATAATCACCATGCTGTACGTTAGACCCCCAGAAGATGTTAATCTTATAACTGGAAGTTTGTGCCCTTTGACCAGTATTTCTCCATTTCCCCAACCTCCCAGCCCCTGGTAACCAAACCACCATTCTACTCTCCGTTTCTATGAGTTTGACTTTCTTTTTTTTTCTTTTCTTTAGATTTCATATATAAGTGATACCATGCAATGTTTGTCTTTCTCTGTCTGATTTATTTCACTTAGCATAATGCCCTCGGGGTTCATTAAAGTTGTCACAAAATAGGATTTCCTTCTTTCTCATGGTTGAACTCCATTCTGTATACACACACACACACACACACACACACACACACAACACATCTTCTTTATCAGTTCATCTATAAATGGACACTAAGGTTGTTTCCACGTCTTAGATAATTGTGAGTAATGCCACACTGAACATAGGAGTGCAGGTAACTTCTATATCCTGATTTCAGTTCCTTTGGATAAATACCCCTCAGAAGTGGGATTGCTGATTATATGGTAGTTCTATTTTTAATTTTTTGAGAAACCTCCATACTGTTTTCCATAGTAGTTGTACCACTTTGCATTTCCACCAACAGTTCACAAGGGTTCCCTTTTCTCCATACCCTCTCACACACTTGCTAGCTCATATTTTTGATGATAGCCATTCTCACAAGTGTGAGGTGATATCTCATTGTGGTTTTGCTTTACATTCCCTGATAATTAGTGATATGGGGCACCTTTTCATGTACCTGTTGGCCATTTGTAAATCTTCTTTGGAAAACTGTCTATTCAGTTCCTTTGCCTACTTTTTAATTGGGTTGACTTTTTTGCTGTTGAGATGTGTGAGTTCTTTATATGTTTTGAATATTAACCCCTTATCAGATACATGATTTGCATATATTTTCTCCCATTCCATAGGTTGCATTTTCATTTTGTTGATTGTTTCTTTTGCTGTGCAGAAGCTTTAAGTTAGCTTTTATTATATGTTAAATGTTTCCCAAATTTACCTCTCAGGGTATCACCTTCATGGTTTCTATCATGGCTGCATATCCCCTCAACTATCATTTATTTTTTCTTTAAATCAATCTACTTTGCTAACAAATTATTATAAAAGAAAACTTGTATTATTACTGTAAATGGAACACCGGTATCACTTGATAAATAGAGGGTAACCAGTGAAAACCAATGTTTTTTTATTCTAGCCAGTTATTTTCTGCTGAGTTACTCTGAGCCTGAGACTTATTCCCTTTTTATGAAAAACAGGTAAATTAGCAAGTTCTAGCTGCTGTAACAAATAAGCCACCACATTTCACTGGCTTCATACACTAGAGTTTTTCACTCATGTAACAGTCCAGTGCAGGGCTGCTGATTCAGGGACTCCTTCCGTCTTGTGGCACCAACAACTGATGGACCCAGAAGTCTCTCTGCTTCCAGTCAACAGATGCAGGGAGAGAACATGGAGAAGTCACCTGAGTTTTTGCCTTTTTGGTCTGAAACTACCATAGGTAATTCATCCTTTGGTGTAAATCACCTAGAGGTGGGTGTGCAGGGAATGTTGGTCCAAGCTAGGTAACCACTTCCCACAGCTACTTTATAGTATGAAAGTGAGAATACAAGTTTTTGGTGGTCAAATTATGAAACATAAACAGGTTATAGCAAGACATAGCCATAGTTTCTGAATTGCTGGGAGGGATTGTGCAACTACTTCTTCACTAACTATATTACTATTTTAGTTCAATTAATTCTCCTCTCTCCTAACCTCAATTTCACTCAGAAACTGTTCCAAGAAGTTAGCAACTGCCTTACTTAGAGAGAGTGAAATCCACATATACACAGAAGAAACCTGTTTCTCTGTATCATGACACAAAATTAATGAGATAGTACCCAGTGTAGCTTTTTACCTCTTAGTATAGCTTAGAACTTTCCTTGGCTAGATGGGAAATGAGCTCTGTCTCTATATATGTCTGTATAATAACCAAGAATGCAAAATGTGGTTGATAGGAACCGACATATAAACCCAGTACCCTCCTACATTTTAAAACTTAACTGTGTGCCATTACTAAACTTTTATGATTTAAAGTTGTTATTATTATTTGACATATATTTGAAATGTGTGAGACACATGCCCAGTACCACCACACTGATTGCATGATTTCTGCTGCTGTAGTACAATCTGAAATATTTTTCCTGTGCTAATTTCAAACCAATGAAGCATGGATATGTTTGAGTGACCACCAGTTGAAGGGGAGAGGAATTTCTAATTGGGTTTTTATAAATGAAAACATAAAGCTATTTGGAGTTTGACATTTGATGAAAGTCTACTATGATGTTATCATCCTGGAAAAAACTTACTTCTGTATTTTGTCATGCAGAAGTAGGGATAACAGAGGGTCAGCCCCTGGGAGCTGAGGTATGAGAGCAACATTATGTGCTCATAACAGAGAAATTTATACTTAGTGATTTATGATTCACACCTGTATTTTTGTAGGTCGCTTTCATCAGCCAGGTGGAGCTTTTTACTCACTGGCGAACATAGTAAAAGATAAGAAACAGGACTGGATACCAGATCTGTGTTCAAAGATGAGATGGAGGCATTGATGGGTCATTTAGGAAGGGGGGCTGTATAGGCCCAGCTCGATAAGCAAGGTAGGGTTCAAGCAGCTTCATAATGTCAACACTGAGTTCAGTAAAGCATGATGGAGTGACTCAGAGGGTGGTGTATCACAGGGAGCATAGTACTTCATTTTGGTTGGTCAGTGGACTGTAGGGCTCCCATTTACAGGCTGGGTGAGGTTCAGGAGCACACCTGCTTCCTCCAAGGAGGTAGACTGTCAGGGTGCAGTGGGGACAGGGCTGTGACTCAAGGAACAGCACAGTTGCTCAGACACAGCTCTGTGAAGCAGTGACAGCCCTTCCGCATCAGCTCCTGAGCCCTTGGTGGGCATCTTATCACATTCCAGATATATTGTCATGGACCACGAATGACAGCAACCTTCCATCGAGGTTGCCTGAGGGCTTCCAATGGAACTGGGGGAACAGGGGCCTTCCCCTCTCTTAGCAGGGGAGGCATGATGGTGGGATGAGGTTAGTGAGCCCAGATGAGGGGAGCTGGGAGGCAGATGCAAGAAATGCAGTGAGGGTCGACTGCTGTGTTCTTACTGTGCCAGCCTACACCCCCTCTACCAGTAGAGTCTTTTTTTTTTCTTTTTTCTTTTATTTCCCAGTGAATGGGGAGCTTTTGCTGAGGTGGGGGAGGAATGCCCCCAATGAACTGCCGGCCCATGGGAAGCGGGTTGATTCTCCCCACCAGAGCCACAGGTGTCCTTCCGGATGTTCTACTCCTCATTCTCTGTAGCCGGCTGCAGCCTGTGGCAGGCAGGAGGAGGGGCCGTGCTTCCTCTTGGTGGGTCTCCGTTAACACTGTTCATCATCTCAACTCTGTCTGGAAACAGCTTTCATTTATAAGTTCACAGAGAAAGGGAATTTTATCAAGGAAAACTACAAAGCTTTTAGCATCTCCGTCTATGGCTTCCATACCCTTGTCCTGTCATGTTTCCCTGTCTCCCACTCCCAGGAGAGAAAGCAACCAATTATGATCTTTCCCCAAGGGCTGCTTTGGGAATCTACTGAAAATGGCAGCCAGTGACTCCAGATTAAGAACTCCTTCTTGACAATGGTGAGAAATGACCAAAGCACCAGGTCCGCAGTTACACATAAGAACCTAATGCATGCAGTAGAAATATGAAGAAATTTTACTGGAAAGAGAACCTCAAAATAATAATGGCAGAGTTAGAAAGGGTGGTGTGAAGCTTTTTTGGTCTTTGTGGGAAGACTGGTGTGTGTGTCAAAAGGATCAGGAAAGTCTTTTTCTATACTCAGTTCTCTTATATCTGGAGATTCCAGGAGTTATAAAAGTGCTTTGTGCCCCAGCACCTTTCCCTTAAAGCTGTAGAAATGCTAGGAGTATGGTGGGACTCCAGGATGTAACCTGAGCATTGAGGAGTGTCAGTAGTGATCAGGGGGCTGACCTGGCTTAACCTGGAAAAATTAGAGGAAAAGCTTCCACATTCTTAGGTAAAGGCTGCGGTCAAAATAGCTCTAAATTTGGATTCAGATTCTGGTTGTGCCAGTAACAACCATGTTTGACTTCTTTATTTCTCTCTGGGCTGGTGTCCTTATCTATTAAGGGCAGATTGAGCTCGATTTCATTCATTCATGCAGCCATTCATATTTATTGCCGATCACTGGGCTTTAATGTGGAAATATAAAGATAACATTATACAATCCCTGTCTCAGAGAAGCTCTCAATTAAGTGGAGGAGACAGATGTTACTGATACTTGTAAAAGCGTGTGTAAAGTACCATAATAAATATACAAAGTGCTATTGGAACACAGAGAGGGAGGGAGGGATGGGTTGTACCAGGAATAGAGTTGCAGTAGAGTAGGCAGTATGTAAATTATGTCTTAAGAACAGAACTGCCTACCATTGCCTATCATAAGCGTGGACCAAGTACACAAGCCAGAATGTATGGGAATGCCTGGTATGTTGGGGAATGAAAATGTTTAGCTGTGACTAGAACATAGTGTGTCTGGAGGCTTGTAAGGGAAGCTGAGAAAGATGGGTTTAGGTTCACCTGTAAACAGTCTCTTACAACAATTCCTGTTACTCCATTGGCTATGAAGACACACTGGAAATTGTAAATAGGAAATTTGGATTGCACACAATTTGAGCAGGGAAAATGCAAGCACAGAGGTGAGTTCTGAGAGTATAAGAGCAATACAAGAATATTAAAATATAAGAGCAATAGAAGTTAGCAATTGATAGAGAGAGGCAGAGGAGGGAAATGAAGGTTTCAGCACGGTGTGTAAGGGTGTGAGAGTTTTAGCCTGTGTGTCCAAGTTGGACAGGAGGTTTAGGGTGGGAGACTGGAATTTCACTTTGGATGGGAGGACTTTGAGGCTTCAGTATGTAGGTCTGAGTATGTTGAGATGTTGCTATTTGATAGGTGGTTGGAGACCTGCATCTGGAGCTCAGGGGAGAGAGAAATATTTAGGACTTGTTACAGTAGCAGGGGTTGGTAAAGACTTAGGAGGAATGAAATCCTCTAGGGAGGGCTTCTGACAGGTCAAGAGAAAAAGAACCTGATAAAATCAGGGAACACAGAATTTAGGTCTGCAGTTCACTGACCAGAGCCTCTACCTCCAAGGCAAACTCAGTCCACTTTAGCCTTATGTTCAGGTCAAGTTGAGAGCTACAAGGAGAAAGGCTATCTCCTTTCCTCTCCTAATACTGTCTTCCCCATAGGGCTTCCGTCCAAACCCTCTACATCTGTCTAAGAACTATCCTTCCTTGAAGCGTAATAAGAATCACCCCCTGTCTTTCTTTGATGCCATGTTAATTTGGGTTCTTCTAGAAGCAGGTACCAAATGTGATTAGATATATACCATATATTTATCAAGGGAAACACTTGTAAAAGATAAAAGTTGCAGAGTGGTAAACCAGAGAAGGCAAGGAGAACCTTCAGACTATGATGGAGGGCTGACCTTTGTGAAGGAGAGGGGGAAGGAAGGAGGATTGGGTAGGAAGCACCTCAGAGTACAGCACAGTTCCAAGAAAGGCCAGAATCATGGGGAGTCTTTAGCCCACATCTTAGAGGAATAGACTCACCTGGATTCCCCCACCATGCCTAGCCATTGCCAGGAGGAGCCTGCAGGAAGTGTGGCCTCAGCAGGGACTCAGTATTTGATCCAGAGGAGTGACAACTGGGAACATCAGACCAAGAGCCTGCCCAGAGCAGGAGATCCTAGTGACACACTTCATGGCCACCATAGATGCCCTCAGTGACTCAGTGACGCTTCCTAAATGTTCTACTGGCACTTATTGTCCAAACCAGTCAAAAGTCAGCATTTACAGCCTTGCACCATTATTAATTATCTCACCTTGTGTCCGCCCAACTAGATTATAAACCCTTCCTTAAACATCAGTGCAGTGTCCTTAACTCAGAGGCATCTAGGTACTCATCGTAATAAGAATTGTGTTATTTTCATTACTTGAATTTATCTGAGAGTTGTAGCAATGGGAGTTTTGACTTAGGAAGTTGGGATGAGGGAAGTTAAGAAAGAATATGATTTGGATGAGGAGTTCCACAGATGTCACAGTGAAGGAGGGAGAACTAGAGCATGGGAAGCAGACATACCCACTGAAGGAAAGCAGACACTAGGGCCTAGGCACATGAATTTGATGAGATGAAGTCCAGGTAGGCAGACAGAAGCCAGTATCCAGAGAACATGGTAGAAAGTGCTAGTCGAAGGGCAAGAACTAGCACGGAGGAGGTCCAGCAAGATATAATGGATGGGAGTTTGAAGTAGACATCACTGCAGCTCTCTTTTTTTTGAGAACTAACCTTTCTACCCACCAGGCAGTTTTCATACACCATATCACACCTTCTTAACCTTGGTTAATTGGACCGAAGAGACACCTGTCTCAAGCTGAACCTTCTGGGAATTTTGAATTGGGGTTCAGTAAATCTAATTAGTTGAATTTTCCTTGAACTGAGCTGACATGTTGAAACAGGGCTCTTGGAGACTGCTGGAGCACTCGTGTACCCTAGGAAGCAGGAGAAGCGGCTGCAGAAAGACAAGAATGAGTCAGGCATTCAGAGACGAGCTGAGATGAGAGACAGCATGACTCCAGAGAAGAAGAATGAGACTGAGAGAGTAGTTGCCTGGACTCCTGAGAAATTTCCATCCCTGAACCTAATCCTGTGCCCTTCACACTAGGTTCTGAGATAACCCACCAACCTTAGAATAAATTCCCTATTCTTAATCCAGTTTGAGTGGGATTCTTTTAGTAGCAGCCAAATAATATTGACTGAGACAGTGTTTTGACAGATATGCTCAAGACACAAACAGGAAACTCAGAAACATGCAATGTGCAGGGATACAGACAAGCAAGAGGTTAGCATTAGGAAAACTGGGAAGAGTATCCGGACAAAGCAGCTTTTAGTCTGGTAAGTAAATGGGTAACCAAGTCAGAGACTAAACATACAGGATCTGCTTATAGGAACTAGGGTAGAGGGTAGAGCCTTCTTCACAAGAACAAGGCAGAAAAAGGTGGTTCTTAGGAGTCAGGTAAAAGGTCAGAGGCAGATTAAGACCTTCCGATCTATTGAGGATGGGATTCATTCATGCATTCAGTAAGAATTCTTGGGTATCTACTACAGTCTAGGGGGGTTAGTGTGTTAACAGACTGAGTTGTGGGTTCAGTGTACTGTGGGGTGGAGCCAACCCGGGAGTGGAGACCCCATGATACGTGCTGTGGAGAAGAGAAGGCTCAGAGGGCAGAATCGGGGGGCATCAGTCAGCTCATGATGTGGAGTGGATGATAGAATGTTAGAATTTGGCACATTCTGGGGTAAAACAGACCTGGAAGAAGTTGGAACTGAGAACTCAGAAAGTAACTTCTTTCAAGGAGCAGCAGAGAGGAAGGTAGGGCATGAAAAAGTGATTCAGAATGGAAGATAAGAAGGTGTCAGACACACAGCTTGTCTATTTGGCAGTTTCTCCTAGGACCCTGGTGGCAGCTGATGAACCCATAAAATATACCTGTTGTGCCTGTTTAGGCTGACCTGCTCGACTTTGCCAAAGTTAAAAGTTTCAGGAGGATTTGCAAAGCTATAGACTCTAGCCTTTGCTAATTCAATTCTACCTTACCAGATAGGCAAGACTAGATTCCTTTAAAGTAATTCAGCTCAACATCTTCTGGTTAAACTTTGAACCCTCACATACTTGGAAGAAGAAATATAGTAGAGGAAAAGGAGGTAGAAGGAAGGATAAAAATTAAGAGATGCCTCATAATCTGTTGCACGTGTTGGGATAAAATTAGTCAAAACAGACACTTAATCTCCTGTGATCTCCTTCTCTACCTCCCACTCATAATTTTGAATATCTGGTAATCGTAGGTATATCTTTTCACAAGGACTCCAAAATCACTTCTCCAGGGGATATCAGGGACTCCCTATATAGTGCGTTATTTAACCTTGATAAGATGACCTAAAAACTAACCTAAACAATGACAAATTAGGAGACATGCTATTGGCTCCGGTTTCTTTTCTCATAATCTTATTTCTAGTGTGGTTGTTTGTGGTATTAAATAGAGTCAGAAGATCTAGGGCTGAGTCAGAATTTTCTGCTTGGCTTCTGACTGGCCTTATGGAGAGCAAATTATTTAACCTCCTCAAGCTTTCATTTCCTCATCTGTAAAATGGTATTATGACACATGACACTTGTTCTAATACCTTGCTGGGTGATTTTAAAGACCATGTATAAAAACTAATGAAATGGTACAAACACCAGTGGAAGATAGCCAGGTCCTTTCATAAATCACATAGCTGAGTAAAGAATCTGTATCAGAACCTAATTTTTCTCCTCACTAGCTCTGTGGCCTTTGACAATTCATTTGAGTTCCAAGTCTTGTTTTTTTTCCCTTGTCAAAGAGGTATGATAATATTCTCTGTTTCATACAGTTTTTATGACGATTAAAATGACATATGTATACTAAAGTATAAAGAATATATTAGTGATTACAATTCTTAATAATGTCCCAGAATAGAATGATACTATTTTGATTATATTTTCTTGTTATAAAAGTATTAATATAATTTTATATTAGTATATTTATATCAGATCCTTTCAAGATTCTTTTCTTTTTTTTTAAATAAAAGCATTCTTTTTAAAAAAATATATTTATTTAGTTAGTTATTTATTTTTTATTTGTTTGCACCGGGTCTTCGTTGTGGCATGCAGGATCTTCGTTGCGGCGTGCGGGATCTTTAGTTGCGGCATGCAGGATCTTTTAGTTGCAGCCTGTGGGCTCTTAGTTGCAGCATGTGGGATCTAGTTCCTTCACCAGGGATCGAACCCAGGCCCCCTGCATTGGGAGTGTGGAGTCTTAACCACTAGACCACCAGGGAAGTCCCAAGATTATTTTCATTGAGGTTTGTTCTGATATCTATGGCAGAGTCAAATTTAAATGAGACATAATCACTTAAAAATGAAACTTGAAATTCAATTACAGATAAAAAATGAGTGCATCCTTAAAGCAAAGATCTTTCATATATTTCACTTTTTTTTTTTTTTTTTAGAATTTCACTTTATTTATTTATTTATTCACTTTTGGCTGTGTTGGGTCCTCGCCTCTGTGCGAGGGCCCTCCCCAGCCGCAGCGAGTGGGGGCCACTCTTCATCGCGGTGCGCAGGCCTCTCACTATCGCGGCCTCTCTTGTTGCGGAGCACAGGCTCCAGACGCGCAGGCTCAGTAGTTGTGGCACACGGGCCCAGTTGCTCCGCGGCATGTGGGATCCTCCCATACCAGGGCTCGAACCCGTGTCCCCCTCATCGGCAGGCAGACTCTCAACCACTGTGCCACCAGGGAAGCCCCTATTTCACTTCTAATGAAGTCTTTTAGAAAGCAAAAATGTTCAATAGTCCATTTTTATTCATAATTTATCAGTTTAATAATTTTTTGAATTGAGGGAAATATGGGTTTTATATATATAGGGATAAGGTTATAGTAAAAGGGTCTGGTTACCCAAATATGGTTCAGGTTTATATTGAGATTATTACCACTCAAAGGAAGTCCTTTTTTTGCATTTTTTAAAAATAAAAATATTCTACATTTATACTGGTTAAATTCTAATGTTCTTTAATCTTTTATTTCCTTGGAAGATAATAGTTGGAGAAACTGCTGTGTTTTGCCTACAACTGGCCACAAGGGATTTTGAAAACCAGGAGAAAACTATTTTAACTGGAGACTGTTGCTATATAAACCCACTGGTGAGGAGAACTGTGCGATTTCTTGGTATGTGTTCATTGAATTGTTTTTATTGTTGCTGAAACAGTGTTTATGTATAAGCCAACCTTTAAAATGACCAGCATATTAACTGTATTCGAATATTAGGTTATATTTTCTTTGAAATGTTTCAATTTGGTTTTTAAAAATAAACACTGCATACTATTTTCTCTCCTGTTTTGCAAAACTCCATTTCGTGGTGTCATTTCCATATTATTTTAAGGAAAACAAATCCCACCATACTTGGATATTTAAATTCTAAAAGAAACTAAAAATTACATAATTAAAAGAAATGATTTACTATGTTTATTAAATTTCAGAAACAACGCTTAGGTAGAAATGATAACCTAGGTTGGTTATCGAACATCATGAAGGACAAGAAAAATAGCTGGACAAATAAAAGAAATGCTGTATTTGTTAATTATCATAAGTAGCAATCCATGAACTACTTCTGAGGTGTTTTTTTTACAAAAAAATGGTACAAAAAATGGTACAAAAACCATTTTTTACAAAAATGTATTGGTGATTTTATTAGGGGACAAGATTTACTGATACTTTAAATCTCAAATTCTAGCACTAATGATATGAACATTGACGAATTACTGAAAATCATCTCAATTCAAAAGACACTTGGCCAAGACAGGTTTTTTTAACTGAAACAATAAAACTTAATATAGGTGATTATTTCCTGGCTTTATCAAATAAGAAAAAGTGCATCTATATATACTAAATAACATTTAACATTCTGATCAGTATTAAGATTACGGATACTGTAACCCTTCAATATATTTCTCATATTGATGGGAACAAGATGAAGACTTTGGAGATATTATGCACAGATCACCTAATCCATATATAAACCCACTAAAGACTAATCAAACGTCATCATGCCTTTAAATCTCTCTGGAGATGAAAGGTCTTCATATCTAAGACTTCTTTTTATTGCCATCAACTTATACATCCCCACAGCCCTCATTTATACTGTTGAAGGGATAGCTTTTATATGAAACTTTAAAAGTTATATTTTTCACATGCATCAATACTGTGTCCTTGACCCATTTAATCTTTGCATGAGAATCATTTAATAACAAAATAAGCAATAATATACTCAGAACTAAAGTATTTTGATGAAGTTGAACCTTCCTAAATATTGTTAAATTATATTATGCCTACTTAAGTAAAATATTTTTATTCATTTACACACATATTTCTAAAGAATATACAGGCATACCTCCAAGATATTTGAGCTCAGTTCTAGACCACTATGATAAAGTGAATATGGCAATAAAGCAAGTCACATGAAGTTTTTGGTTTCCCAGTGCATATAGAAGTTGCGTTTACACTCTATTGTAGTCTGTGCAATAGCATTATGTCTTAAAAAAAATACATACCTTAATTAAAAATACTTTTAAAAATTAAAATCACTAAAAAATGGTAATCATCACCTGAGCCTTTAATGAGTTGTAATCTTTTTGCTGGTGGAGGGTCTTGCCTCAACGTTGATGGCTGCTGACTGATCAGGGTGGTAGCATCTGAAGGTTGGGGTGGCTGTGGAAACTTCTTAAAATAGGACAACAATCAAGTTAGCCACAGTGATTGAGTCTTCCTTTTACGAACGATTTCTTTGTGGCATGCAATGCTGTTTGATAGCTTTTTACCCATGGTAGAGCTTCTTTAGAAATGGTAGTCCATCCTCTCAAACCCTGCTGCTGCTTTATCAACTAAGTTTATGAAATATTCTAAATCCTTTGTTGTCATTTCAACAGTCTTCACAGCACCTTCACCAGGATTAGATTCCATCTCAAGAAACCACTTTCTTTCCTCATCCATAGAAGCAAATCCTCATCCATTCAAGTTTTATCATGAGACTGCAGTGATTCAGTCACATCTTCAAGCTCCACTTCTATTTCTAATTCTTCTCCTATTTCTACCACATCTTCAGTGACCTCCTCCACTGAAGTGTTGAACCCCTCCAAGTCATCCATGAGGGTTGAATCACCTTCTTTCAAACTCCTGTTTAATGTTAATATTTTGACCTCTTTCCATGAATCATGAATGTTCTTAATGGCATCTAGAATGGTGAATCCTCTCCAGAAGGTATTCAGTTAACTTTGCCCAGATCCATCAGAGGAATCCCTATCTATGGCAGCTACAGACTTATGAAATGTATTTCTTAAATAATGAGACTTGAAAATCAGAATTACTCCTCATGACCTGCAGAATGAATGTTGTGTCAGCAGGCATGAAAACAACATTAATCTCATTGTACATCTCCATCAGAGCTCTTGGGTGGCCAGGTGCATTGTCAATGAGCAGTAATATTTTGAAAGGAATTTTTTTTCTGAGCAGTAGATCTCAACAGTGGGCTTAAAATATTTAGTAAATCATGTTATAAACAGATAATGCTGTCATCCAGGCTTTGTTGTTCCATTTATTGAGAAAAGGCCGAGTATATTTAGCATAACTCTTAAGGGCCCTAGGCTTTACAGAATAGTAAGTGAGCATTTGCTTCACCTTAAAATCACCAGCTGCATAAGCCCCAAAGAAGAGAGTCAGCCTGTCTTTTGAAGCTTTAAAGCCAGGCATTTTCTTCTCTCTAGATCTGAAAGTCCTTGATGGCATCTTCTTCCAATAGAAGGTTGTTTTGTCCACATTGAAAATTTGTTATTTAGTGTAGATAATCAGTAATGATCTTAGCTAGATCTTCTGGATAGCTTGCTGCAGCTTCTATATCAGCAGTTGCTGCTTCACTTTGTACTTTCCTGTTATGGAGATGACTTCTTTCCTTAAACCTCATGAATCATCCTCTGCTAGCTTCAAACTTTTCTTCTGTAGCTTCCTCACCTCTCTCAACTTTTATAGAATTGAAGAGAGTTAGGGCCTTGCTCTGGATTAGGCTTTGGTTTAAGGGAATATTATGGCTGGTTTGATCTTCTATCCAGACCACTAAAACTTGCTCCATATCAGCAGTAAGGCTGTTCCGCTTTCTTAACATCCTTCAAGAACGTTTCCTTTGCGTTTGCAACTTGGCTGACTGTTTAGCACAAGAGACCCAGCTTTCAGCCTATCTCAGCTTTCGACTAAGCTTCATCATTTCTAGCTTTGATTAAGAGTGAGATATGTGACTCTTCCTTTCACTCGTACACTTAGAGGCTATTGTAGGGTTTTTAATGGCCTAATTTCTTTTTTTTTAAATTAATTAATTTATTTTTTTCTGGCTGCATTGGGTCTTCATTGCTGCGCACGGGCTTTCTCTGGTTGAGGCTACTTTTTGTTGCGGTGCGTGGGCTTCTCATTGCGGTGGCTTCTCTTGTTGCAGAGCACAGGCTCTGTGCACGTGGGCTTCAGTAGTTGTGGCTCACGGGCTCTAGAGTAGTTGTGGTGCACGGGCTTAGTTGCTCCACGGCATGTGGGATCTTCCCAGACCAGGGCTTGAACCCGCGTCCCCTGCGTTGGCAGGCGGATTCTTAACCACTGAGCCGCCAGGGAAGTCCAATGGCCTAATTTCAATAATGTTGTGTCTTAGGGAATAGGGGGTCCTGAGGAGAGGGAGAGAAATACAGGGGAACGGCTGGTTGGTGGAGCAGTCAGAGCACACACATTTATCAGTTAAATTCACTGCCTTGTATGGGTGCAGTTTGTGCTGCCCCAAAACAGTTACCATAGTAACATCAAAGATCACTGATCACAGATCACCAATAACAAATACAATCATAATGAAAAACTTCGAAATATTGGGAGAATTACTAAAATGTGACATAGACACGCAGAGTGAGCAAATGTTATTGGAAAAATGGTGCCAATAGACTTGCTCAACACAGGGTTGCCACACACCTTCTATTTGTAAAAAAAAATGCACTCTCTGCGAAGCCCAATAAAGCGAAGCTCAGTAAAACGAAGTCTTCCTGAATGGCACACAGTAAAGTGTGCTTTTAAGTCTCTGCATGTTTCTTACTTCTTACATGATTTTATAAAATATTTAGGAGTGCTTGGTTTGTTTCTTGTTTCCTTGTTTATCATGATTTGGACGTTTCTAGTTTGTTATAATAAAATGGAAGCTTGTGCGCAAAGCATTACTGCATAATAGGACATCACTCTTCATAGTGACTTTATTCTGGAGGTCAGCACAGTGGATACACTCATGAGATCTCACTTTAATAAGTATCTTTGTAGTTAACTTCAATATTGGCCTTGGGCCTGATGCACTATTTTAATTCTAAAGCACATTTGGGAACTTTACAAGTATCGAGAGACATTTCCATATCCTTATCAAACATTCCTCTGTATTTTAAACAGGAAAACTTATTGTACCAGATAAAAAGAATGGTTTGGTTAAATAAAATGAGTACATCTTAGCCTAGATTTCAAGAGAAGAGAGGTGAAGACTTGACATTTAGATTCCCATGCTAGACCATGAGATTTGGAAAGAGATAGTATATACAGTAACATTTTATTGAGCTTTGTTCTTTTCCATTTCTCTGCTTCTGCCAGATTTCTGATTTTAGTAACATTTACTTGTATGGCTCATGGAATGCTGGTAAGATGTAAAGAAAGCTTTTCATTGCTTCCTTGTAAGTTTTTTCAATAGAGAACTAAGGTATTTGTTTCATGGTGGTTTGTATGCACATAGAGTTTTGCTATGTGCAGGTTTGGGTGCAAGAACCTTGCATAATGTTACATAATATTTTGAAAATGAAAAGGATAGTCATGTATCTAATCCTGGAAAATTATTTGATCCTGGTGATTTGCAACACAACTGCCAATAATTATGTAAAGGCTTAGGAAACAAACAATCCAGAAATATATGACAAAGAAAAAAAAGCATCTAATTATCATAATAGAATTATATGACTTTTTAATGAACCGAGTGTTTGGGAAGTATTATCTTGGCATAGTTTTAAAATGTCCTGATGGATTTTATTACCCAAAATTATAAAAGAACGGATTTCTTTACATCGATACCACATCCTTGCTGATTGTATCTGTAAGTTTATTGACAATGATGCCAAAGAATTTATTTCGCCTATGCTATCTAAGTAGAAAGATAAGTTTTGGCCATAATGACCAATGACATTGAATTTAGAAAATATTTTTGGTATTTGAGTAAATTGGCATGTTCCTTACAGAAGGGGGAAAATTTATGTACTTAATTTTATACCTTCAGGTAAACAAAGTAAATAAATTTTACTACTGTGAAGATAATTTAAACATTATAATCTAATTGCTTTATTATTTACTAAATTGTCCCAAATTTGATAAATTGAAACTCAAGCCATAAAAGATAAGGCGGGACTTAGCTGTATATGACTTTAAAAAATGTGTTTCTGATGGCGATATAGAGATTAATCTGAAAACATTCTGCTTTATTAAGATTTTCCATGATATTTAAATGAAGACTGATGGCATTGGATTTTGCTGCTAATTGGCACCTCCAGCTGAGTTAATATCAGTTTGAATGAGCTTAAGAGGCATAATCAAAGGGAGATGACTGCTCTGCTTAATGTTAGTAAGATTAAAAAAAAAATTCAAAAATAGGGAAAAAATAAAGATTACTAACATTAGCAGAAGGTGATAGACTGAACCCTCTCAAGGGAAACACGTCTCCATTTAAAAAAATCACATTATCCAAACACAGCCTTAGAATATATTTTCTTCTTTTATCGTCTTATAAACCTGCCGTGCATAAAAATGTAGCCAGTGGTAGACAGCTCAATATGTTAAATAATTTAACACTCCCACTACTTCAGAAAGCAAAGAGAGGAGCTGGAGGGAGTGAAATGGAAGGAACCGTATGTATATATATATATATATATGTATGTAGGAACTATTTTATAGTTTCTAAAATATTTCCATCTTGGTGTATTGTAAATTGAACCACAACAAACCAAACAGTTAAAATGGTGTGTTTTCTTCCTCAGGAATTTATACGTTTGGACTGTTTGCTACAGACATCTTTGTAAATGCTGGACAAGTAGTTACAGGAAATCTGGCTCCACATTTTCTCGCCCTGTGTAAACCCAACTACACGGCACTTGGGTGTCAGCAGTATACGCAGTTCATCAGTGGGGAAGAGGCCTGCACGGGCAACCCGGATCTCATCATGAGAGCAAGGAAGACATTTCCATCCAAAGAAGCGGCTCTCAGTGTCTATGCAGCTATGTATCTGACAGTAAGTAAGAATTAGAAACCATTCTTAGTTTGTCTTTCTGGTAAATTCTCCCAAAGTAGAAATTATTTCTCCCTGCCATAATGGAAGTCACAGCAACAGCTTTCTGCAGGACATTTAATTTATTTTTAATAATAGCTGTTTACTGTGAATAAAATTAAGTCAGTTGACTCTTATGAGATTATGTGTGGGTATTTGGTTGTATTAAAAAATATAGCCATTAGCATTTCCATTTGAGAATATGCTTGTCTTTATTATTAAATAGGGCTTAATGGAAACAAATTTGTCCTAAAGCAGTCACCATAAACTTGTAATAGTGCAATTAAGAGAACTACCCAGGCCTCTTAGCTACCTACTCAAGTTCTAATGTTCTCTGGTGAAGGTGGGGAAAGAGGCACTCTTTTTCCAGAGAGTTCTTTTGTTATTGGTAACTATATCATCTTAATATCTCAATGAGTGTTTTAATATTTTCTCATAGAACCAACCAAAATGCCCTTAAAAATCATATATATTGTCTTTATTCTTGAGTATTTGCCATCATTTTAGTGGTAGGAGCCAGGCCCTAAGTGCTGCTATCTTAGGACATTTAGGTGGAAGTAATTGGTCACAGCTGAGTGCATTAATGACAGGCAGGAGTACAAAGAAGGGCAGCCTTGGCAGACAGCTCTTGACCCCAGTATTTATATCCATCAGTCTTTCCCTCTATCACCAGAATGTGCCTTGCCAGCTATAACGTTGAACTCCCAAAAGTGTGCTTTGAAGGCTTTTCCATAGCTACAGTAAAAAGTGCAGAAAATTTTTCCTTTTGGAGTTCTCCTGTCCAACAGTGCCAATAACTACTTCTGATTTCAGCTCATTGATGAGACCTCAGGACCAATTTGAAACCAAATTGGATAATTTCTAATTACTTGAAAAAACGCAGAATTATTTTTACCTTCAGCGAGCTATTTGATTATGGAAATGTTTCTAACGCTCCTGATGCAATCTTGTCAGTTTATCTGTAAAAGAGAGAATATCTGCTGTGACACCTCTACTTGAGATTGGAGATAAAGGTTACTAAAGAAAGGACAATTTAAGAGAGGAACTATGGCATCGTACATAACATTCACGATGGCAGGGTAACTTTGGAGGTCATAAGGGTGTGTGCATTTTAACATTTTGAAAGTTTTTAATCCAAGCTAATCTACCACTCACTACCTGGACTTCTTTTTTTTTTTTAATTTAATTTTATTTTTTTATACAGCAGGTTCTTATTAGTCATCCATTTTATCCACATCAGTGTATACATGTCAATCCCAATCTCCCAATTCATCACACCACCACGCCCACCTCCCCCACCACTTTCCCCCCTTGGTGTCCATACGTTTGTTCTCTACATCTGTGTCTCTATTTCTGCCCTGCAAACCAGTTCATCTGTACGATTTTTCTAGGTCCAACATATATGCGTTAGTATATGATATTTGTTTTTCTCTTTCTCAGTTGCTTCACTCTGTATGACAATCTCTAGATACATCCACGTCTCTACAAATGACCCACTTTCATTCCTTTTTATGGCTGAGTAATATTCCATTGTACATATGTACCACATCTTCTTTATCCATTCTTCTGTCGATGGGCATTTAGGTTGCTTCCATGACCTGGCTATTGTAAATAGTGCTGCAATGAACATTGGGGTGCATGTGTCTTTTTGAGTTATGGTTTTCTCTGGGTATATGCCCAGTAGTGGGATTGCTGGGTCATATGGTAATTGCATTTTTAGTTTCTTAAGGAACCTCCATACTGTTCTCCATAGTGGCTGTATCAATTTACATTCCCTCCAACAGTGCAAGAGGGTTCCCTTTTCTCCACACCCTCTCCAGCATTTGTTGTTTGTAGATTTTCTGATGATGCCCATTCTAACTGGTGTGAGGTGATACCTCATTGTAGTTTTGATTGGCACTTCTCTAATAATTAGTGATGTTGAGCAGCTTTTCATGTGCTTCTTGGCCATCTGTATGTCTTCTTTGGAGAAATGCCTATTTAGGTCTTCTGCCCATTTTTTGATTGGGTTGTTTGTTTTTTTAATATTGAGCTGCATGAGCTGTTTATATATTTTGGAGATTAATCCTTTGTTGACTCGTTTGCAAATATTTTCTCACATTCTGACGGTTGTCTTTTCGTCTTGTTTATGGTTTCCTTTGCGGTGCAAAACCTTTTAAGTATCATTAGGTCCCATTTGTTTATTTTTGTTTTTATTTCCATTACTCTAGGAGGTGGGCCAAAAAAGATATTGCTGTGATTTATGTCAAAGAGAGTTCTTCCTGTGTTTTCCTCTAAGAGTTTTATAGTGTCCGGTCTTACATTTAGGTCTCTAATCCATTTTGAGTTTATTTTTGTGCATGGTGTAAGGGAGTGTTCTAATTTCATTCTTTTACATGTACCTGTCTAGTTTTCCCAGCACCACTTATTGAAGAGACCGTCTTTTCTCCATTGTATATCCTTGCCTCCTTTGTCATAGATTAGTTGACCATAGGTGCATGGGTTTATCTCTGCGCTTTCTATCTGGTTCCACTGATCTATATTTCTGTTTTTGTGCCAGTACCATATTGTCTTGATTACTGTAACTTTGTAGTATAGTCTCAAGTCAGGGAGTCTGATTCCTCCAGCTCTGTTTTTTCCCTCAGGACTGCTTTGGCTATTTGGAGTCTTTTGTGTCTCCATACAAATTTTAAGACTGTCTATTCTACTTCTGTAAAAAATGCCACTGGTAAGTTCATAGGGATTCCATTGAATCTGTAGATTTCTTTGGGTAGTGTAGTCATTTTCACAGTATTGATTCTTCCAATCCAAGAACATGATATATCTCTCCATCTGTTGGTATCATCTTTAATTTCTTTCATCAGTGTCTTATAGTTTTCTGCATACAGGTCTTTTGTCTCCCTAGGTAGGTTTATTCCTAGGTATTTTATTCTTTTTGTTGCAATGGTAAATGGGAGTGTTTCCTTAATTTCTCTTTCAGATTTTTCGTCATTAGTGTATAGAAAAGCAAGAGATTTCTGTGCGTTAATTTTGTATCCTGCAACTTTACCAAATTCATTGATTAGCTCTAGTAGTATTCTGGTGGCATTTTTAGTGTTCTCTATGTATAGTATCATGTCATCTGCAAACAGTGACAGTTTTACTTCTTCTTTTCCAATTTGTATTTCTTTTATTTCTTTTTCTTCTCTGATTGCCGTGGCTAGGACTTCCAAAACTATGTTGAATAATCGTGGTGAGACATCCTTGTCTTGTTCCTGATCTTAGAGGAAATGCTTTCAGTTTTTCACCATTGAGAATGATGTTTGCTGTGGGTTTGTTGTATATGGCCTTTATTATGTTGAGGTAGGTTCCCTCTCTGTCCACTTTCTGGAGAGTTTTTATCATAAATGGGTGTTGAATTTTGTCAAAAGCTTTTTCTGCATCTATTGAGATGATCATATGGTTTTTATTCCTTAATTTGTTAATATGGTGTATCACATTGATTGATTTGCGTATATTGAAGAATCCTTGCATCCCTGGGATAAATCCCACTTGATCATTGTGTATGATCCTTTTGATGTGTTGTTGGATTCTGTTTGCTAGTATTTTCTTGAGGATTTTTGTATCTATATTCATCAGTGATATTGGTCTGTAATTTTCTTTTTTTGTAGTATCTTTGTCTGGTTTTGGTATCAGGGTGGTGGTGGTGTCATAGAATGAGTTTGAGAGTGTTCCTTTGCAATTTTTTGGAAGAGTTTGAGAAGGATGGGTGTTAGCTCTTCTCTAAATGTTTAATAGAATTCACCTGTGAAGCCATCTGGTCCTGGACTTTTGTTTGTTGGAAGATTTTTCATCACTGTTTCAATTTCATTACTTAAGATTGGTCTGTTCATATTTTCTATTTCTTCCTGGTTCAGTGTTGGAAGGTTATACCTTTCTAAGAATTTGTCCGTTTCTTCCAGGTTGTCCATTTTATTGGCATAGAGTTGCTTGTAGTAGTCTCAGGGTGGTTTGTATTTCTTCAGTGTGTGTTGTAACTTCTCCTTTTTCATTTCTAATTTTATTGGTTTGAGTCTTCTCCCTCTTTTTCTTGATGAGTCTGGCTAATGGTTTCTCAATTTTGTTTATCTTCTCAAAGAACCAGCTCTTAGTTTTATTGATATTTGCTATTGCTTTCTTTGTTTCTATTTCATTTATTTCTGCTCTGATCTTGATGATTTCTTTCCTTCTGCTAACTTTGGGTTTTGTTTGTTCTTCTTTCTCTAGTTCCTTTAGGTGTAAGGTTAGATTGTTTATTTGAGATTTTTCTTGTTTCTTGAGGTATGCTTGTATTGCTATAAACTTCCCTCTTAGAACTGCTTTTGCTGCATCCCATAGGTTTTGGATCATCGTATTTTTGTTGTAATTTGTCTCTAGGTATTTTTTTACTTTCTCTGATTTCTTCAGTGATCTCTTGGTTATTTAGTAATGTATTGTTTAGCCTCCATGTGTTTGTGTTTTTTAACATTTTTTTTCCCTGTAATTGATTTCTAATCTCATTGTGCTGTGGTCAGAAAAGATGCTTGATGTGATTTCAATTTTCTTAAATTTACTGCGGTTTGATTTGTGACTCAAGATGTGATCTAACCTGGAGAATATTCCAGGAAGAAAGTGTAATCTGCTGTTTTGGGGTGGAATGTCCTATAAATATCAATTAAATCTAGCTGGTCTATTGTGTCATTTAAAGCTTGTGTTTCCTTTTTAATTTTCTGTTTGGATGATCTGTCCATTGGTGTAAGTGAGGTGTTAAAGTCGCCCACTATTATTGTGTTACTGTCGATTTCCTCTTTTATAGCTGTTAGCAGTTGCCTTATGTATTGTGCTCCTGTGTTGGGTGCATATATATTTATAATTGTTATATCTTCTTTTTGGATTGATCCCTTGATCATTATGTAGTGTCCTTCCTTGTCTCTTGTAACATTCTTTATTTTAAAGTCCATTTTATCTGATATGAGTGTTGCTACTCCAGCTTTCTTTTGATTTCCATTTGCATGGAATATCTTTTTCCATCCCTTCACTTTCAGTCTGTATTTGTCCCTAGGTCTGAAGTGGGTCTCTTGTAGACAGCATATATAGGGGATTAGTTTTTGTATTCATTCAGCCAGCCTGTGTCTTTTTGTTGGAGCATTTAATCCATTCACGTTTAAGGTAATTATCGCTATGTATGTTCCTATGACCATTTTCTTAATTGTTTTGGGTTTGTTTTTGTAGCTCCTTTTCTGCTCTTGCGTTTCCCACTTAGAGAAGTTCCTTTAGCATTTGTTGGAGAGCTCGTTTGGTGGTGCTGAATTCTGTTAGCTTTTGCTTGTCAGTAAAGCTTTTGATTTCTCCATCGAATCTGAATGAGATCCTTGCCTGGTAGAGTAATCTTGGTTGTAGGTTTTTCCCTTTCATCACTTTAAATATGTCCTTCCACTCCCTTCTGGCTTGTAGAGTTTCTGCTGAGAAATCAGCTGTTAACCTTATGGGAGTTCCCTTGTATGTTATTTGTTGTTTTTCCCTTGTTGCTTTCAATAATTTTTCTTTGTCTTTAATTTTTGTCAGTTAGATTACTATGTGTCTCGGCATATTTCTCCTTGGGTTTATCCTGCCTGGGACTCTGCGCTTCCTGGACTTGGCTAACTGTTTCCTTTCCCATGTCAAGGAAGTTTTCGTCTATAATCTCTTCAAATATTTTCTCTGGTCCTTTCTCTCTTCTCCTTCTGGGACCCCTATAATGCAAATGTTGGTCCGTTTAATGTTGTCTCAGAGGTCTCTTAGGCTGTCTTCATTTCTTTTTATTCTTTTTTCTTTATTCTATTCCGCAGCAGTGAATTCCACCATTCTGTCTTCCAGGTCACTTATCAGTTCTTCTGCCTCAGTTATTCTGCTATTGATTCCTTCTAGTGTATTTTTCATTTCAATTATTGTATTGTTCATCTCTGTTTGTTTGTCCTTTAATTCTTCTAGGTGTTTGTTCTTTAATTCTTCTAGGTCTTTGTTAAACACTTTTTGCATCTTCTCAACATTTGCCTCCATTCTTTTTCTGAGGTCCTGGATCATCTTCACTATCATTATTCTGAATAGTTTTTCTGGAAGGTTCCCTATCTCCACTTCATTTAGTTGTTTTTCTGAGATCTTATCTTGTTCCTACGTCTGGTACATCGCCCTCTGTCATTTCGTCTTGTCTATCTTTCTGTGAATGTGGTTTTTGTTCCACAGGCTGCAGGACTGTTGTTCTGTTTGCTTCTGCTCTCTGCCCTCTGGTGGATGAGGCTGTCTAAGAGGCTTGTGCAAGTTTCCTGATGGGAGGGACTGGTGGTGGGTAGAGCTGGGTGTTGTTCTGGTAGGCAGAACTAAGTAAAACTTTAATCCTCTTGTCTGCTGATGGGTGGGGCTGGGTTCCCTCCCTGTTGGTTGTTTGGCCTGAGGTGACCCAACACTGGAGCCTACCCACCTCTTTGGTGGGGCTAATGGTGGACTCTGGGAGGACTCATGCCAAGGAGTACTTACCAGAACTTCTGCTGCCAGTGTCCTTGTCCTCATGGTGAGACACAGCCACCCCCCTCCTCTGCAGGATACCCTCCAACACTGGAAGGTAGGTCTGGTTCAGACTCCTGTGGGGTCACTGCTTCTTCCCCTGGGTCCCGATGCACACACTACTTTGTGTGTGCCCTCCAAGAGTGGGGTCTCTGTTTCCCCCAGTCCTGTCGAAGTCCTGCAATCAAATCCCGCTAGCCTTCAAAGTCTGATTCTCTAAGAATTCCTCCTCCCGTTGCCGGACCCTCAGGTTGGGAAGCCTGACGTGGGGCTCAGAACCTTCACTCCAGAGGGTGGACTTCTGTGGTATAAGTGTTCTCCAGTTTGTGAGTCACCCACCCAGCAGTTATGGGATTAGATTTTATTGTGATTATACCTCTCCTACCATCTCATTGTGGCTTCTCCTTTGTGTTTGGATGTGGGGTATCTTTTTTGGTGAGTTCCAGTGTCTTCCTGTTGATGATTGTTCAGCAGTTAGTTGTGATTACAGTGCTCTCACAAGAGGGAGTAAGTGCACGTCCTTCTACTCCACCATCTTGAACCAATCTCCTCTTTATTACTTGTCACTACCTGGACTTGTAAAAAATCCCATCCAGAAAATTTTTATAGAGTTAAGGATCAAATCCCATCCTAGCCACTTTCTCTTCTGACTTCTGTACAATTTTCCAGTTACAGTTTCCTTCTTACGCTCACTCTGCTCCCAACTGTGTTCCTCTAATTTCTCCTGATTTCCGCTACACATTTGAAGGTGCTTCTAGACTTTATGTGAAATCTTCTAAGCCATGCGTATTCTTTCCTATTCACTAAATTGCTTGACTGCGTGTTCCACCTCTCCTAGAATATGGAGCATTCAGCCTTAATATGAAGATTTAAACCTTGAGTGAATCAGGAGCCATAAAATACTTTTCAGTCATTGTCATCACATCTAAATCTGATGTTTGTATTTGTATCTGGGTATGAGTTGTAAATGTATCTGCATATACACATGTGATCAAGCCAATGACTTTAGACAAATTTTAGAATACTCTCTGACCCCAAATACTGTGACATGGTTATCTTAGCACTGATATAGATGTTAGATTTTACTGTATAATCAGGGTGTGCCAATGGTGGTGAATGTGTTAGTGTAGTGAGATACTTGGTCTTTTTATTCTGCCAAAATGGTGTGTCTGCTGGCATTTGTTTTAGCAACTTCTTACTTGTTTTTTTTTTTTTAGCAACTTACTTAAAGACGTTTATTTAAACTGCTTCTGAATTATAAGCCATACTGTTCTAGTCTGTAATAAACATTTGGAGATGTTTTAATAATAATAATAATTATTATTAGCAAACATTTATTGAGCATTTGCTATATGCCAGGCACGAGTGCTTTACTTTTACTAATTTATTTAATACATTACTAGTTCTTATTTATGTATTTTAAAATTTGTTCTTTATTTATCATTATTATTATTGTAGTAACTGATTATTTGTATTAATTTATTGAATCCTCATAACAACTTCTTGAAGTATATACTATTATTATGCACATTTTACAGATGAGGACACTCAGAAGGTGAAGTAACTTGCCCAGATCCGTAGAACCACACTTTTTCCTGGTTACAGTGATTCTAAATGTTCCAGAGACGGAATCATTAAATCATATTAGCCCTAATATGTGTGTGGTTAGCTGAATTCCCTCCTGGTCCTACATGATTTCAGCATACATAAAAGTTAAAACCAAAGGTTCAGATGGTAGGTATGTTTAGAGGAAAAAAAATTAATAACACTCCAGCATTTGGAAATCTTCTATCGTTAAACAGCGGTTCAGACTAAAAGTCAGCATTCCTGCTTGTAATTACACTGAAGGGTACCGCTGTCGTTTTAACAATAGATTCTGTTCTCTGCTAACTGCTTTTCTCTCTTCTCCACCACCCCTTTGTGTGTGTAAGTGTGGGCGGCTGCCATGGCAACTCTGAATATAACTCCTACTGCAGATGGAGGGAGTAGTCAGGATTTGCTGTTCTGTTTGAACCTGTACATATATTTCTTCCCAGCTTCACTGGAGACACCTTGGGGAAACTTTATAAGAGAAATGTTGGGGTGTTTCAAATTAATACAGTCTCATGAAACGCTTGCCAAAATTTTGATGTGTAGGTAAATAGGGGAAGACAGCCATATATTCACTATTCTCTGTGGAAATAGGCTTATTGCTATATTTAGGGAGAGAGATTTGTTTAATGTGGTGAAGGTGTTATTAACGTATGTAAACACATAAATAAAAATAAATGAGCCCTATGAGGAACTATGTGAATAAGAACTGAAGAATATTTTCCTGCTGCCTCTCTTTGTGGATTAGTAAATAAAATTAAGGAACTTGAACTCTCCCTTAGCATCTGACTTTAATTAAGGCTTTGGAGATAATTTGATCACAGAGTTGTTCTCTTTTGCTTTACTGAGAACTTTCAGGAGAAAAGAAAATCCTATGCCTATTTTTGCAAATGCTGTCGGTTTCCCAGGAAAAAATTCTAAAGGTTATTTAACCCTCAACCATTAAATTTATAATTCAATGTTAAGTTGCATTAGAATAATATTTAAATTTAGCTGTGTGGTATTTCTTTCCATATAAAATGGATAAAGCTTTTTTTGATTAAAGTCAAATGAGCTCCAGAGTTGAGGATGAGACATAATATTTGGTGACTTTCCAGTTAACCTCATAAACCATTGAAACAAAAAGTCATAGAATGGTCTCTTTAGGTCACTTCCAATTCTGGCCTTAGCTTTTCTGAAAATCTTTTTTAAAAAAGGGAAGGGTCAGCTACATGTATTGAATATTAGTCTTTTCCCACTGTCTGTTGCCACATAACAAACCACCCTTAACCTCAAAACAAGAATTTATTATCCTCAGGACTCTGTAGGCTGACCTGTGGTTTTCTTGGTAGTCGATCCTCTTTGCTTCTCTCATGGGTCGCATTCAGCTGACCAGTCAGCTGTGGGTGGACTGAGCTGGGACAGCCCCAATAGCTGGGCTCTCTCATTCTCAAGAGGCCTTTCTCACAGGTTGTTTTCCCTGACAGAATCTTAGAGCAGCCTACCAAAAGGGCAGAGGTCCAAGCTGTAAGGCATCTTGAGGCATAGGCCCCAGAACTCGTTCAACATCCCCGTCTCTGTATTCTCTTGACCCAGGCACATCACAAGGTCAGCCCAGATTGATGGGGATGGAGAACGAGTCTCCGCCTAGAGATGGGAGGAACAGCAAAGTCAGATTACAGAGAGCTGAATATGCTGGGAAAGGAGGAACTTGTGGACATTAAACAATTTACTACAGTCTTTTCCCAGAATATTAGCGGAAAGCTCTAAAATATCATTTTCTTCTCTTCTTCCTCCTCGTTGTTGGCAGATCATTCCTATCATCCTACTGTCACTTCCCACATGGCCATCTCTTATAATAAGCTCACAAGGTCCCACGTGCAGCAACGACTGCTTGCAGGCTGCCAAGACCAGAGTTAAATAAACACAGCCCACTGGTGTGTCTACCCCTCCTTTTGTGATGTTTTACCTAATTCTGCATAGGGGCACGAGCAGGCCTTCATTCTGGGGTACAGGAATTTGGGGGGCCATGCCTATTACTTGCAGCAGTTGGCTCCATGAGACTGACTGGTGGGGGACTGTGTTTGGAGAAGAAGGACTGGGGTGGGTGCAAAGAAAAGCTCTGGGCTGCCTTCACGAATTTGTCTTCACTGGCTGGTGAGACTTGGCTGCCCTCAGAAAGCCATTCCTCTAAATCTTCCCTGCTCAGGAGTAATTTAACACTGAAACGTAGAAGGTCCCTGTGCTCTAGATTTCAAATGAGCAAATTTTAGTCTACCAGATAATATATCAAAAAGTATTTACTGAGCACCCACTCATAATGTGGCTGTTGTGCTATTACTTGTCTACCTGTGCCACAGCCACTGACATTAGCTGATTGACGGCTCTGCTGTCAGCCTTCAGCTACATGTTATTGCTAACGGGTGGGGAAGGCACGAAAGGTATCCGCCAAGTACCCATGGGGTTCCAGTATTTTCACTACCATAGACCCCTTTTATAGTTTACCTTTCCCCTCCCCCCCACTCCTCCATGTCTTTAAATCTTCTATTTAACACATTAACACTTTCCCATCGCAACTTAGGCCCAGATATTAAACAATGGTCCATAATAAGAAAACTATAATATGCTGCTTTGAAACTGCACAATACAGTTATTAAAATTGCACACATACAATTATTAAATAACAAGCAGTGAATGATTAAAGACACATGGATAGGGCTTCCCTGGTGGCGCAGTGGCTGAGAATCTGCCTGCCAATGCAGGGGACACGGGTTCGAGCCCTGGTCTGGGAAGATCCCACATGCCGCGGAGCAACTGGGCCCGTGAGCCACAACTACTGAGCCTGTGCGTCTGGAGCCTGTGCTCCGCAACAAGAGAGGCCGCGATAGTGAGAGGCCCGCGCACCGTGATGAAGAGGGGCCCCCGCTTGCCGCACTAGAGAAAGCCCTCGCACAGAAACGAAGACCCAACACAGCCATAAATAAATAAATAAATAAATTAAAAAAAAAAAAAAAAGACACATGGATACTCTGCCTCTTCACCTTAATTTTACCTGGCTTCTGTAAGTGACACTTATATCTGGGTATTCTGTGATTGACCTGTGGCTTTGTAGTGGCATCTGGTTCTCTGGTCACATCACAACAATTCCTGTGCGTTCCACAACATATCAGAACCCCTCAGCAGCATGAGATCACCAGTGTCGCCAACTGACTTAATATAGTTCCAGCCAAAAGCAAAGAGTACTGACATTTTAGTTAGTGCATGTGGGCTTATTATGGGTAAATATACTAGTCTGTTAGGTTCGTTGAGATATTGAAAAATATGTCATGGCATTCCATTAATACATCTGGGGTTTCTTAGGTGTTAGCAAACTCCAGCTTGGGGATTGCCGGCAGCACTTGCACATTCTAATTAGGAAAAGAGGACTTACTATCATTGGACAATATAACATAAGATAGCCAGGGCTGCAATATGACTTTTGTAGGCCCTAGGCACTTACGTGTGCCTTCATAGGCCCCTTCTGCCATTAAAAAAAAATGACCTCATTACTATAAAAACAAATTTGTAAATAATATACGTTAAACATTTTCTCTAAAGTTCACTTTTTCCTTCTGATTTTAAAAGATATTAAGACAGTTTCATGGGTCCCTAGAAGTATCATGGGCCCTAGAAGTATCACTGTGCCTACTGGAGAAGTTTGTCCTGAGGATGGTACATAATAAAGCTCTAAGTGAAATATGATTGTTAGTGTAGCAGGTAATGACAGTGGGAGCCACCGAGTGTCCAGGAGGGAAGAGATCACTTCCGACAAGCACCATGGGGAGAGCTTCAGAAGTAAGTGGTACTTGGGATGGGTCTTGGAGATGAATATGATTTGAATAGGTAAAGAAGAGGCATTCCAGGTAAGGGGACAGGGAGAGCAAAGGCCAGGAGCAAGAAACAGCAGATACAATTAGGATGGACTAAGGGGGGAAGCTCACATTAGGAGTATATGGTGTGTGTGTGTTGGCAGGGGGATTGTGAGGTTTAAGGATTAGCAAGAATAAATACATCAGAAAGACCTTGTGAACCAACCTGAGGCCATATGCTTGAGTTAATAAGCAATACAGAGTAAAATAACGTTACAGAAGCAGTTCTTTAGAATGATTTTATTTACTTCAATTTCATTAAATATATATTGAGTACTTAGAATGCATCCAGCCTGTACATACTGATATCAACTCCTTCTGAAGTTTAAAATGGCCTGATAGAGAGTAAAGAGGGAATTAAAAAGGAAAGAAGCTAAAAGCATAGGGTGTATTTTAAGGAGGTTGTCAATCTCAGACATGAAACGATAGGGATTTAAATTCAGCTGGTTTCCTTAAGATTGAAAGCCCTAGTGCTGATGAGACCAGAGTCAGACGATATGAAATGTAGAGATTCAAGCAGCTGAGGGATCCCTAAGCATTTTCTCTTAGAGCACAGGAATAGGAAAGTCAGACCTAGACCCAGAGCCAACGCTCTGATGTGCACCTCAGGGTTTATACACCATCACCAGCTTACTTAGATGCTATGGCTAAATAGAGCCGTGTCCCTGGGCCCAATTTTTGTATTTCATGCTGCTTCTGTATTCCATCCTCCTGTTCTCCAGCTGCCATTTATTAAAAAGTAACTGTCTAGCATCACACTAAGTACTCTCTATGCCTTCATCTTCACAATGGCTGGAATGAGTTCGGCTATCTTCATTTTAAAGGTAACAAAGCTGAGGATACAAGAGGCTAATTAACGTGATCAAAGTTATTCAGCTAGTATTTGTTAGAGCCAGGACTGTGACCCAGGTCGGTGTGACTCCAAAGCCAGTATTTGGTCTCTTATATCACACTACCTCCTGAGATGTGCCCCAGTGAACAGAAGGCAGCTACATTCTGAGTTATCTTCAGAGTCCGGTACCTTACATATAATAGGTGAAGAAAACTAGTTAGTTGATTTTAATTGAAATGTTCCACAATATGAATTAGGCAGGTTGTCAAAAAAGTATGCATTCCATAAGTTCCTGTTTTGTGTCCTATTTTCCAGGCAGCCAGGTAGCTCAAACACTAAAAGTTATACAAATGGTCATTATTACTGGACTTGAATTGTACTTTGATTTTACGTGAATACATATTTTATTCTTATGAACCTTAATTTTGAATATCTGTGTTCTGCACATTGTTTGAGATGTTAAAAGAACTTCAGTTGCTTTTAAAATGACAATTTCTAAGTTATCTTCAACTTCTTTACAATGTACAATAATTGGCAACATAATAACCTAACTACCACTGGCCATGCTCAATGCTGATTAGACCTCTGTGGTAGGCAATATTACTTTGATGTTATGGTCCGGAACTGTATTCGTAAGTGTGGAATGTGTTTCCCCAAGTGTCTTCCCAAGGCTCCAGTGTGCTAACCACCTCTTGTTTATCTTGCCTGATCAGAGTGATGTCTTGGATGTAAGGATCAGTATGGTGGTCTGTGAGATGTTCAGAATGTCCACCTCCCTTCAGACTATGACGTGGCAAAGAGTAGGAGCGTTAACATAGCACTGACATAAACTGTGATGTAAGGAGTTGCTCGTTCCATGGGAATGTGAGCTGTTTCTCATCCTCTTTCTTGAATGAGATAGAAAAGAACACATTTGACAAATCAATGATCACCACTACTTGGTTGAAGATTCAATAGTCTACATTCATTCTCCAGGATCTGTCCAGACTGGTGAATTAAATGGAGACAACGAGGAGACCTACCGCCCCTGCATTCTTAAGATCCTAATCGGTGGCATTAAATCTTCACCATCTTCTCTTTCCTAATGCAATATTATTTTTTATTTATTATCTTGGCAGGACTGGGAGAATATAGTTTCATAAGCTTCCAATTGAATTATCCAATACTCCCAACTGCCCAGGGGAAAATGACCACTGGGTGTGCTCTCAGACCTAGTAAATCCACTGTGAGCCAGACTTTGGCCTGGACTCATTTATTTAGTCCCTGTGTGACCCTACTCTACCATGAGGCCATGATGATGTTAATTCAGGTGTCCAGGTAACAATGTCCACTGGTATCCTATGTCCAATAGTCCTCAAAATACCTGGATATTCTCTTTTCCCCAGTGTAGAGTCACCTGAATGAATGGTCACAGGTCCTTTTGGGGCAGGACTGGGAAAATCATTACAATGTATACTTTCTGTAGTTTTGCAGGTCCTTCCCTCTGGAGACCAGCTGCCTCTTCAGTCAATGAGTTTGATTCAGGTCTGATAACTGCACAAAGGAGTAAAACTTTTTATTGCAGCATCCAGTCTCAGCTCTGCATTCTTGCTTTCTTGTGATTATATATTAAGTAGTCTCATTAGCTCTCCATCTATTTTGCCTCTAGGGAAGGCTATGAGCTATAAATCATCTCTGAAACTTTCTGCTGGTCAAGTCCCCTTGGCTGTCACGCAGGCCTTCTGCATTATTATGATAACTGAGACACTCCCTCCCACCCCACCCCTACTTCTGATGGTTAAGCACCGATAATGATAATTGGCTTCTCTTTCTTCAGGCTCCCCATCATCTGCATAGATATCAAGGAACCCAGCTCTGTGATAGGCTCTCCTACCATCAACCCTGGCCCTGCACAGGAGAAGCGCCACTGAACTTCTGTATCACGCTGGTGCCCCTCTCACTAGCACACTCCTGATGCCTCAAGGAATAGCTCGTCTCCTAGGTCCTCCCATGGTACACAATGCTCTGGTGCGCCTTTGAGATCATGCTGTATGTCCATTCCAGCAACACCCACTTCTCTGAGACTTTCCATTCGTTCCCCCACCAACTGCCAAGGCAATTCAGGCATGTCAGCTTCATGAAGAGAAAGCAACCATTTTCTCTAGGCTTTCAGGAGCCAGCCCAGCAAGGTGCTTGTACTGTCCCCTGGGGCCTTGCAAGAGTGTTAAATCCTACATCCCCAGGGAAAGTGTCCTGGTGTCAACAAACACTCCCTTACCGTGTTTTGGTTTCATCTTCCTTGATAAAGCTCCCTCAAAATCCAGCCCTGTAGGTCTGTCCTGGCTCCAGCCAGCGTGTACTGGCTAATTCTTGCAGCTCTTTGTGGGTGGAATCTATCTGCTTCTCATCAGGTTCATCACATCCTGGGGAACTTAGTCCTAGTTATTTGCCTGGCAGCCAGGAGGGGAGGTGGGGGCAGATCGTGAGGGGACCCCTGGTGCACTGGGGGACAGAGACTTCTCATTCCACCACAATCATGCGCCTGGCATGGGTGGACCGGGGGAGTACCAGCACTTTGTAGGTAGAGGTGGGCCACGTCTGAAGGCTCTGAGGGTTTAGAGGAGTCTCGTGAACCAAAGTCTTCAGGTGCATCCACCCAGATGTCCCCATCGTTTGTGTTAAGGTCTTAGATTTTCAAACCAGGGTCCTGACCTTGGCACAATAGACCTGCCTTAGCTGAGCACTCAGTCATCTTTGAAGGCCCCCTGACTCTTAGCTAGTAAGTCATAAATTAGGCCTTCAGCTTTTTCTACCCTCACACTGTAGAATAAACAGCCTCTTTCTAAGTTACCAAAGAGGCTCTCTGGCTGACACACAAGGTTTTCATTTGTTTGTTAACTACCCTCAGCTTTTCATTTTCTCTCTGTAGGGCACCAACACGACTTAATAAGAGTCAGCCAGTTTTATTATCCCTGAAGGCAGTGTTTGCCTGATTTCTCCACTGCCTGGATCATCAACCTCGTTAGTATCTTCCTCCCACCTAGTGTGACCAACTATCAGACTTCAGACTTTCAGTGGTAAAATCGGGAAAGTTTGTGTAAACCAGGATGAATTGGTTACCCTACTCCTACCGGAGCATTCTCCCAAGCCACTACTGATGGCTTTTAGCAATTGCATTGCTGTTTGGCATACTGTCTGTGCCTCACGCACCACATAGAATGGGGTCCTTATTTCCAGCCAGGATATGTTCCCAAACCCTGTCTTACCACCTGCTTTCTTAGACCAGCCCTGGTACCAACTCCATTAGTTAGGATCCTCCAAGAAGTGGACGAGATTTATTGGAGGCTTGGAGGGGGGGCAGTCCTTGCAAAAGTTAGAGGAAAGTAGCAAGATTGGATAGGGAGAGTCTCAGCCAGTCTTGAGCAGAGGTGGTCCATTAGAAGAGCCCCACATTGGGCATAAATGGCCAAGCCTTAGATCCCCTGCCATCCTCAGTCGCTGGTGGGGGTCTGGCCAGGAAGATTGTGGCCTCTTTTCAAACACCATGGAGAATCCAAATGCTTTACAGGTGGAGATTCTCAGCTCACTGCTCTCCTAACAGCAGAAGAGCTTGATCTTTTCTGAGGGGAGATGAGATCAACTTACCTCTGTGGCTGCCACACAGGTTTCCTCTTGTTCTAACTCAGAGAGGATCTAATAAGATAAGGGCTTAGTAGCGTGATGTATTATCTTCTGTGATCCTCCCTGTGTCGAATATATTTGCATTTGAATTGCCTTAGTGTATAGGGAAAAAATGATAACACTGTAATTTCAGTCATCAAGGTCCTCCTAAACTGACGATATCGCTTAAATCCAGATTTCCTGGCACATCCTCCACTGTAGTACAAAAGACATCACCTTTTCCCATGAACACAGTCTGCTTTGATCAAGCCTTTCGTTTGTTTACGCCATTTAAAGACAATCTTGGAAGAACAAAGGACTTCAAATACCAAATAGAAATTCTTCTATAATAATATAGAAATTTAGAGCGTAAAAATAATTATTACTGAGTGCTCACTGTGCGAAGCGTTTTACATACAGTATATTTACTGCTTCCTTTCCTTTGTCAAACATATTAATCAGGCCTCTTTCTGTATGTAGGGATGTGTGCTATTAGCTTATGTACAATGAGGGAAATATGATTTCCTTAGACATGCTAAAATTTCCACCACCAAAAAATAAAACCAGCAATCACACAGAAACCATCCATTAATTTGAACTGCCATCCCGTTTCTGAAAGAAGCTTCTAGAAAGACTAATTTATACTTCCTCACCTTCTAAACTAGTTACCATGTGGGTTTTGTCCTTCTCCACCCCACCTACACTCTACCTAAACTACTCTTCAGATTTCATCCACCAGAGGTCTTATCAGAAGCCTCTTCAGACCCTTGTCTTTCTGACCATTTCAATATCACTGAGACTCCTGGTCACCCCCTCCTATCTGAACTTTTCATTTTTTTTTTAACTTTGAGAACATTATAGTTTCCAAATTGGCCTTCTCTCTCATTAAGTGCTTTACTGCAATGTCAGAAAACCACCTACCAGCATTTACCAGGTTTCTGTTCTTGACCTCCTTTTCTTCCCTCTGTTATCCCTCCCAAGGGCGATCTCATGTCTTTTGAAGTGATCCCTCAAACTCCTTCCCTGGCCTTATCCTCTCTCCTGAACTCCAGAGCTTATTCCTAACTTGAACATAAATATGTTGTGTTTCATCAGCTCCTTAAACTCAGCATTTCAAAAATGAAAATCATGACCTTGCCATTGCTCCAAACCAGCTACTGCTTTTGTATCTTCTGTTTTGATTATTGGCATTCCTACCCTCCCAGTTACCCAAGTGAAACCTGAGTCTTCCTCAACTCCTCCTACTTCCACACTCCCACATCCAGATGTCTGATTAATTATGTTGGTTCCACATGTGAAATACCTCTCAAATCCAGACTCTTCTTCTCCACCCTGCCCCCCCACACTTCTGCTTGAACATGGCTCCTTTAAATCACTCGCCTTGACTATTGCAGGAGCCTCCCAAAAAAGTTTCCTAAGAAAGTTCTTCACTCACCCCATCCATTTTACCCTGTGCCACTAGAGTAACACTCCTAAAGCATGAGGGTAAGCAAGTCTGTCTTTGCACAAAAGCTTTTCATAGTCTCCCCTCACCAACCCCTCAAGGGTCACACTCCTACATGTGATATACGAGAGCCTCTTTGTCCTGTCTTCCCTTCTGCTATAGACTGAACTGTGTCCCCTGCAAAATTCATATTAATATATTGAAGCCCTGACCTCCAATTGATGGCATTTGGAAATGGGACCTTTGGGAGATAATTAGATTTAGATGAGGTCCTTATGATGGGATTAGTACCCTTATAAGAAAAAACATCAGAGAGCTTGCTCTCTCTCTCAGCCATGTGAGGACATCAAAATAAGGCAGCTCTCTGTAAACGAGGAAGAATGCTCTCAGCAGAACCCAACCATGCTGGTCCCTGATCTCAGACTTCCAGCCTTCAGAGCTGTGAGAAAATAAATATCTGTTGTTTAAGTCATCCAGTCTATGGTATTTTATTATGGCAGCTTGAGCTAAGACACCTCTCTTAGTTCATAACACCCTCTTTCATGAGCTCAGTTCCCAGGTCACATGAACTCAGTTCACACTAGATCATCACCACAGTTACTAACCACAATATTTTTTTCCACTTTAATACTTTTACTTTTGCTGTTCTCTCTCAACCTACAGTATCTGCAGTACCTCCTACCTCCATATTCACCTAATCAAAATTCTAGTCACCTTTCCATGTATCAGCCAAAGTTCTCTACTACACATAATAGAAAGTGAATCTGGCTGATTTAGCCCAAATGAGGTGAAAGGACAGGCTGAAAAACTAGGTTCAGGGAATGAGCAGGAACCGATGGAACCTGAGCAGCCAGAACTCAGCCAGAATCTGACCACAGGAAGGGCGTGGTGAGGATACACGGCTGTGACCGCAGGACCCGTTCACCACATTGCCACCCTCTCGCAATGCCTCTACGAGCATGGCTTCCCCTGCAGCTACTGGTGGAATGGATATTTCACTTTATCCGCTTCTCCGTGTCACTTGCAGGCTTGCAGGTACATCTGATTGACTGAGTGTGGGTCACGTGCCAGCAGCTGGCTTGCCAGGGCTTTGAGGAAGGCACTGTCCAGCTCTTGTTGGCTTTAGTGGTGGGATAGAGTCTGTGCTTCCCATATGGGAGGTGTACTGTAACGAAGGGGGTTCAAACATTTTGTAGTGAAAAGAAACACGCTCTTTACCTTCATAACCTAGAGCAAGGTTGATCTCCTTTTTGAAGTTTAGTCTCATCTTTTTAATTGAAATTAATCTACCCGTCTTCAGTGGCACACCTGGCCTATTTGACACCAAAGCACATCATTCTTTAGCATCGCTTCCTTTAAATGGAAAAATTACTTTCAATAATAGTTATATGATAACAGTAATAATCATTATTTTATTGATTCATTTTTTTCAGGTTTAAGATAAATAAGAATGTTTTAAATTCTAAAGGCATTAAAATTCGGTAAAGTGTTTCACGTATGAACTGAAGTCTGCACTTACCCAATAAAAACACTATACTCTGCATTTCCATTATTTTATGATTTTATTATACTGAAGTATCTTATTATTTCATTACATCCTTTCGTTAAGTTAAACATAAAAACTCCAAGTAGTCACGTAGATTGGCAGAATCAAAATAATTCAAGGTCTTTTGCTTCATCTTTGCAGTTACTAAGCTTCATTTTTTTCCCCCTCAAATCTACTGTTTAAATGTGGCATCATAGGGGTTTGAGACACTCCACGACCAAAGTGTGCTTGAATGGTTCCCAACCTTTACAGACTTACTCTCCACATGGGTATGTGTGGCTGAGTCCACATGCCAGAAGTCGGAAGTATAGCTGGGAGTTCAAATTAACTTCCATGTACAATACAATATTTATTAGAGATTATGTAGTCAAAATGTGCTGATTCGAAGATCATGTATATATATTAACACTCATCAGTAACAGCATCAATTATTTCAGCTTAAACCAATGTTCCACTTACTATTGCTCCTTAACAAACCGTCCCAGACTTGGTGGAATAAAACAATTTACTGTGCTCACAGATTCTGTAGGTCAGATATTAAAAAAGGACGCAGCATGGCTGTCTTGTCTCTTCGACGTGATGTTTTTGGCCTCAGTTGAGAAGACTCAAAGGCTGGCTCCAAGCGCGCCTTGATAATCTAGGGCATGGAATCATCTGAAGGGTTGTTCATTCAGATGCTGCATCAAGGCTGGGAGGACTTGAAGACTAGAGCTACTTATATACGACTTTTCCATAGGTCTTGGCTTCCTCAGAGCATGGCTGCCCCAGATGGTCAGGTTTCCTACAAGACTCCAAGCACGAGTGTTACAGTGAACAAAGCAGAAGTTCATTGGCTTTTATGAGTTCATAGTGTCACACCTGCTGCATTTTGTTGTTTACAAGCAAGTCATGAGACTGCCCAGATTCAAAGGGAGGAGAATTTGACTTCACCACTTAATGAGGGAGTGGCAAGGGAGCAAGGGGGATGGCAGGACTGTTGCGACCATCTTTGAAGAATACAATCTGCCACAACTGACATTGTTTACAATTGCCTGGCAATCATAAAAAGCAGATAGACAGTTGGTTTTATTATTGTATTCCCTTTATTGCCTGCACCTGGGGCAGACTGCTGTTCCCACTCCACCCTTAGTGTGCCACTGCCCATGTTCTGATCTGGGAGGGCCTTGGTAAATTAGCACTTAAAAAGGGTAAAGATTCGCCCAGTTGTTTTCTTATTTATGTATGTCTGCCTACAGTAGATTATAAATTCACTGAGGTTAGAGACCATTTCTTTATAGCCACCACAATGCCAGCAGTAGCATGAGTATAATACAGACTAGAAACGTATGTTGATTGGTTCAAACAACTACACCCTACTTTAAGTGCTCATTATTTGTAACTAGGAAGTTTAAATAGATGTTTTGCCCTTGCCCCCTAATAAATCTATAATCTCTAATTATAGTGATCTAGAAAATGATACTCAGACTTAGAGGTTGTTCCTATACAAAGCACTGCATTGATTCTTCTGAATAAATAGGTCTAATTCCGTTTTTTTTTTTTTTTAAGTTTAAATTTTATTTCATTTGTTGGTACAGACTCTTTTTTTTTTTAAACATCTTTATTGGAGTATAATTGCTTTACAATGGTGTGTTAGTTTCTGCTTTATAACAAAGTGAATCAGCTATACATATACATATATCCCCATATCTCTTCCCGCTTGAGTCTCCCTCCCTCCCACCCTCCCTATCCCACCCCTCTAGGTGGTCACAAAGCACTGAGCTGATCTCCCTGTGTTATGCAGCTGCTTCCCACTATCACTTTTACATTTGGTAGTGTATATATGTCCATGCCACTCTCTCACTTTGTCCCAGCTTACCCTTCCCCCTCCCCATATCCTCAAGTCCATTCTCTATTAGGTCTGCGTCTTTATTCCCATCCTGCCCCTAGGTTCTTCATGACCATTTTTTTTTTTTTAGGTTCCATATATATGTGTTAGCATACGGTATTTGTTTTTCTCTTTCTGACTTCACTCTGTATGACAGAGTCTAGGTCCATCCACCTCACTACAAATAACTCAATTTCGTTTCATTTTATGGCTGAGTAATATTCCATTGTATATATGTGCCACATCTTCTTTATCCATTCATCTGTCAATGGACAGTTAGGTGGCTTCCATGTCCTGGCTATTGTAAATAGAGCTGCAATGAACGTTGTGGTACATGACTCTTTTTGTTTTTTGTTTTTTTTTAAACATCTTTATTGGAGTATAATTGCTTTACAATGGTGTGTTAGTTTCTGCTTTATAACAAAGTGAATCAGCTATACATATACATATATCCCCATATCTCTTCCCTCTTGAGTCTCCCTCCCTCCCACCCTCCCTATCCCACCCCTCTAGGTGGTCACAAAGCACCGAGCTGATCTTCCTGTGCTATGCGGCTGCTTCCCACTAGCTATCTATTTTACATTTGGTAGTGTATATATGTCCATGCCACTCTCTCACCCTGTCACATCTCACCCCTCCCCCTCCTCACATCCTCAAGTCCATTCTCTAGTAGGTCTGTGTCTTTATTCCCGTCTTGCCACTAGGTTCTTCATGACCTTTTTTTTTTTCCTTAGCTTCCATATATGTGTTACCACACTGTATTTGTTTTTCTCTTTCTGACTTACTTCACTCTGTATGACAGACTCTAACTCCATCCACCTCACTACAAATATCTCCATTTCATTTCTTTTTATGGCTGAGTAATATTCCATTGTATATATGTGCCACATCTTCTTTATCCATTCATCCGATGATGGACATTTAGGTTGCTTCCATGTCCTGGCTATTGTAAATAGAGCTGCAATGAATATTTTTGAATTATGGTTTTCTTATGGTATATGCCCAGTAGTGGGATTGCTGAGTTGTATGGTAGTTCTATTTTTAGTTTTTTAAGGCACCTCCACACTGTTCTCCATAGTGGCTGTATCAATTTACATTCCCACCAACATTGCAAGAGGATTCCCTTTTCTGCACACCCTCTCCAGCATTTATTGTTTGTAGATTTTTTGATGATGGCCATTCTGACTAGTGTGAGATGATATCTCATTGTAGTTTTGATGCGTTTCTCTAATGATTAATGATGTTGAGTGTTCTTTCATGTGTTTGTTGGCAATCTGTATATCTTCTTTGGAGAAATGTCTGTTTAGGTCTTTGCCCATTTTTGGATTGGGTTGTTTGTTTTTTTGATATTGAGCTGCATGAGCTGCTTGTAAATTTTGGAGATTAATCCTTTGTCAGTTGCTTCATTTGCAAATATTTTCTCCCATTCTGAGGGTTGTCTTTTCGTCTTGTTTATGGTTTCCTTTGCTGTGCAAAAACTTTTAAGTTTCATTATGTCCCATTTGTTTATTTTTCTTTTATTTCCTTTTCTCTAGGAGGTGGGTCAAAAAGTATCTTGCTGTGATTTATGTCATAGAGTGTTCTGCCTATGTTTTCCTCTAAGAGTCTGGCCTTACATTTAGGCCTTTAATCCATTTTGAGTTTATTTTTGTGTATAGTGTTAAGGATTGTTCTAATTTCATTCTTTTACATGTAGCTGTCCAATTTTCCCAGCACCACTTATTGAAGAGGCTGTCTTTTCTCCATTGTATATTCTTGCCTCCATTATCAAAAATAAGGTGACTGTATGTGCGTGGGTTTATCTCTGGGCTTTCTATCCTGTTCCATTGATCTATAGATCTGTTTTTGTGACAGTACCATACTGTCTTGATTACTGTAGCTTTGTAGTGTAGTCTGAATTCGGGGAGCCTGATTCCTCCAGCCCCGTTTTTCTTTCTCAAGATTGCTTTGGCTATTCGGGGTCTTTTGTGTTTCCATACAAATTGTGAAATTTTTTGTTCTAGTTCTGTGAAAAATGCCAGTGCTAGTTTGATAGAGATTGCATTGAATCTGTAGATTGCTTTGGGTAGTAGAGTCATTTTCACAATGTTGATTCTTCCAATCCAAGAACATGGTATATCTCTCCATCTATTTGTATCATCTTTAATTTCTTTCATCACTGTTTTATACTTTTCTGCATACAGGTTTTTTGTCTCCTTAGGTAAGTTTATTCCTAGGTATTTTATTATTTTTGTTGCAATGGTAAATGGGACTGTTTCCTTAATTTCACTTTCGGATTTTTCATCATTAGTATACAGGAATGTAAGAGATTTCTGTGCATTAATTTTGTATCCTACTACTTTACCAAATGCATTGAATAGCTCTAGTAGTTTTCTGGTAGCACCTTTAGGATTCTGTATGTATAGTATCATGTCATCTGCAAAAAGTGACAGCTTTACTTCTTCTTTTCCGATTTGTATTCCTTTTATTTCTTTTTCTTCTCTGATTGCTGTGGCTAAAACTTCCAAGACTATATTGAATAATAGTGGTGAGAGTGGGAAACCTTGTCTTGTTTCTGATCTTAGTGGAAATGGTTTCAGTTTTTCACCATTGAGGACGAAGTTGGCTGTGGGTTTGTCATATATGGCCTTTATTATGTTGAGGTAAGTTCCCTCTATGCCTACTTTCTGGAGAGTTTTTATCATAAATGGGTGTTGAATTTTGTCAAAAGCTTTTTCTGCATCTATTGAGATGATCATATGGTTTTTATTCTTCAGTTTGTTAATATGGTGTATCACATTGATTGATTTGCATATACTGAAGAATCCTTGCATTCCTGGGATAAACCCCACTTGATCATGGTGTATGATCCTTTTAATGTGCTGTTGGATTCTGTTTGCTAGTATTTTGTTGAGGATTTTTGCATCTATGTTCATCAGTGATATTGGCCTGCAGTTTTCTTTCCTTGTGACATCTTTGTCTGGTTTTGGTATCTGGGTGATGGTGGCCTTGCAGAATGAGTTTGGGAGTGTTCCTCCCTCTGCTGTATTTTGGAAGAGTTTGAGAAGGATAGGTGTTAGCTCTTCTCTAAATGTTTGATAGAATTCGCCTGTGAAGCCATCTGGTCCTGGGCTTTTGTTTGTTGGAAGATGTTTAATCACAGTTTCAACTTCAGTGCTTGTGACTCGTCTGTTTATATTTTCTGTTTCTTCCTGGTTCAGTCTTAAAAGGTTGTGCTTTTCTAAGAATTTGTCCATTTCTTCCAGGTTGTCCACTTTATTGGCATAGAGTTGCTTGTAGAAATCTCTCATGATCCTTTGTATTTCTGCAGTGTTAGTTGTTACTTCTCCTTCTTCATTTCTAATTCTATTGATTTGAGTCTTCTCCGTTTTTTTTCTTGATGAGTCTGGCTAATGGTTTATCAATTTTGTTTATCTTCTCAAAGAACCGGGTTTTAGTTTTCTTGATCTTTGCTATTGTGTCCTTCATTTCTTTTTCATTTATCTTTATGATTTCTTTCCTTCTGCTAACTTTGGGGTTTTTTTGTTCTCCTTTCTCTAATTGCTTTAGGTGTAAGGTTAGGTTGTTTATTTGAGATGTTTCTTGTTGGTTAAGGCAGGATTCTATTGCTATAAACTTCCGTCTTAGAACTGCTTTTGCTGCATCACATAGGTTTTGGGGTTGTCGTGTTTTCATTGTCATTTGTTTCTAGGTATTTTTTGATTTCCTCTTTGATTCCTTCAGTGATCTCTTGGTTATTAAGTAATGTGTTGTTTATGCTCCATGTGTTTGTATTTTTTACAGTTTTTTTCCTGTAATTGATATGCAGTCTCATAGTGTTTTGGTCTGAAAAGATACTTTATTCGATTTCAATTTTCTTAAATTTACCAAGGCTTCATTTGTGGCCCAAGTTATGATCTATCCTGGAGAATGTTCCATGAGCACTTTAGAAGAAAGTGTATTCTGTTGTTTTTGGATGGAATGTCCTATAAATATCAATTAAATCTAGCTGGTCTATTGTGTCATTTAAAGCTTGTGTTTCCTTATTAATTTTCATTTTGGATGATCTGTACATTGGTGTAAGTGAGGTGTTAACGTCCCCTACTATGATATTGTTAATTGTCAATTTCCCCTTTTATGGCTGTTAATATTTGCTTTATGTATTGAGGTGCTCCTATGTTGGGTGCATAAATATTTACAATTGTTATATCTTCATCTTGGATTGATCCCTTGATCATTATGTAGTGCCCTTCTTTGTCTCTTGTAATAGTCTTTGTCTTAAAGTCTAATTTTGTCTGATATGAGAATTGCTACTCCAGCTCTCTTTTGATTTCCATTTGCATGGAATATCTTTCTCCATCCCCTCACTTTCAGTCTGTATGTGTCCCTAGGTCTGAAGTGGGTCTCTTCTAGGCAGCATATATACAGGTCTTGTTTTTGTATCCATTCAGCCAGTCTATATCTTTTGGTTGGAGCATTTAATCCATTTACATTTAAGGTAGTTATCAATATGTATGTTCCTATTACCATTTTCTTAATTGTTTTGGTTTTGTTATTGTAGGTCTTTTCCTTCTCTTGTGTTTCCTGCCTAGAGAAGTTCCTTTAGCATTTGTTGTAAAGCTGGTTTGGTGGTGCTGAATTCTCTTAGCTTTTGCTTGTCTGTAAAAGTTTTAATTTCACCGTCGAATATGAATGAGATCCTTTCTCGTAGAGTAATCTTGATTGTAGGTTTTTCCCTTTCATCACTTTAAATATGTCCTGCCACTCCCTTCTGACTTGCAGAGTTTCTGCTGAGGGGTCAGCTGTTAACCTTATGGGGATTCCCTTGTATGTTATTTGTTGTTTTTCCCTTGCTTTTAATATTTTTTCTTTGTATTTAATTTTTGATAGTTTGATTAATATGTGTCTTGGAGTGTTTCTCCTCGGATTTATCCTGTATGTGACTCTCTGTGCTTCCTGGACTTGATTAACTATTTCCCTTCCCATATTTGGGATGTTTTCAACTGTAATCTCTTCAAATATTTTCTCAGTCCCTTTCTTTTTCTCTTCTTCTTCTGGGACCCCTATAATTCGAATGTTGGTGTGTTAAAGTTGTCCCAGAGGTCTCTGAGACTTTCCTCAATTCTCTTCATTCATTTTCTTTATTCTGCTCTGCAATAATTATTTCCACTATTTTATCTTCCAGGTCACCTATCCCTTCTTCTGCCTCAGTTATTCTGCTATTGATCCCTTCTAGAGAATTTTTAATTTAATTTATTGTGTTGTTCATCATTGTTTGTTTGCTCTTTAGTTCTTCTAGGTCCTTGTTAAAGGTTTCTTGTATTTTCTCCATTCTATTTCCAAGATTTTGGATCATCTTTACTATCATTATTCTGAATTCTTTTTCAGGTAGACTGCCTATTTCCTCTTCATTTGTTTGGTCTGGTGGGTTTTTACCTTGCTCCTTCATCTGCTATGTGTTTCTCTGTCTTCTCATTTTGCGAAACTTACTGTTTGAGGGTCTCCTTTTTGCAGGCTGCAAGTTCCTAGTTCTTGTTTTTTTTGGTGTCTATCCACAGAGGCTAAGGTTGGTTCAGTGGTTTGTGTAGGCTTCCTGGTGGAGGGGACTAGTGCCTGTGTTCTGGTGGATGAGGTTGGATCTTTTCTTTCTGGTGAGCAGGTCCACGTCTGGTGGTGTGTTTTGGAGTGTCTGTGACCTTATTATGATTTTAGGCAGCCTCTCTGCTAATGGGTGGGGTTGTGTTCCTGTCTTGCTAGTTGTTTGGCATAGGGTGTCCAGCACTGTAGCTTGCTGGTCATTGAGTGGAGCTGGGTCTTGGTGTTGAGATGGAGATCTCTGGGAGATTTTTGCCATTTGATATTACGTGGAGCTGGGACATCTCTGGTGGACCAACGTCCTGAACTCAGCTCTCCTATCATCTCCTGATGCCCAGTCGGAACACCAAGACCCTGTCATCCACACGGCTCAGAATAAAAGGGAGAAAAAAATAAAATGAAGTAAAATTAAATAATATAGAATAAAATTATTAAAATAAGAAAATAATTATTAAAAATAAACAAAAATTTTAGAAGTAGTAAAAAAAAAAAAAGAAAGAAAGAAGAGAGCAACCAAACCAGAAAACAAATCCATCAATGATCACAAGCTCTAAAAACTATACTAAAAAAAACCAAAAACAAAACAAAACAAAAAATGGACAGACAGAAACCCAGGACAAATGGTAAAAGCAAAGCTATACAGACAAAATCACACACAGAAGCATATGCATACACCCTCACAAAAAGAGAAAATGGGAAAACAATATATATGTTGTTACTCCCAAAGTCCACCTCCTCAATTTGGGATGATTCATTGTCTATTCAGGTATTCCACAGATGCAGGGTACATCAAGTTGATTGTGGAGATTTAATCCGCTGCTCCTGAGGCTGCTGGGAGAGATTTCCCTTTCTCTTCTTTGTTCACACAGCTCCTGGGGTTCAGCTTTGGTTTTGGCCCCACTTCTGCATGTAGGTCGCCTGAGGGCATCTGTTCTTTGCTCAGACAGAACGGGGTTAAAGGAGCGGCTGATTCGGGGGCTCTGGTTCACTCAGGCCGTGGGGGAGGGAGGGGTATGGAATGCGGGGCGAGCCTGCGGCGGCAGAGGCCAGCATGATGTTGCACCAGCCTGAGGCGCGCTGTGCGTTCCCCCAGGGAAGTTGTCCCTGGATCACGGGACCCTGGCAGTGGCGGGCTGCACAGGCTTCTGGGAGGGGAGGTGTGGATAGTGACCTGTGCTTTCACACAGGCTTCTTGGTGGCTACAGCAGCATGCCCGTCTCTGGTGTCTGCGCTGATAGCTGCAGCTCGTGCCCATCTCTTGAGCTCCTTTAGGCAGCGCTCTTAATCCCCTCACCTCATGCACTCCGAAACAAAGAGGCAAGAAAAAGCCTCTTGCCTCTTCGACAGTTCCAGACCTTTTCCCAGACTCCCTCCCAGCTAGCTGTGGCACACTAGCCCCCTTCAGGCTGTGTTCACACAGCCAACCCCAGTCCTCTCCCTGGGATCTGACCTCCGAAGCCCGAGCCTCAGCTCCCAGCCCCCGCCCGCCCCAGCGGGTAAGCAGACAAGCCTCTCGGGTTGGTGAGTGCTGGTTGGCACTTATCCTCTGTGCGGGAATCTCTCCACTTTGCCCTCCGCACCCCTGTGGCTGCGCTCTCCTCCGTGGCTCCAAAGCTTCCCCCCTCTGCCACCCGCAGTCTCTGCCCGCGAAGGGGCTTCCTAGTGTGTGGAAACCTTTCCTCCTTCACAGCTCCCTCCCGCTGGTGCAGGTCCCGTCCCTATTCTTTTGTCTCTGTTTTTTCTTTTTTCTTTTACCCTACCCAGGTACGTGGGGAGTTTCTTGCCTTTTGGGAGGACTGAGGTCTTCCGCCAGCGTTCAGTAGGTGTTCTGTAGGAGTTGTTCCATTTGTAAATGTATTTCTAATGTATTTGTGGGGAGGAAGGTGATCTCCACATCTTACTCTTCTGCCATCTTGAAGCTCCTCCTAATTCCTTAAATAAATTAAGCATTTGCACTTTCTATGGCACTTTTATTAGAGCCAAGAGAGGAAACGGGCATACACCTTGGCGTTTATATATTTCCCCCAAAGGCCCTCTCGTGGAGCCTCTTTGCCACTCTCACCTCAAGTGGGTAAGCCTTTAATCAACCTCGTAATTGAAGATGGTGCCTGCAGTGGGTCCATGCACGTCCTGAGGGTGGGGAGGTCCTTTTGTACACCCTTCAGTGATCCTAGTTATTTGTCACTGCCTGTGGACGTGAAAGCAGCTGAGTTGGATTCACAGGGATGCTGGCTGGTAGGGTCCCTGTCCCCAGCTGAGCTGTGACTGGTGATGACCAGGGCCTCAGCACCCGGTACAGCACCCCCTTGGACCCTCCAGCGGTCAACTTTACAATACTCCTTATACACTCAAAAAAGCCCTAAAACTTAAGGCCCTTTTGACTCTTACTTTCCCTAGAAAGGGGTCCACCGTATTTGTGTGAATAGCTGAATAATAAGTGACATGCTTTTACTGTGTGCGCCAGTACTGTGCTAAGTGCTTTCCATAGATTAGCTTGTTCAGTCCTCACACTTGTAAACCATGGATATATTATAATTCCCAAATTAAAGATGACAAAACTGAGACTCAGAGAAATTTAATAACTTGCCCAGAGTCACACAGCCGGTGTATGCTGGAGCCAGAGTCTGAATCCAGAAGGCTCCCCAAGTGTATTTTCGGAGCCACTCCCTCGCACTTCCTCCCCAGTACAGCCAGTAAACTAAGGTGCACACCTGGAGCACTGACAGTGCAGGATTCCAGGTCCCTTACCTGGGGTCCTTTGTTCTGGGTGGCTAACGTCTCTGTAGTTTCCCAGGAGCGTAGTTTTGACTCACACGTGGCAATGGTATAACGCGGTGTTCCAGCGTGGTTGGTTTCTTAGGGTGAGCCAGAAATCACAGTGCACTTGCCAGAATGCTAAAGATAGCCACTGCACGTAAATCAGGCATACTTCTTATACTTAAGTGTTCTTAATGGCCCCAGTGTGCTCATATAGTCACAGCTATTAAGTTTAACTAACTTACGGTGACACCCACTAATTCAGCTGGGCCATTTTTAACATAGAATCACAGGGTCTTTTAAACTCATTCTGTAATTGATTTTCTTTATTCCATAAAGTTTTCTTATTAGGTATTTTCATTTCATGAAGGTCTATGGTGTTAAGACGATAGCTTTGGGGTTATTTACAAATATAATTAAAATAGGGAAAATTAAATAGTAAAGTTGAACAGTCATTGGAGGTATTACTTCAGCATGAGAAACTTCCCTTCATCCCACCTACAAACATGGTTTAGGCCCTCATCGTAGCATGCCTGGATTACCAATAAAATTTTCCTAATAGCCTCTCCTCCTGCCCATTGTAATCCATTTATTCTTCATGTAGTTTTCCAAGTGACTCTCTAAAATGGAAATCATAACATGCAGGGCCAGTTTCATTGGGTGTGTAACCTGTGCTGTCACACGGGGGCCTGTGCTCAGGAGGGCCCCGTGGTTGGTTTTGATGCTCTTCTCTCACCGTCTTGACATTCCTAATGATTTTTCCACAAGAGGTCTCTCATTTTCACTTTGCACCGGACCCTGCAAATTAAATAACCAGTCCTGGTAACATATAATCATGTAATCCTCTCATCGCACTTCCTCATGAATGATCTAGAAGCCCCTCTTTGAATTTCCTAAGAATTCATGAAATATGATTTAGAAACATCTGGATTTTCTGTAAACTTCCTTATTTTGCAATTCTATAATCTATGACCATAAAATGCTTTACAAATATAAGTACTAAGCGATGTCAAAGATCTAATATTTATACAAGCACCTTCAAAACTGATCCAGTGAACATAAACCTAAGATGGCAGTAGTTTTTGTTCATTTGTGTTGGTTTCCCTGCTTACTTGTTTTATCACACTGTTGACTTGTATAGACTTCATGGTCACACAATTCCCAAGTTTTTTCTTTAGCAGCGACCTTTGTCTTTTCCTTTAAACTCACAGGTCTAGATTCAGTTTTTCAGTAATATGCAATGTCATCAATTATCTTAGTGTCTGACAAGAAATGTCTAAAAGGGCTCAAAGTAAAATAATCTTGATTCACTATATTTTTATATCAATTTGCAGCACTTGTACCATATTTTAAAGAAGAAATTTAGATTTAAACAATGAAACAATTATTAGTTGGTTTAATTCTAAAACACTGACAATAACAATTGATTCAGTTATGTATTCATTAATTTATGAAAAAACTGTTGCGAACCTATGATGTTCCAAGGATTCAAAGACAAAGGCATTCAGCCCTTAATCTCATGGTGCTTAAAACTTAGATGTAGCTGAGAGGGGGAGAGTTCTATTAATTTGCTAGGGCTGCCGTAATAAAATTTCACAGACTGGGTGGCTTAAACAACAGGAACTGATTTTATCACAGTTTGCAGGCTATATGTCCAAGATTAAGGTGCTGCCGGGGTTGATGTCTGGTGCTGCCTCGCTCCTTGAGTTCCAGTCTAGTATTTTAACTTATTTGTTGAAACTTTACCTGATGGCAGGCATGTCTTACATGGAGTTTTGGTACCTAGCTCAGCCTTCAAAAGCCTGTTTAACTCATTAATGTTATATACTTAACGTATAACGTATATTACTAATGATGCTATAGGACTACCATCAAGTACAACATTTCCATGATGAAACAAGTAGAATGTTTTGATTCTTGGTGAATGTGTGAACATAATTGTGTGTTTAGGTAGGAATGTAGATTTCCTCACTGGAACCTTCTGTTGAGGCCTGGGACTAATTATGCTTTACTCCTCATTCACCTTACTTCCCCCCCCCCCCCCACTGATCTCCACTCAGTTCACACTCATCCACATGAATGCACGTGCATACACACACACACACACACACACAGACACACACACATCCAGTTAACCACCACCTCTTACCAGTTCAACTCCCTAAATATTTACTTAATCTGTTCATAATTACAGCCATTACTCCAGTTCAGGATATGACGGTCCAGCACCTGGAACCCCTTCAGCCAGAGTGATATTTTGAAACTCAGATCTTGTCCTATCATCTCCTGATGTCCCTTTAATGGCTTTCCATTTTCCTTTTAATAAAAATCCAAACTCCTTCACCTGACACACACAGCCTTTGTGGTTTTTTTGTTGTTTATTTTTCTTTTTAAAGCCATTTTTATTTCTTTGTTGTTGTGAACGAACATATGCTATTTTTTTTAAAGAAGTATAGTTGATTTATAATATTTAGTTTCAGGTGTACAGCATAGTGGTTCAATATTTTTACAGATTATACTCCATTAAAAGTCATTACAAGATAATGGCTGTAATTCCCTGTGCTATACAGTCTATCCTTGTTGCTTATTACATAGTCATTTATACCTCTTAATCCCATATGCCTATCTTGCCCCTCCCCATTTCCCTCTCCCCACTGGTAACCACTAGTTAGTTTTCCGTATCTGTGAGTCTGTTTCTGTCTCACTATATACATTTGTTTGTTTTATGTTTTAGATTCCACATGTAAGTGATATCATGCAGTATTTGTCTTTCTCTGACTTATTTCGCTAAGCATGATATCCTCTAGGTCCATCCACATTCAGAGTCTTTGGAAACATGATCCCTGTCCCTCCAGAGTGATTTCCCGCCGCTCCCCTCTCTGCAGTCACCTCCCAGCACTCGCCCACACCCCACCCACCAAACCTTCCGTCTGACACACTGATTTTCAGGTCCTCCAGTTTCTCCTTTGTGTATGCTCTCACCTCCGCTTGGAGAACCCCTCAAGCCATGCCCTCCTCCGAGACAGAGGTAGAGGCTACTGCATATGGCATGGTGGTGGTCAGAGCATGGACTTGGCACCTATTAGCCATAAGTCCACGGGCAAGTTACTTAACCTTTCTGTGTCTTAGTTACCTCTGCTGTTAAGCACCAAAGTCATGGAATTATTTGGATGACATGATTGACACAAGTACTGCATGTAGTACAGTCCTTGACACATAGTAAGCATTCAGGTGATCTTAACTTTTATTGTGATTAATCAGTTATTGAGAGTGAGCCAAGCACCGTGTTAGCCACTGAGGTGACAAAGGGGAAAGGATATTTCTATCCCTCATTAGCTAACAAAGGAGGAAAAAATATAGTTTCAATACAAAAATGATGTCTTTTCATAATTGTTATGAACAAAATGCCGAGTAGCAAAACGAGAACAAGTTCACTCCCCACAACAGCTGGAACAGAGGCTGGGAATGTGATTTGAGGTGCAGAGCAGGCATCAAGGAGAGAGGGATCTTTTAACATCTGGCCACTCATGTGCCCCAAGCCTAGAGCTTCTTGGGGTGCGGGATGAAAGCTGGTGGGGAGCATGGGGGAAGAGAGGCCAGCCATAGGGTTCATCCTCTCCATTTAATCCTTCTTCTTGAGGAGAAGTGAGGTGAGAAGTGAGGTGAGAGATCGGATGGGTGCACAATGGAAATGAATCTAGGCGGCTTTTAGTTGAATGAAAATTGAGGGGTGGGAGGAGAGAAGTCTCAAGACATGAGATGGGGGGAAAAAAGGCATCTCCTAAGACCCTTGGGACCATACAGGAAAACTTCTCCCCCTGTGATTTAGCCACAGATGAGGGTTAGCAGTGAGGTCAGCGATATCCTAAAAGCATACTCTCAGATTTTAAGATACCCCTTGAAATCTCACACTGTTATATTTAATATTTATTATTTGTGTGAAATGGGTAAAGTACTTTGTTGCTAATTGCAAACATATATATACTGTCTTTTATTATATACTCCCAGTAACTATGAGACTCTGTGTGGGGTTGGGGGGGGGGGGCCAGGGGAGCATGCCTTCTCTCACACATTTCTTTTCCTTATTGCATTATGACATTTTCTTTTTAAGTCTTATGGGTCTTTTCCTATTATTGTATAATTTAAGAGAGTATCTCAAGGTCTGTACTCCAGTTCTTAGTCTTTAATTTTTTTTAATTCATATGATATATAGATTATTATACATAGTGCATATCATACAGAGATCATGTATTTGGATAATCACTTATCCATTAATTGTAGCTTCTTTCCTTAGCTAAAGAAAATCTGAGAAACATTGTGAGTCCTAAGGTTTAACTACAAATTTAAACAGTTTTGAGCATTTGTCAGAGATATTTGAGATGTGCTTTTACCATTTTTACCACTAACTTCTTATCCCTGATATTAAACTTAAATTTCTTATTTGCATATTTTAATAGTTTAGTGGGTTCTACTTTCTTCATTTGCCTTTAAGTTTAACCAAAACTAATTCCTCAATTCATCTAACAGTCTAGTGCACGTTTTTGTTGTATTTAAAGGTCTCTAGATTGGTCTTTTACATATTAATTTCACTTTCTTACTTACCAGTTAGTGAATGTTAAATCTTAGAGATGATGGAGTTCTCAAAATCACAGGAATCAAATTCCTTTTGCTTGCATGTAACTCCTCACATGTCACATAGCTTTCTTTTCCTTGTATCCCAATCAGAAATAAGACAGAAGCCTATCTTTATCTAAATATTATCTTACTTTTTTATCTGGTGAATGGAAACGGCTGTTAGATGATGGACATGTTTTTATAGATGACAGAGAAAATGTCAAGTAAAGGAATTTTTGTTCTTCTGGCTGATGGACGCAGTGCCCTGTGTACAATATATTTATCATGGGAGTCATACTGGAGAGAAATGGTCTCCATGTAAAACCAGCCACGGGTGCACTACAAGGATAAAGTAAATGTGTCAGTGATGAAGGGGCTGTTATTCACTGCCAAACCATCAGTCGACCATTGTGCTGGGGGCAGCTGAGTCACTGAGCGTATTTTGATCGTAACTGTGTGTACCAGCTTGTCCTGAACACTGAGCTTGTTGTTAATTTATATCACATTTGTGACTCTCTAGAGTTACCCATTCAGGGACATCAACTATATGATAAATTCTGTGTCTGTGGTTATGTAATCATTTTTTAGGGGCCCATTAAGTATATTGTAAAGAAAATGGATGGCCACCCTTGGTTTTTCAAATGCAATATGTTTAAGGACCTTTATTCCCATGCACATAAGTTAGGCAATTCAATTTATTATTTCTCCCAGCAAATGTAGTTTTAATCCAAATATATCATTTTAATCCTTTAGGTTTTTTCCTGGCACAGAGCAAACAAAAATCTTCATGGTGCCTTGTGACAGTAATAAAACTTACACTCCTTAAGATAACTGTGCTAAATCCTACAAATTCTTATTGTCATTTTCATTTAAAAAATGATATAACTAAGATTCAGAGAAGTTAAGTAATCAGTCTAAGGTCACAGAAATAATCAGTGGTAGACTGACATTTTAGCCCAGGTTACTAAACTCCTAAAGTTGAGCTTTTCCTCCTGGTTTACACTGACTAAATAAGGAATCCACCAAGTATTTAAAGGGTATTGGGGGGACCTTCAAGATGGCGGAGGAGTAAGACGTGGAGATCACCTTCCTCCCCACAAAGACATCAGAAATACATCTACATGTGGAACAACTCCTACAGAACACCTACTGAACGCTGGCAGAAGACCTCCAACTTCCCAAAAGGCAAGAAACTTCCCCACATACCTGGGTAGGGCAAAAGAAAAAGAAAAAACGTAGACAAAAGAATAGGGACAGGACCTGCACCTCTGGGAGTGAGCTGTGAAGGAGGAAAAGTTTCCACACACTAGGAAGCTCCTCCACTGGTGGAGATGGGGCGTGGGCAGGGGAGATGCTTCGGAGCCACAGAGGAGAGCGCAGCCACAGGGGTGCGGAGGGCAAAGCAGAGAGATTCCCACACAGAGGATCAGTGCCAACCAGCACTCACTAGCCTCGGAGGCTTGTCTGCTCACCCGCCAGGGCGGGCGGGGGCTGGGAGCTGAGGCTTGGGCTTCGGAGGTCAGATCCCAGGGAGAGGACTGGGGTTGGCTGCGTGAACACAGCCTGAAGGGGACTAGTGCGACAGAGCTAGCCGGGAGTGTGTCCGGGAAAAAGTCTGGACCTGCCTAAGAGACAAAAGACCATTGTTTCGGGGTGCTCGAGGAGAGGGGATTCAGAGCACCACCTAAATGAGCTCCAGAGACGGGCGCGAGCCACAGCTATCAGCGCAGACACCAGAGACGGGCATGAGATGCTAAGGCTGCTGCTGCAGCCACCAAGAAGCCTGTGTGCAAGCACAGGTCACTCTCCACACCTCCCCTCCCGGGAGCCTGTGCAGCCCGCCACTGCCAGGGTCCTGTGATCCAGAGACAACTTCCCTGGGAGAGCACACGGCGCATCTCAGGCTGTTGCAACCTCACGCTGGCCTCTGCCGCTGCAGGCTCGCCCCGCATTCCAGTTATAACTACCGTACCCCTCCCTCCCCCAGCATGAGTGAGCCAGAACCCCCTAATCAGCCACTGTTTTAACCCCATCCTGTCTGGGCGAGAACAGAAGCCTGAGGGCAACCTACATGCAGAGGTGGGGCCAAAACCAAAGCTGAACCCCAGGAGCTGTGTGAAAAAAGAAGAGAAAGAGAAATCTCTCCTTGTAGACTCAGGAGCAGTGGATTAAATCTCCACAATTACTTTTTTATTTCTTTTTTAAATTGTTTTATTTTAGTTATTTTATTTTGTTTATTTATTTATTTTTCTTTCTTTTTGTCTCCCTTTTCTTCTGAGCCATGTGGCTGACAGGGTCTTGGTGCTCCAGCCTGGTGTCAGGCCTGAGCCTCTGAGGTGGGAGAGGCCAAGTTCAGGACATTGGACCACCAGAGACCTCCCGGCCCTATGTAATATCAATCGGTGGGAGCTCTCCCAGAGATCTCCGTCTCAATGCTAAGGCCCAGCTCCAGTGCTGGATGGCCCATGCCAAACAACTAGCAAGACAAGAACACAACCCCACCCATTAGCAGAGAGGCTGCCTAAAATCATAATAAGGTCACAGACACCCCAAAACACACCACCAGAAGGACAAGATACAGCCCCACCCACAAGAACACAGGCACCAGTCCCCTCCACCAGGAAGCCTACACAAGCCACTGAACCAACCTTACCCACTGGGGACAGACAACAAAAACAATGGGAACTACGAACCTGTAGCCTGCAAAAAGGAGACCCCTAACACAGTAAGTTAAGCAAAATGGGAAGACAGAAAAATATGCAGCAGATGAAGGAGCAAGGTAAAAACCCGTCAGACCAAACAAATGAAGAGGAAATAGACAGTCTACCTGAAAAAGAATTCAGAGTAATGATAGTAAGGATAACCCAAAATCTTAGAAACAGAATGGAGAAAATACAAGAAACATTTAACAAAGACCTAGAAGAACTAAAGAGCAAACAAACAATGATGAACAACACAATAAATGAAATTAAAAATACTCTAGAAGGAATCAATAGCAGAAGAACGGATAAGTGACCTGGAAGATAAAATAGTGGAAATAACTACTGCAGAGCAGAATAAAGAAAAAAGAATGAAAAGAATTTAGGACAGTCTAGAGACCTCTGAGACAACAATAAACATACCAACATTCGAATTATAGGGGTCCCAGAAGAAAAAGAGAAAAAGAAAGGGTCTGAGAAAATATTTCAAGAGATTATAGTTGAAAACTTCCCTAACATGGAACAGTAAATAGTTAATCAAGTCCAGGAAGCACAGAGAGTCCCATACAGTTAAATCCAAGGAGAAACACACCAAGACATACATTAATCAAACTATCAAAAATTAAATACAAAGAAAAAATATTAAAAGCAGCAAGGGAAAAGCAACAAATAACATACAAGGGAATCCCCATAAGGTTAACAGCTGATCTTTCAGCAGAAGCTCTACAAGCCAGAAGGGAGTGGCAGGACATATTTAAAGTGATGAAAGGGAAAAACCTACAACCAAGATTACTCTACCCAGCAAGGATCTCATTCAGATTCGATGGAGAAATTAAAACCTTTACAGACAAGCAAAAGCTAAGAGAATTCAGCACCACCAAACCAGCTTTACAACAAATGCTAAAGGAACTTCTGTAGGCAGGAAACACAAGAGAAGGAAAAGACCTACAGTAACAAACCCAAAACAATTAGGAAATTGATAATAGGAACATACATATCGATAATTACCTTAAATGTGAATGGATTAAATGCTCCAACCAAAAGACATAGACTGGCTGAATGGATACAAAAACAAGACCTGTATATATGCTGCCTAGAAGAGACCCACTTCAGACCTAGGGACACATACAGACTGAAAGTGAGGGGACAGAGAAAGATATTCCATGCAAATGGAAATCAAAAGAGAGCTGGAGTAGCAATTCTCATATCAGACAAAATTAGACTTTAAGACAAAGACTATAACAAGAGACAAAGAAGGGCACTACATAATGATCAAGGGATCAATCCAAGAATATATAACAATTGTAAATATTTATGCACCCAACATAGGAGCACCTCAATACATAAGGCAAATATTAAGAGCCATAAAAGGGGAAATCGACAATTAACAAAATCATAGCAGGGGACTTTAACACCTCACTTACACCAATGGACAGATCATCCAAAATGAAAATTAATAAGGAAACACAAGCTTTAAATGACACAATAGACCAGCTAGATTTAATTGATATTTATAGGACATTCCATCCAAAAACAACAGAATACACTCTTCTCAAGTGCTCATGGAACATTCTCCAGGATAGATCATAACTTGGGCCACAAATCAAGCCTTGGTATATTTAAGAAAATTGAAATCGTATCAAGTATCTTTTCCGACCACAACACTATGAGACTAGATATCAATTACAGGAAAAAAACTGTAAAAAATACAAGCCCGTGGAGGCTAAACAGTACGCTACTGAATAACCAAGAGATCACTGAAGAAACCAAAGAGGAAATCAAATACCTAGAAACAAATGACAATAAAAACACAATGACCCAAAACCTATGGGATGCAGCAAAAGCAGTTCTAAGGTGGAAGTTTATAGCAATACAACCCTACCTCAAGAAACAAAAATAATCTCAAATAAACAACCTAACCTTACACCTAAAGCAATTAGAGAAAGAAGAACAAAAAACCCCCAAAGTTAGCAGAAGGAAAGAAACCATAAAGATCAGATCAGAAATAAATGAAAAAGAAATGAAGGAAACAATAGTAAAGAGCAGTAATACTAAAAACTGGTTCTTTGAGAAGATAAACAAAATTGAGAAACCACTAGCCAGACTCATCAAGAAAAAAAGGGAGAAGACTCAAATCAACAGAATTAGAAATGAAAAAGGAGAAGTAACAACTGACCCTACAGAAATACACAGAATCATGAGGGATGACTACAAGCAACTATATGCCCATAAAATGGACATCCTGGAAGAAATGGACAAGTTCTTAGAAAAGCACAACCTTCTAAGACTGAACCAGGAAGAAATATAAAGTATAAAGAGACAAATCACAAGCACTGAAGTTGAAACTGTGGTTAAACATCTTCCAACAAACAAAAGCCCAGGACCAGGTGGCTTCACAGGCGATTTCTATCAAACATTTAGAGAAGAGCTAACACCTCTCCTTCTCAAACTCTTCCAAAATATAGCAGAGGGAGGAACACTCCCAAACTCATTCTATGAGGCCATCATCACCCTGATACCAAAACCAGACAAAGATGTCCCCAAAAGAGAAAACTGCAGGCCGATATCACTGATGAACATAGATGCAAATTTCCTCAACAAAATACTAGCAAACAGAATCCAACAGCACATTTAAAGGTTCATACACCATGATCAAGTGGGGTTTATCTCAGGAATGCAAGGATCCTTCAGTATAGGCAAATCAATCAATGTGATACACCATATTAACAAATTGAAGGATAAAAACCATCTGATCATCTCAATAGATGCAGAAAAAGCTTTTGACAAATTTCAACACCCATTTATGATAAAAACTCTCCAGAAAGTAGGCATAGAGGGAACTTACCTCAGCATAATAAAGGCCATATATGACAAACCCACAGCCAACATTGTTCTTAGTGGTGAAAAACTGAAACCATTTCCTCTGAGATGAGGAACAAGACAAGGTTGCCCACTCTCACCACTGTTATTCAACACAGTTTTGGAAGTCATAGCCACAGCAATCAGAGAAGAAAAAGAACTAAAAGGAATCCAAATCGGAAAAGAAGAAGTAAAAGTGTCACTGTTTGCAGATGACATGATACTATACATAGAGACTCCTAAAGATGCTACCAGAAGACTACTAGAGGTAATCAATGAATTTGGTAAAGTAGCAGGATACAAAATTAATGCACAGAAATTTCTTGCATTCCTACACACTAATAATGAAAAATCTGAAAGAGAAATTAAGGAAACACTTCCATTTACCATTGCAACAAAAAGAATAAAATACCTAGGAATAAACCTACCTAAGGGGACAAAGCCCTGTATGCAGAAAACTATAAGACACTGATGAAAGAAATTAAAGATGATACAAACAGATGGAGAGATATACCATGTTCTTGGATTGGAAGAATCAAGATTGTGAAAATGACTATACTACTGAAAGCAATCTACAGATTCAAAGCAATCCCTCTCAAACTACCAATGACATCTTTCACAGAACTAGAAGAAAAAAATACACAATTTGTATGGAAACACAAAAGACCCTGAATAGCAAAAGCAATCTTGAGAAAGAAAAAAACGTAACTGGAGAAGTCAGGCTCCCAGACTTCAGACTATACTACAAAGCTACAGTAATCAAGACCCTATGGTACTGGCACAAAAACAGAAATATAGATCAGTAGAACAGGATAGAAAGCCCAGAGATAAACCCACGCACATATGGTCACCTTATCTTTGATAAAGGAGGCAAGAATATACAGTGGAGAAAAGACAGCCTCTTCAATAAGTGGTGCTGGGAAAACTGGACAGCTACCTGTAAAAGAATGAAATTAGAACACTTCCTAACACCATACACAAAATAAACTTAAAATGGATTAAAGACCTAAATGTAAGGCCAGACACTAAAACTCTTAGAGGAAAACATAGGAAGAATACTCTTTGACATAAATCACAGCTAGAAACTTTTTGACCTACCTCCTAGAGAAATGGAAATAAAAACAAAAATAAACAAATGGGACCTAATGAAACTTAAAAGCTTTTGCACAGCAAAGGAAACCATAAACAAAGTGAAAAGATAACCCTCAGATTTGGCAAAAATATTTGCAAACGAAGCAAGTGACAAAGGATTAATCTCTAAAATACACAAGCAGCTCATGCAGCTCAGTATCAAAAAAACTTAGAATCCAATCCAAAAATGGGCAGAAGAGCTAAATAGACATTTCTCTAAAGAAGATATACAGATTCCCAATAAACACATGAAAGGATGGTCAACATCACTAATCATTAGAGAAATGCAAATCAAACCTACAGTGAGGTATCACCTCACCCCAGTCAGAATGGCCATCACCAAAAAATCTATAAACAATAAATGCTGGAGAGGATGTGGAGAAAAGGGAACCCTCTTGCACTGTTTGGTGGGAAGGTAAATTGATACAACCACTATGGAGAACAGTATGGAGGTTCCTTAAAAAACTAAAAATAGAACTACCATAGGACCCAGCAATCCCACTCCTGGGCATATACCCCGAGAAAACCATAATTCAAAAAGATATATATACCACAATGTTCATTGCAAAACTATTTACAGTAGCAAGGACATGGAAGCAACCTATGTGTCCGACAGATGAATGGATAAAGAAGATGTGGCACATATATACAATGGAATATTACTCAGCCATAAAAAGAAATGAAATTGAGTTATTTGTAGTGAGGTGGATGGACCTAGAGACTGTCATACAGAGTGAAATAAGTCAGAAAGAGAAAAACAAATACTGTATGCTAACACATATATATGGAATCTAAAAAAAAAGATGGTTCTGAAGAACCTAGGGGCAGGACAGGAATAAAGACGCAGAGGTAGAGAATGGGCTTGAGGACACGGGGAGGGGGAAGGGTAAGCTGGGACGAAAAGAGAGAGTAGCATTGACATATATACACTACCAAATGTAAAATAGCTAGCTAGTGGGAATCAGCTACATAGCACAGGGAGATCAGCTCGGTGCTTTGTGACCACCTAGAGGGGTGGGATAGGGAGGGTGGGAGGGAGACACAAGATGGAGGGGTTATGGAGATGTATGTATACGTGTAGCTGATTCACTTTGTTATACAGCAGAAACAAACACAACATTGTAAAACAATCATACTCCAATAAGATGTTAAAAAAAAAAAGGGTATCAATAAAATACAAAACAATTGATTAACTTTTAAAAGCAAAATGTTTTTTAAAAAGCTGTTATAATAATCAGAACCTGAAAAAATACTGTGATAGTTTAACTCTGAAAATTAAAGATAATTCCATAAAATCATTTTATTACTTTATGTGCTGTTTGAAATAGTAATATATTAATAGATGTAAAAGTTAGATATAGTTAAAAGGTATAGCTAACTATTGTCTTACAGAACACGAGTGCCCTAAAAAGTGTTGTTAGGTTCAGTACACAACTCCAACTAATATAATAAATAAAAATAATAAAATAGCAATAAATGCTGAATTGGGAACAATATTTTTGAATATTAACTGATATATTTTTCATTTCCCTTGAATCATATGGTCTTGTCTATGTCTGCAATATCTAGTAGAAATATAAAATGAACCACATATATGATTATTAATTTTCTAATAGTCATATTTTTAAAAAGCAAAAACAAAGGTTAAAGTTTTAAAATATATTTTATTTAACCAAGTATGTCTAAATTTTAACATTTCAACATGTGTCAATATAAAAATTATTAATGAGATATTTTGCATTCCCTTTTTTGCAAAGTTTTCAAAATCCAGTGTCTATTTGTCTTTTGTAATTCATCTCAGTTCTGATACTACATTTTCATCTCAAGTATTTGATCTCTATTTAGGTTTCATAAAATTTACAGTGTAAAAGTAGAAGCACATACCCAGTTTGTTCCAAACATATTTAAAAGTTTTCTAATAATCAAAGCAAGTACCAGTTTTAAAAACTGAAATTAACTAATATTAAAAATGCAGTCCCTTGGTCCCACTGTCCACGTTTCCAGTGCTCAGTAGCTCTAGCTAGTAGCTACCATGTTGGGCAACATAGCTCTAGGATTTCTCGTCTGTTATTCAATGTCTCAGAGAAGGACATGCCATAAGATAATGGCCAACATCTATCTCCCCATTTCCCTGTCCCCTAGCTCCTGGCAGCCCCCACTCTACTCTCTGCTTGTATGGGTTTGACTATATTAGATTGCACATATAAGTGAGATCTTGCAGTATTTGTCTTTCCTCACCTGGCATATTTCACTTAGCATAATGTCCTTCAGGGTGATCTGTGTTGTCTCAAATGGCAGGACTTCCTTCTTTTTAAATCCTGAATAGTATTATATCTATACATACCACACAGATATAATGTATAGCAATGTAACTACATTGTATTGTATACTTGAAATTTGCTAAGAGAGTAGGTAGATCTTAAATGTACACATATACACAAAATGGTAACTATATGAGGTAATGGTTACATTAATTAGCTTGATTATGGTGATCACTTCACAATGTACACATATATAAAAATAGCAAGTTGTATACCTTAAGTATATCAATTTTTTAAATTTGTCAATTATACCTCAATAAAACTGGAAAAAGACAAAGAGAGATGGGCCAGTACCAATTAGAAAAGGAAGACAATGTTTGGCTTCAATAGTCAAATCTCTCTTTGTCAAAAGAGAACAGGAATGTCTAAATTCCAAAGCTACCTTTACATACCAAAAGCAAAATTTGAAGATCTATGTATTTTATTACAAAGTAATAATAAAGAGTACACAGGATATAATATAAACAGGATGGTACCGCCAACATATAGGAGGGGAAGGTGGCAGACTTTCTCCCTCCCTCGTTCTGTTCCTCTTCAGTGCAGGATGGATGCCCATGATGAAGTTTAGGTCAGTTAGGGGAAAAAAAGTAGCTGCATGCGCTATACAATCTAGGTTTAGTACATAAAATTTATGGCTTCAATATACCACCATTTATTATGCTTCCCCAACACAGCCCTGAAAGGTCTGAATTATGTGTACACAAATCTGGTACAAAGTCCATGGTCTTTCTACCATTGCATTACCTCTCATCACAATTCTATTACATACCCTATCAAATACATTTACATTGCAATTTGGCAAATTTATGATCATGGATAAGTATGGATATAATAATAAGACTTTCAGGACACTGCACACCTGGCCTAATAAATGAACACTCCAAATTTTGTTCAATGTCTCTGTAGCAATTTGCAAATAAGTCTCCAGTGGAGTGCCATGGAATTCTACCCTGGACGCTGCCTTGTTATTGGTGATCTGTATGGTGCTAAGAAGAAGCTGAGAGAAAGA